>NW_004567119.1:9418019-9670618 GCF_000260355.1 Condylura cristata | reverse complement strand
GGAGTGGGGTTGCTGGGTCGTAGGGAAGCTCCGTGTTTAGCAGTTTGAGGAACCTCCAAACAGTTTTCCATAGTGGTTGTACTAGTTTGCATTCCCACCAGCAATGCAGGAGAGTTCCTTTTTCTCCACATCCTCGCCAACATTTGTTGCTGCTAGTTGTTTGAAGATGTTCCATTCTCACTGGGGTGAGGTGGTATCTCATTGTGGTTTTAATTTGCATCTCCCTTATTACGTAAGGTCACTCAACTTTTAACTATCTCTTCTAAGTGATGGCTGGTTACAATTTCCAGTGACAGTATTTGTTTATCCTGTGTTGGTGTTAATATTGGAATTGATATTTATAATTTACTTTGTTATCAGGCATCTTATTTAGGTGATTTTCCTATTAGGCTAACCATGCCTTTTTAAGCTTTTGAGGATTCAGGATGCTAAATTAGCACTCTCCAAAGGTCAGGTGATAGATGCTAGAGTTCCGTTAACAGAAAGGCAGATTCAAGAGTGCTAAGAAGGGCACAGTAAATTGATTCCTCCGGTTCTGGGTATGATTTCTGGATAAATTATTTTCTGGCCATATTATACAGAAGCTTGCCTTTCATGATAATCAGAGCCACCACCATTGACACTCTAGCAATGTCTTTATTTGTTAGTCTCTTGGCATGAGGGTGCTAAAATGATTTAGCAAGGAGAATGAAAGCATCCTCCTTTTGGGAACCAGACACAGTATTCGCAAGTGAGTCACTGGAAGAATCATTGTGATCTCTCTTACTTCCATCCTATGTTTCCTAGATCATGTGTTTTACTTTTCGAAGACATGGAGCCATATAATGGCTGCTTCAAAATGTAGACTGCATGAAGGTGCACACCCCACCCTGCAGGTTGTTGTCATAGGCGGGGCCCTTCAGCTTTACCTTTAAGAGAATAGTGTTATGTTTTATTTTTGTCATTCTGGCTCCTTCAGGATGATGGATTCGAGGTAAGAATAAAGGTGACATTCGGGAACACATCTTCCCTATTAGGGTAACCATGCCTTTTTAAGCCTTTGAGGATTCAGGATGCTAAATTAACACTCTCCAGAGATCAGGTGATAGATGCTAGAGTTCCGGTAACAGAAAGGCAGATTCAAGAGTGCTAAGGTTATGTTGCCAGGATTCTCTGATGATGAATCAGATACTCTAGGAAGCCTTCTATAGTGCCTGTGTTACCAGTCAGTAGATTCACTATTCAGGATAATAGCAAAAATATAACAGGTAAACTTAAAATTATTGCCACACACAAGACAGGGAATGAGTTATACGTGGGCTGTAGGGCCATGAGTGAGCAGAAAGAAGCTAAATTTTATTAAAGCCTGCAGCAAGGACAGAGAGACGTGGGTTTGGCCAAAGTTCACTGGCTAGTTACAGGGCAGTTCAGACGTGGAGAAGAATGAAGAGGCTTTTCTTTGTTTGACCAGTTTTGAATTTCTGGGGTGAGCCCCTCACCTCTATGGAGCCCCCTTCCTCTGCGGTGCTATCTCCCAATTCCAGCAGGCCCCGAGCTATGCTCAAAGTTAGCTCTTGCTTGCTCAGGCTGTGTCAGATAAGCTGTGTCTGTGAATATAAAAGTTAGACAAGTTCATTTCTTCTGTTGTGCTCAAGGTTCTGAGGGTCATTTCACTGTTTAGTTTTGGTTTCAGTCCTGGCAAACAACTAAGTGCAAGAAAGAGAGACTTAAATTGGAAACTGTGTGAACCTAATAATTCTGAATCACTGCCCCTTCCAGGAGATGTTTAAAAGTTTTCAGCTTCCTTCCATGTGTCTTCAGGAGGGACAGGCCATCCTGAGCCCAGGTGAACGAGGGGTCAGTATCAGCCTGTGTCTGGCCACAAGGTTAACTCTGGAGAAGAGCAGCTGGGTGTGAAGGCCCAGCTCACAGTCTTCAGGTGTGTCCCAGGACTGTTCCTGCCAGGGAGCAGGTGTGCAGACACTGCATTGGTCTGCAGCATGTTCTGGCTGATGGTCACAGGCTAGGTGGGCCTGCCCACCTGGGTTCTCAGTTTGTCTCTGCTCAGACATTGTGACTTTGCTATCTGGCAGAATTTGCTAGAAAATTCACACGGCATCCTTATCCACCATGACTGTTGCCCAAAATAACATGGACTCTTGTGTCATGTGACCAAGCGAAAGGGTTGCTTGTATTGCAGTCTCTCTGATACAGGACACACGGACAACCAAGTCTCCAAATCGTATGACAGAAGGGCGAAGGCCACATTCCCAAGTGCTGCATGTGCCGTCCCCAAAGTCCAAAGCGAGCCAGTAGGCACTGTGCCTGTTTCTTTGGCCCTTATTCTCTCCTAGGATATAGCAATTTGTTCTCTATGTGGTAGAAAGTAGGGAAATTAGCTTAGCCCTGAGGCAAAACTGACAATGCATTCTGCTGCAGGTCCTAGGCAAATACAGTTTCTGTCCAAAACGGCACTTTCCAGATCAATAGCCACAAACTTCCAGAAGCTTTGTTCCTCTGTTAGGAAATCCAGTTCTCTCTGCCTAGCTCCTACTGTGGAGCTACTGTTTTGTTACGTTTGCAGTTGTTAGCTGTCTTCCATGATCCATTTGGTTTTTCAAGACACTGAACTGGTGAATTTAATGGTGATAGAATGGGACCATGACCTCTGCATTACTTTAAATCCTTTAAGTCCTTTAAAGGAGGCATTGGCTGAGACTTTTACTCAGGATCGGCCTCTGCTTCTAATTTACTATTCCGCTGGATCTGGCTATTTCAGGAGAGTGCCTTTGGATTTTTTTCTATCTACCTCTGACTCTTAATTTACAGATTAGGGAGCAAGGGGGAGGGTTTTGCAAACTGTTGGTTAAATCCTGTTTGGTAATTATCGTCAGTGACTAGGCAGATAAGCACTGTGCAAGTTTACGGACCCCATTTTGCACTGGGCCCCTAATGCCTAATGTTAACAGAGTGCCATGAGGGTTTTATGTATTCTGATGATTAGTGTCTGCCTGTATCCTTTATCCAACAACCATTGAAATATATTAATTCTTTTCCTTTGATGACTGTTAGTGCATCACACTAGGGTAAGATTTGGAGAATAGATAGTGTATGCGTTTATTCTGGCATTGCCAGATTATTTCTCAAAGAGACATTATCTCCCCGTCAGTTACTGGTGTTTTGGTTTGGTTCTGTTTGGTTACTGAGCAAACAACTGGAATTTTCTCTTCTTTTAACTGGCCTCAGCCTTCGCTCACCTGACTTTGTTATCTTTTGACAATATAAGTTTAGCAACAGAGGCCTAACCTGTTAAGACACAAGGGTCAGTTTGCCGTATTTACAGCTTTTTTCTACTTCCTATGGTAATAATGGGTTCAAAAGTTATTTACCTTCGAGTGCCAAGTGACATTATCAGGACTTCACTATTTCAGAATCCTCTCATCTTCATTGATGCAGCAGGGCCAGTGATCTAATTGACACCTATGCCGAACTCAAAGGATGGCTGCTATTGAACATTGACTTTTCGGTGACACCAGTGCCCCCCTCACTCACCATTCCTCGCCTGAGGAGTAGGCCCTTACATTCAAATATCCTTATCTCCTGTAAGTAGTAACTTCTGTCTCATGTCATAAATCCATTCCACCGCACCCTCCTTTCTGAGACTCCCAGCTCTTTCCTCATTACACTGGCAGAGTAGTTCTTATAATTCACTTCAGTAGCTTCCATCATTGATGCTTGAAAAAATCAAGCCAGCAGTTTCTTAGCTCTGGCTATTGGTGACCTTGCTAGAACGTTAAATCTTGTGTCATGAGAAAGGGTCCCGCACCAGTAAACTCTCTTCTTTGGTCTTTCTCATTGTTCTGCCGATCATCACTCCTAATATCTGCTCCCAAGTACATTCTCACCATGTCTCAAAGCTATTTTGATAATAATCCTTTTCTTCTCATAGCAAGGACATTTTCCCCCATCTGATCATATTGAACCTTACTTCTAGTTATTGGTCCAAAAGTGCTGAGGGAGATTTTCAGGAACATAAACAGTCTTTTGAGGAAGCTCTGTCAGGTGAGTCTTATACGTGGTGTTCAATAACAGGATACGGTTCCTTTTTGACAAAGGAAACTTTGCTAGCCTAATGATCTCAGGAGAATCTGCAGGTTTACACTTTGCATATCTTCACCCAATTGTTCTAAGATATCAAGAAGTGTAACTGATGTGAAAATGGGAAACTTGTAGGAGCTAAAGTTTCCAATTCTTGCAACTGTTAGCAGCAGCCAACCTCCTTTAAAATCCTGTACTTACCGCTCACCACGTCCTTTAATGCTAGAAGTTTTGCATAAGTCAGTGCATTCCTTTTCTCTCTACCATTAGAGTTCACCATATATGGAAAGCCACAATACTTAGGGTGTTATCACAATACCAGGATTTAAAACCACCTCACACATAAAAATGGAAACATTTTACAATTAGCATTAGTATCTTTAATTGTTATCTGATTTATAAGTGATTGAATTCCAGAATACTGTGTTTAAAGACTACTTTCTCAGTTCCTTCAGAAACAGATCCTGTGGGAAGGATTTCAGTGCAGGTAGTTACTTTTGTAGATAATTTCAGAAAACACAAGTGGAAGAGTCATGATAGGAGGCAGGAAAGAAGCAATAAAGGGTAAATTAGCAAGTATATGGTCCTCATGGACAAGTGGCCCCTGGGAGACTTTAGGACACAAGCAAGCTGAGGCATTTATCAGCTGGTTTTCTCCCTATCATTGGATGCAGCATGGTGGCTATGAATTCATGACATTTCAGAGTTCCCTACATATAGGCCTGGTATATACTCATAGCTAGTAAAATAAAAATCAGCTAGAATCACTCTCTTAACAGTTCCTATGATTGAAACAGTGTCTTCTCTTGGCCTTTGTGGTAACATGCTCTACTGTTTTGAGAGATTGTTGACTTCAGCGTTGTTTCTCTAATTCGATCCCCAATTATGTTCGTGAAACCATTTACCTGCTAGTTATTATTATTCACAGAGCTCACATGTATCTGACATACAACATATCCAAACTCAGCTCACAGCCTCCTCACCTTCTAAAATGGTTCCTCTTTCTGCATATCCTGATTAGGTGATTGGCATCTTCAGATTAGCTGTCTTAATCAGAGAACAAAGGTTTTTCTAGCCTTCTCTCTTTCGTATCTCTCTTTCCACATGTGTCAATCACTCCTACCTGTCCTTGGTGTCTTCCAAATTTCATTTGAATCTTTTAAACCCATATTTTTTCTCCAGCCACACCACCCTAGCACAGACCTTCATTATTCTTACCTGAATTACTGTTGCAAAATCTTAATTGATCTCCATGCTTTCCACTCAATCCATTCAAAGTGCAGCCACTGTGAATTCCCAAGGATAAGTTTGATAAATTGATCCCATACTTAAAAGTTGAAATAATCTCTCAGTGAATTCAAAATGAAGACCCAGTCCCATTAAGGTAATGACCAAGGTCTTTTGTGATCTGACCCCTGCTTCTCCCCATCGTCAATTCTTGTCATCTCCACTCTTAGAGTCTGGACTCCAGCTTATGAAATGTCTCTTTCAGATCCTTACTGTTCACTGCACTGTTCTCTTAAACTACCTTCTTCCCCACCACACACACACACACATATTTCTTCTGCTTTTTTCACTCCACATTCTGTCTTGACCTTGTAACTTGGAATCCATTCTTTAAATCTCAGTTTAGCCATTTCCTCCTGCAGGTTTTCACTCCTTGATGGCCTTGAATGTTTGCCTGGTCAGGAGTACTAATACTCCCATAAGTAATTTTTACTTCCTTATCAGAATCTGTCATATATATTGTAATTAAATGTAACTGATTGCCTTTTATGCTGTGCTGTATGGCCATGGGGGGAGCAACCTTGTCTTTCTGATTCTCTTAAATTTTAGCAACTGGACATAGTTTCTAAACACACTAACACTGAATAATCCTGTCTATAAAAAAAAAAGTTACTCTTTTGGGGCTTAAAAAATAGTGGTTGCGACATTTTTTTTCTGGATCATCTCTATTTCTTCAATATCTAGTATAGTGATTAGTGTGTAAAAGTATTTGGCAAATTTTAGTTAATTTAAGAAAGGAAGATCTTATGATATTGATTAATAATGATAACAACAAGCCTGCAACACATTGCTAATGCTAGACAAAAATTCCTGGTAAGAATCTTCTTTGTGCTCAGGAGTATAAAAGTTATTTTCTACATATTAATGTCTTCCCTATTCTTAATTATATGTACAGTGGTACCAAGCAAATGCAACTTCTGAATGAATTCAGGATGAAGGAATACTTATTAAGTAGTATCTGTAGATTTTCCCCTGCTTATTTGGGGGGGGGGAATAAATAATTCACATACTTAAACTGGAAAAAAATAGACAAATCCACATAAAACCAATGAAAATCATTACCATTCCAAGATTCAGTGATGTATTTTAAGATAAGAGTTGAAGAGACATCCGCAGGGAATTATCTTAGCAGAGAAGCCAAAGAATTTCCCCTATAAACTTTTTGCTCCATGGAACTGAATGTAAAATAGTTTCATGGTTAGAAAATACATTATCCTTCTACTAGTTAAATATTTCTCTGTGGGTTGGCTTATCATTTCTTAAATCTGTTATGACACGCTCCTTCAGAGTGCAGCCCAAAGATGCTTCTGCGGCTTTCCTTCATCCTTGGGAGGAATGTCTGATAACTTTATCCTATTCCTTCATGTCCTTGTCTTCTGTCCTGGAAAACATATGGTCTTTTTTATCCAAAGAGAGTTCCTGTCAGGCAATTGAGAGACCAGGATGTCCTGTTTTAAATTGGGGTTATCTGGTGGGAAATACCACTTTTTGAAAATATCTCTTATTCTCTCCTGTCATGGAGATAATCATAAAATTGGATGAGAGAAAGAGAACATGGTAATACAGTTTATTTTCTATTCTTCAGCATGTGGTAGTCATTTCAATCTTTTCTTTCTCCAAGAAAGAAAACAAATGACTCTTTGGATAAAAGTTCTAAAATAGTAATCAGCAAAAACATTTCAACATGATTGATAAAGTCCAACAACTGGATATTGGATGCTTGCTCCTGAACTAGTTATTTAATAAAGTGAACACATATTGGGGAAAAAAAGACTTTTACCATTTTGCATAAAGCAAAAACTCAGCAAGCGTGTTGCCATCAGATACAGCATAATTCTTTCATTAACTTGACATTGAATTCTGGAGACAGTCCAAGCTTGATGGAGATCTACAAGAAAATATGATTCCCATTTGTTGAGTTTTCCATTCATTTTTGAAAAAGCAAGTCTGGTATCAATGGAAGTACTGTATTTTAAAAGAAAACAACCAATTCTTTTTTCTAGATGTGGACGCTTCTAATACCTTGATATTTTTGTCCAATTGCATCAGATGCCTGAGGAAAAAAATAGCATTCTTTTGTATGTTGAAACTACCATATTAATAGTTTTAAATAAAAGAAAATAAAATATAGAATTTTCCTCTATGTAAAGATGCTTATTGCACCATCCATACATATATACAATTATTCTCTATATAAAAATTGTTGATATGTTGGCACAATAGTTTCATCTGGGGCATTTTAATGAAAACTCTACTTTGATTTTACATGTGTTTTTGATATTAAATTCTTATAATTTGTTGAGTTTTATATTACCATGATTATATTGTTCTTTCTTATACATGCCATTCCAAAGCCTCTGGGCATATATTCAGTGGTTATGGTTTACCTTGAGTTTGTTAAGTTAGTATTTCCAGAGAGCTTCAGAAAGTCTTATTCACTTTTTGGAATATTACAAATAGCTATGGAAGATCATTTAAGCAGCACTGCAGTGATAGATGTTTTTGTTTTAGTTGTTTTTCTTTGTCGAAGTTTATTTTTGTCTTTCAGCACTTGCCTTTTAAAATACCACCACATTTTTTCACAGTAAGGTGTATGTGTCTACTGATGTACATTAAAAACATTTATTCTATTAACTCATAGAGATTTGAGCAATGTACTCACAGGTCAAATTTCCATATACCCTACATCTCAATCAAAAAATAAACTTCATTGTGTTTTTATACTACTGTGAATTGAAATGTGATAATCCCTCCCTTTTTTCATTTTCTTATTCTAATTTTAACAACAACACCTGTTCAGATACTCACGTGTTCACATATCTCTGGCACCCCATTTAAAGTGCATATGTTACAGACTGAAATTCAGGGTAGGATAGAGGAGGAGAGATAGGTGGCAGGAATTGGAGTGGTACTTTGTGATTTATTAAAGAAGTGATATCAGCACCTCAACATTTTTCAAAGTAAAAGCACCTCTAATGAACATTATTATTACTATTTTTTCTTCCAAAATACATCTCCTAATTCTGAGCAATGCTTGACAATTTAGTACATTATTGGTAATACCAAGCAGAAAATTCCTTGCTAATTTAAAGGTATGCCTGTTTAAGATTTCTATCTTCAAATATATAATTAACTTGCCATATGGAACCTTTTTGTCAGCACATCGGGTAAGACTACAAATGATTTAACTTTAATTTTCTGTATGTTCTATAAAATCATCTACGAAGCACATTGGCATTTAATGTATTATAACGACTCATTGTCAAATGGAAGACGCTGAGTTTAAAATTTTCTTTTTTATTCCAAATTTGCTCCATAGGAAAATTATTGAGGAAAATACTGTTTTCCATCAATTGTACACTAAAACAGCTATGCTTTTTTTTACTTTTAAGGGAACTAGAAGAACCAAGCCATATTGTAGGGACTCTTTACTATCACATATCTGAGAATGATTTTTGTTTCAGAATTGAGAAAGAACAAGGATGAGATGGTTATCTACTTCTACAACATATGTACATGTCAGTGAAAACCTAGAGCCTATCTACAAAGAAAATTTCTATAGGGGAAAATGCTTCAATCTCTGTATAAACAACATTTTTGATTCTAAGAGGGTGATTCATTCCTTTAGATTTCATCGCAGAAATAGTCAACACCTCAAACAGTATCCTGGTTGATCAGTTGCAGTTCACACCATAATTACAGCAAAATCAGTGACACATTTATTTTGTGGGGGGCTTGTATGGTCAGCATGCACCCTGAACCCCTTTCCTCACACAGTGTTTTAGAGCCTTACAGCATAGTCGAGGAATGTTATCCATTTCAATAGAAGCATCTTAACAAGCTTGACCTCAGAATGATCCTGAAATGTACAAACTAAATAAAATAATTATATTCTAATCTTGGGAATAAGTCCAAAACTATATAGATGATGCAAAGTAGGGAAGAATGCAGTTCTTAGAAAATACTAGCCACATAACATATAAAGTCAGGTTTCAACTGAGCTTAATTTGAAATAGCAGTTATTACTATTTGGTATTACAGTCTTTCAATGAATTTCAATGTAGAGGGTACTGGAAAGTTCATCTCAGTGTAATTGACATTCTATTCTATTTTATTTCATTCTGTGTTGTTCAGCCTACTAATAAAAAAAGTACCGGAGGGGTGCTTTCTTCTCTTGACATCAACCTCTCCTGTCCCCAGAAGGTTAGGGGTAGGCCTGCAAGTTCCCAGCTTCTAATCAAGACTTGATCTTTCTGACTGCATGCCTTCATGCTGAGGCCCTCAGGAGAATGTAAGACCATTCTATCCCCCTTATCACTCAGGAAATTCCAAGGGTTTTAGGAGCTGGGGACCTAGGAACTGGGAACAAAGACCAAAGTTCTCTCTTTATCATAGAGCTTATTATAAGGCAAATGGGTAACACAAAGGCAAAGCATAGTTCATTAAAGCCACATTTAGTCGCCTGTACTATTGATTTATATATGGAAGACACTTGAGTATTTTTAATGCCAAGGTCTCTGGTCTCTGGGCATCAAGTTCTGGGCACATTTTTTTCAAAATGAGACTAAGTAGATGTTTTCTGATGTGTGATTTTTGTCATTGACACCTGTCATATTTGCCTCTAGCCCCTTTTCCCTTAAAGTTTTATATTTCAGGTTTCCAATTTATTTATTTTTTAAGATTTATTTATTTATTTATGGATACAAAACTGGGGTACAAGCCAGAGGTGCAGAGGGTGAGAGGATTCACCAGAGACAGAGTGGGGAGCAGGACAGGCCGACTGATGAAGTACACTGCTGAGGGGAGCAGCGGGCAGGTCAGGAGGGGTCTGCAGCACCATGTGGTCACCTCCTGGGTGGGGTTCAAACTCGTGCTGAAATGGCTTTAGCTTATTAGTGTTGTGCTTTAACCCACTGCGCCACCAGGGAGGGCTGTCAGGTTTCCAATTCTTAAAGGTCCCTTCTTTGTCCCCTGAAGTTTTCCTCCAAAGTGCTCTGGCTTTCTTCATATCTCACACAGGTCTGCACCTGAATCCTTCACCTGTACCTTAGTACTGCCTGCCTCTGCCCTGAGGGCTCAGCTTCTGTAGTGGGTGCTGGCACTTGATCCTGTCATTTCTCAGGCTCTGGTCACCAGTGGTGAAGTTTCATTTCTTACTGATCTCCTCTGCAACTTCCAACCATTACTCCCTCCACCCAATTGAATATTTCCATAGGACTTTTTCTATTTCTCAGTGTGATCTTTATGTTCTGCTCAACCATCCTCATTCATTGCACACACATTTATTGCACACCAGTTGCATCTTCTCCAAATAAAATTCAGTTAGAATCCTGTGAGGCTTGAACAGGCAACTTAAACTGGTCATTAAAGTAACAAAATTTCCAATCCACAGACACCTCTGTCCTTTTTTCAAACTTTCGTTTCAACCGTTACTTCTCCCTTTCCAACTTGATTCCTGATTTTGGTGGCATTCTTCTTCCTATCTTACATCTGGTCTTCTAGTTTAGTTTGTTTATTTGCAGTTAAGACTTTGTGATGTCCCTCAGCATTTACATCTTTCATTTTGATAACATTATTTATGCATAAAGTTGTATGAGAATTACATGTTTCTTTGGCCAAATGTATTTGTCTGACATGAATACTGTGATCCTTACTCTTATTTGTGTGCATTTATATTTGTCTGCAATATTCTAGAAGATTCCCCTAAAGTGATTATGATCGCTTATGATTACAGTAATCACTACTATATACTCTTTGGGCAATACTAGAACAAGTAAACTAAAAAAAATTTACTTTCTGTTTACTTATAATATTAATTTTTAATCGAAGCAATGTAGCAGTGTAACACAAGTTTCAGGCATGCATTCATCACTAACAATCAACATATGGGTACACTATATTAAGTTCACAAGTAAAAATTCAGTTTCATCCTTCACCATACAATTGTCCCCTTTACCCAACCCGCCTACCTGCTTTACCTCCGGTAGCCAATAATTGGTCTGTCTAAAAGTTCATTTTCATCTCTTCTTGTTCTCTATATCACATATGGTTAAATCACGCCTTGATTATCTCTCTCTGTCTTTCTCACTACATGGCATTCAGTAGGCTGATTCACACTGATGCCAAAGCCCATTTTCTCTCTTTTCTTTCATCACCGAGGCTGAGTGGTCTTCCCTTGTGTGTATATCATCACTTCTCCTTTGTCCCATCTTTAGTCCAGTTGCATGTTGGTGGCTTTCAGCTCTTAGATTTTGTAAATAATTCTTCAAAAAGCCTGGAGAGGCAGATATCTTTTCAAATCAGTGAGTTTTTGTATTTTTGAGGATAAAAAGCGAAAAGCAAGATAATTGGGTTGTATGGGATTTCTGTTTTTATTTTTTCTTGAGCAACCTCAGTCCTGCCCTGGTAATGACCAGACCGATTCATGTCTCCACCTGCCCTGTGCAATTATTGTACACGTCCTCTCCAACCCCTGCTTTTTGTCTTTTGAAATATATCTGTACTTAACAGGTATGGGGTGATGGTTTTATATGTTTGTTCCGGTTTATGTTATATCACTAGTTTATCACTATATCATCCAGCTTATAGTTGTGTTTCTGTAATAACAAGAGGTGATAACCATATTTTCCTGAGCCTCATGGCCATCTCTATGTGATTGGAGAATGGTCTGTTTAAATCCTCTGTCCGTCTTTAAATCAAGTTGGTTTTGTTGTTGAGATTTGCAAGTTCCTTGTACATTTGGCTAAGTATTAGCCCTTGACACACAGAGAGTCTGCAAACATCTCCTCCACTCAGTAGGTCTCCTTTCATTTTCATGCAAGCTACTTTCACGGTCAGGATTTTACTCTGATGGAGGCCATTTGCTCACTTTTGCCTTTGTCTCTTGTGCTGGAGTGGAGTGCCCAGACATACCTAAGGCCAGTGACAGGAGAATTATATTGTTTATGTTTTCTTCAACGATTGATGGTTTCAGTATTAAACCCAAGTTTTCATTATCCATTTTGAACTGATGTTTGTGTATGGTGTTGATGGTGATCTAGTTT
Organism: Condylura cristata; assembly: GCF_000260355.1. NCBI lineage: Eukaryota > Metazoa > Chordata > Mammalia > Eulipotyphla > Talpidae > Condylura > Condylura cristata. The sequence continues at coordinate 9,658,211 of NW_004567119.1, read as the reverse complement.
TATTCTTTTGCATATGTCTGTTCAGTTTTCCCATCACCATTTATGGAAGAGATTTTCTTTACTGCGTTAACTGTTACTGCTTGCCTGTCATAAATTAGCTGCTCAAATATGTGTGGCTCACTTGTGGGCTCCCAATTCTTCTCTATAGATCCAGCTGTCTGTTTTTATTACATTACCATGCTGTTATAGTCACTATTGCTTTGTACTGTAATTTGAAGTTAGGGAGCATGATGCTTCCATTTTTGTTCTTTTTATTGGGATTGTTTTTGCTATTTACAGTGTTTGTAGTTCCAAATAAATTTAATGATTTTTTTTCTGGCTCTAATTCTCTAAAGAATGTTATTAGAATTTTTATAGGAAGTGAAATGAATATTTATATTGGTCTAAGTAATTAGTATAGTCATTTCAATAATGTTAATTGCTCTAATAGATAAGCCCTGAATATCTTTTCTTGTTGTATCTTCTTTTATCACTTCCAACAATGTCTGTTTTTAGTGTACACATCTTTCACTCCATTGGTTTAATTTGTTGCAAAATGTTCAATTCTTTTATTTGTGTCTGTGTGTGTGTGTATGGAGTGGGAGGACCAGGGACGGGCCTGAAAGGATTCATCAGAAACAGAATGGGAAGCAGAACAGGCAGATTGACTGAAATACACTGCTAAGGGGAGCAGTAGGTGTGACAGGAGAGGTCTGCTGCGCCATATGGGGGTTAGCTTCCTGGCTGGGGATAGAATTAATGCCTTTGAGGTGACATAAACACTAGGTCACTAGGGAGACCCTGTTTAATTGTGTGTAATGAATTGCAAATAAGATTGTTTTTCTGATTCTGTTTCCTCTTTCTGCTATTTTGTGTATTGATTTTGCTACCTGCAATAATGCTATATGTGGTGTTTCCCATAGCCTTTTTTTTTTTTTTAAACTGTGGCCTTTAAGAAACCCAAAGACTTTATATTTGCTCTTGTTCATCAAGGTATTTAGTAACTTGGATACAAGAACAAAATATATTATTCTTTTGACATTTTCTTTAAAAAGTGACATACATTGCCACAGTCCTCTATAGTTTGCTCTCAGAAACAATTCTCCCTAGGAAATATTTAGGGTCCAGGGCTGAATTTCTTTCTGTCCTTCATGTGTGAGTCTCGCTCAAAAAGTGACTAAGCAGAAGCCCCTGGCTGCAGTAAACAGTCAGAGCATGGGGATGGTTTGCTGCAGACCTGGTTCTCAGGGGGAGATGAGCTTAGCCAAAGCATTCCCATCCTGGGGAAAGGGTGGTCAAGCATAGAAGAAGGACTTGAATTAGGACAAGGGGCTCTCCTCTGTGATCGCCTTTGACACTCCCCAACCAACCCTCCTTCCACAGGCTTCTTCCACCTTCCATATAGCCCTTTGCGAGTTTCTAAGTATAGAAGAAATCCAAAATTTCCCTGAGAAAAAAAGATAAAAACACACACAAACATGATTTTCTCAACCTCATTGGTAGCTCATGTGCAAAGAATAAAAGCAATATGATAAACTGCAGGGTTTTAACAATGAAAGATGTGCTTGAAGGAATGCATTTTTGTTCCAGTTGAAAACAAGGTAGCATACAATTTTCTGGAAATGTTTTAAGGCAGAAAATAGCTAGATTTTAGATTTGTAAAATACTAAAATAGAATCACAGCAACAAGAATGCGTTATTTTGATATTTAATAAAAACACAGTATTCTGCTATCAGGGAATACCAAAGTCAGCATCATCCTGTTTTTAAGCTCTCTTGCAGGAGAATTTACCCCAAAGTGAAGCATGATTTAACATTTGGATCTATTTAGGAGTTTCTAGATCTTGCTACAAAATGTAAGAATGAGAGATAATCAGCACCTCTGTTCACTCTAATCTGATATGACCTTTCACCTTCTCTCAAGATAACCAGTAGTGTTTTAGGATGACAACAATGCATGCATTGAAGTTGAAGATAATCTCCAGCAGACATTCCTTCAAATGTTTAATTATAGTAAATGTTATAAATAATACTTATATAAAGTAGAATTTGAGGTATTTAAGCAAGATCTTTGGTAATACGCAACCCAAGTTAATACCTAAAAGAATTAGAAAAATAATCACATAGTACACAGAACAGAGAATCACATGATGAAATTCAAATTGGGTATAAAAGAGGAAAAGATTCTCAAGTATACATGTGTCTAGAACACACAGTAATTTTAAAAGCTTCCTTGTCTTTGAGGACAGAAGCCACAAAAATACTGCCAAATCTGAAATGACTAGATATTAGAACAATAGCTCAAGCCTGGGAAAGGGAGGATTTTTCTTAAGAAGATTGAGTTCAGTTTCTCTTTAGAGACACTGGGTTGGGAGGACAGGCCCAAGTTAGAAATGATTGCCTGCTATTTAAATTGGCACAAAGGAAGAGGGTAAATTTCCTTCTTTTCTATCTAAAGGCCATATGCTTATATAAAACAATGTACAAAAAAGAAAACTAAAGACCAGTTTTACTTAGAAATATTGACATACTTCCTAAATAAAATATTAGCAAATAATATTCAGTAATGTATTAAAAGAATAACTCACCATGGCCAATTGGGCTTTAGTCCAATTATCCAACTTCTTCAATATTTAAACATGCATTAATAACATTTAACATATTAATAAGTCAAAGGAGAACAAAACAAATGATGACCTTAACATATGCTGATATGACATTTAAAAATTTCCATTACTTATTCCAGATCCAAGAAGAAAAGCTCCTAGAAAAATATGACTATCTAGAAATTTTCTTTCCAGGCAAAAATATTTATGGTGACTTAAAGTTCAATGAAAAACCAAACACTTTAAGTATTAAGACTACAGTCAGAAATGTAACAGTGAGCCTTCCCTGGTGGCACAACAGGTTAGAGCGCAGCACTGCAGCACTGAAAGATGGCTGTAGCCGCTTCAGTGTGAGTTGGATCTCACCTCTGGAGGTGACCCACGTGGCTCAGCAGACCTCTCCTGACCCGCCCGCAGCTCCCCTCAGCAGTGTACTTCATCCATCTGCCTGTTCTGCTCCCCACTCTGTCTCTGGTGAATTCTCTCACAGCCCCTGCTTCTCTGGCCTGTACCCACGTTCTGTATGCACAAATAAAAAAATATTTAAAAAAAGAAGAAGAAATGTAATAGTGATGTCCACGATGAGTGGTGGTGTTGAAGAGAAATGGCATAAAGAGGAAAACGTTACTTCATCCACTTATTCCACAAATGTTGAGTCTACTGTCAGTTCCATAATGAAGCTTTTTTACTGGATGGGCTGCACTCCCTGGGAAAGATTATTTACATAGTATGTACTGATTTCATACTTGGAGGGGCAAAATCAGTATCAAATGCATTTTTAAAATTTACTTGAGGCCTAGGTAAAAATTATCATGCAGGCCTTCCTTGGTGGCGCAGTGGGTCAAAGCACAGCACTAAGAAGCTAAAGCCATTTCTGCATGAGTTCGATTCCCGCCTGCCCCGGAGGTGACCACACGGTGCGGCAGACCTCTCCTGACCCACCCGCTGCTCCCCTCAGCAGTATACTTCATCCATCTGCCTGTTCTGCTCCCCACTCTGTCTCTGTTGAATCTCTCACCACCCCTTCACCTCTGGCTTGTACCCCAGATCTGTGTATGAATAAATAAATCTAAAAAAGAAAAAAAAATTACCATGCAAATGCCAATGAACACTGGAGCAAGTATGATTGAGTTAAAACATTCCAATTTAAGAAATAATTGGTCAGAACGAAGAAGATAAATACTGGGCAGTCTAACTTACAGGTGGAATGTAGAGAAACTACTTAAAAGGTCAAGAAAACATCAGAACTAGCAAGCTGACCATAGGGCTGAGTCACATAGCAAAGGAGAAGAGGGCGAACAGGGAAGAGAAGAACACTGGGAAAACGATCATGCTCGCAGGTGGCTGGAGACCTATGGTGACTACAACAGTGTAAGAAACAGAATAACTAATTAAAAAATAATTAACAAAATGCCTAGGAATGTAGAAAATAAAAACACAGTACTTCATTAAGAAAGTGATAAACTAAAGAAAGTGAGGTCTCTGACATTTAGAGGGAAAGCGATAAGGTCAATGGGGTATTGTGAGCATTGGTGGGGAAAGAGAAAATGAAAAAAGACAAGTGTAAAAAATAAATACCTTTTAAAAGGGAGCCAAACCTTTGTAGTATTGCATAGACAGACTTAGCATTACTGAGTTAAGTTCTTCTTAAGTTAGTGTATAAAAGTATATGAAATTCCAATGCAAATTACAACATTTTTTTTTTAATTTCATAAATTACATCTAGAAGTAGAAATAGCCCAGATTTGGGTGAGAAATGCTGGAATGAAGATGAATTAGGGCGAAGTATTCAGATCAGTTTTAATTTTACTTATGCTCTAAGAATTAAAATAATGTGGTACCAATAAGAGAATGGATAATACATGGGAACAGAAGAATCAATAAATAGTAAGTGGTGGAAATGTTAATTATTTGATCATTGATATTTTGGATAATAACATAGCTATCTAAAAATATGGAGTTGCATTCCTTGCTCAAATTTAACACCAGAATGAATTTTAGATGAAGTGAGGGCTTACATACTTTTTCAAAACTAAAATGAAGCCATAGAGATATTGGAATGAGATAAAACTGAGTATTATGATCATATTGGATTAGGGAAAAATTACCCAATCTTGACACAAAATCTGGAACTCAGAGAAAAAAAAGCTGTTTTATTTTTACTACAACCCAACTTAAAATTTATGTTTAAACAAAGAAGCTCCAGAAATACCAATAACTAAGATACAGTCACAACATATAGCACAAAAAATAAGCTAACATCTTTCAATTAAAAAGAACTATTACATATTGACTCTAATAAAGAAACTAGTTTTTTTTTTTTTAAGATTTATTTATGCACACAGAACTGGACTACAGGCCAGAGGTGCAGGGGAGGTGAGAGGCTTCACCAGAGACAGAATGGGCAGCAGAACAGGCCGACTGGGGAAGTACACTGCTGAGGGGAGCAGTGAGCGGGTCAGGAGAGGTCTGCCGCGCTGTGTGGGTCAGGCCTGGGACGGGGATGGAACTCATACTGAAGCGGCTTTAGATTCTTAGTGCTGTGCTTTAACCCGCTGCGTCAACGGGGAGGTCCTGAAACCAGTTTTTTAATGAGAAAAGACTGTGCACAGACAGCTCATAGAAGAGGGCTACAAATAACCAACATCAAATACCAAATATGTTCACTCTCACTGAACAAACAAAAATTTTTAAAAAACACAGAAGCTGTAACTTCTTATCTACTGGATTGGCAAAGACAAATTTCCCGGCACTGCCCAGTTTGGATGAAAGTGATGGACCTTGAATTCTTTTTAAATTCTGTCTGGATTGTAAATGCGCCTAACATTTACAATGTAGGGGATGCTGTTCCAATATGTGTTAATTATTTTAATTGTTACTTTCCTTTTAATTAATTTTCAATATTAAGTTAAATTTATATAAGAGAAGCCAGTTTACAATGCAATATTTGTGCTCTACTAAATGCAGAAATGTGGGAAAAGCTAAATTTTCATCTTAGGAGCTGTTCAAGTATTCTAATATACTATATAGTGGTTAAAAATAATGATGCAGCTCTACATGCTCTGTTTAGGAAATGGTAAGTAGTAAATTACTGAATAAAAAGGGAATCAGGTGTTCTCTATTGTAAAATCTGATCATGGTAGTTCAATTGATTATGTCAAATATTCATAAATTCACACACACTTGCATGAGGTCATTTCAGATTGTTAGGAGTTCTTATCCCTAAGGAATTGGGCTCAGAAGAAGAAAGCAGAGCAGGAAAAGGAGTTATGATCTGTTCCACTTTATATTCTTCTGTATTTTCTCAAATTTTTTATATAGGGGACGTGCATTGCTTTTATAATATAAGTACTTGTGAAGATTTTAAAATTCTTTGCTAAAAATGATGTTTTCTAATTCTCTGAGGAAAAAACTTCATTCAGCTAGCATGTTGGGTTTCTAGCTAAACAAAACTTGATAATCTTTGTTTTGAATTATTTATATGTTCTTTGAAGTTTTAAGTCAGAGAGGGCACCTCCATATTTTCTTCCTCTTTAGATCCTAATCCTCCATCTGACACCAGAGTCGCCCTACATTGATGAGCTATAAAGAGAGGGAAGAATGGCAGATTGCAGGTGAAGGGTTGGCAGTGTGTCCTTATCTATTACCTTCTACCTGCTAACCATGGACGGCAAAAGACATAAACTCAGCTGGCAGGTGTTTAGCTATGCCAGTGCTCAAGAGTGGCTTAGCAGTGAACAATAAATTCAGAGATATTTCTAGGAAGAATTCTTTATAAATGTTTGTTTTTGTGTGTGTGTGTTTTTGTTTGTTTTTTCCTGCTTGGTTTAGGTTGAAGGCAATGTTTCACTGCCAGCCCACCTCCACTCACCAGCCTCCCAGGCTGGCTTCGTCCTTTGGGAAATCTGAGATTTAATTCTAAGTCATTAAGAAGACTGTCTTTTCCTAATTTTTACACAGTCTAGAAGTCCATTTCCATTCTAGTGTAACCTAAGAAATTTGTTTGTTGCAAGAGGGAATACAAGATTTATATTGGCTCTGTTCCTCAGCGTTAGCTCCAAAGAACACTCACATGAATCCAGTCCCCTGAGGCACTTCTTGCTTCTTTGCACTTTTCCTGACCAGAGACCAAAAATAAAGCTACACACCAGACCAGAAGTACAGTCTAGGCCAGGTACAGCATCTCATAGACTGCAGAAAAGGGCAAGTACCTGCACTTCTATCTGTTGCATTACTGGTACTTGCCAGAGAAAAAGTAGCAAGGTGGTTTTCTGTTTTCTGAAATGTTGTTCTGATCTATCAAGTTATTTTTTTTTTTTTATCTTTGTGCTGAGAAAAATCTCAGAATAAAGCAGTTTCTAATGTTTTCTAAACATGCTCATTGTTCATTCATCACTATTCTGTCAAATATTTGGCACAGTGGTTGACTGAAAATCTGGCAGGTGTGAATGGCTTTGGTTTATTTCCCCTATTATCCCTTGCCAGGACTCTGATACTGTAAGAACCATTACACCATGGCTCAACTGTTCCCTGCATTTCAAAAAGTCATTCTTCTAGGAGAATGACCAAGTCTTTCCAACACTGGAAAAAGAAGACAACACCTCACTTCAAATGCCATCATACATCAGTAGAAAACAAGAAAACCATAGGCTTTCCCAAGTGTGACTTTGCTTTTGGCCATGGGTGTTCTGTTCATTTGGGATTTAACTTGCTGGTGGAATTGTGTGTTTCTAAGATGAAAGAGAAGAGGCACAGGAAGGAGAGGAAAATTCTGTTTTAGCAATCTACCATGTTATTATGGTCACATAGCAGAAGCAGTTGAACAACTCTCTGATTCCTGATAAGCACCTAAATACTTTGAGGACACTTTAGATTTATCTTGGTATTTGAGAGCCTTAAGCTACAGGGAGATAATAAAAAACAATACTCTTCTGATCAAATTACCCCTTTTCATTCTATATCTATACCTAAAATACCTATTCATTGTTTTGGTGGATATATCTTGAAGAAAGAAAAATATAGCAAAGGCTGTATGTTTGTTTGTTTATTTGTTTGTTTTTTCTCTTCTGATTTCTGAGTATCCTGGACAGCACTTCAACTGTGGAAGTTTTATGTTGGAATAAAATGGTCAGGAAGTGAGGTCAGTCCTTACAAGAGCGGCACAGTCATACTGAAGGGGCAGGGAGGAAGACAGTATGCTTGGGTTTAAGGAGGCATATTTGCCTGTGACAAGCTCCCTTGACAAAACTTTGCAAACAGGTGCTTTAAAGAGCACAAATTTACAGTTCCTTATTGTTCAGGAATCAGAAGTCCATGATCAGAGTGCTGGCAGGTTTGGTTCTCCCTAAGGCCTCTCTCGTTGGCTTGAAGGTGGCTGCCTCCTACTAGCTCTTCACATGGTCTGCCTCTGTCTAAGTACATTTCTGAGGGGTTGTCAAAGAGACAAATCCTAAAGATGCATTTGCCATCCCTCCTCAGGCCTCAGAGTCTTAATTTTTTGTTAATTTGGGATTGGCTATTTGAGTAATTGGCTGCCTGGCCTCGCTAGTTGCCATATATCCTACAGAGCCCTGGCTCCACATATATAAATGGGAGAGAGTATCATCTTTCCAGCTAATTCACAGAAACTCAGTGAAACAATGAGCAAAAAATCTCTTGTACGTGATTAAAAAGAAACTAGTAAGTTCAAAGATAATATTTTATACAACAATCTAGTTTTTAATTCAACACTTAGCATATCATATGAACTGAACAAATGTCCACTGACAATAATAGCTTAAACAAGGTACTAAATTTTAAGGATTGTGAAAATGGAGGGAAATGATAATATACTTTGAAAGGTTAAAGGGGGTCAATTATTTGGCAGAGGACTGGCTTTTTGGTGGTGAATTTGATATAGTATGTAAACATTTTGATTTTTAAAGATGCACGGCTGAAACTTACATAACGCAATAATGCAATATTGCTTCATGAATTAAGTAGATAAAGTAACCAAAAGAGGCCAGAAGGGGAAAGAAAGAAAGAAAATTATGTACATCAGCGGGTAAGTACAGAAAAGAAGGTTAAACAGACTGGTCAACCTGTCAGTGTGTAAACCAGCTGTCTTCCTTAGAGAATTAAAATGTGTGTTTTTACAGGCTTTCTCCTTAATGCTTATGCAGTGCACAAATGCATTGCTTTGTCTGCAATATTATTGTATAGAATAATAATCTTTACACTTAGAAATTTTATGGAATTCTGCCCAAGTTTTCTTTTTCTCAATTTCACTCTTCATTACCCCTATTATACTCCATATAACTACACAGTGGAGATTGAATTGCTCCATATTTTCCTTAGTACTCAGCTTTTTTCTGTTTCTTCTTGTCACCACCCACAGAAGTTCCCTCCTTGCATGTGTAGGTGTTTTCCCACACATTTTCTTATATCTGTTTCCACATCGGTATAATCATTCTTGTGATGAAAACTGAAATGGAGTTGCTTTCTGGGTACCACAAAATGGACTTGGTAGATATTATTCTCCATGTAAAAATACCCTTACGTTTCACCTGGCAGTTCTTGCCATCAAGAACTGAATTCTGTCCTCTTACCCTGTAGTCTGGGATGGCCTCTGATGCACAGGCCAATATTACGTGACGGAAGTGACAGTGTACAGGTGCCAAGCCTAGACCACTAGAGAGTCGTGATTATTGCCTCTGTTGCAAACTTTGATTTGCCAAGGTTGGGGTAACTTGTGAGAGGATAAGACTTTGTGTTGCAGAAATGAGTCACCCCTGCCGACAATAGATGCAAAAGACCCGCTGAGCCAACAGAACCAGCCACTTGAACTCAGCCCAAAGTAAAGAAATAGATTTTCATGTGGTTTTTATGTAGCAGAAGCTATTAGAGTGGGCTGTTAGGGAAGTTTGTGAAGTCCCATTCCTTTTCTTTGATGAAAAATATTTGCCACAGTCTGGTACAATTCTGTATTGCTATATTATTGTGTAAAGGATGGGCAATGAGGTAGTCTCCTGAAGACATTTCAAATACTTTAATTTTGAAATGTACTATAAAATTTTTATATCTGTATTACATAATTTTGGTATGTTTTCATTAATGACATTGGGAACATTCTAATACTCTAAATTATGACAAAGCAAAAAGTCCATAAGGTATACTATTTTCAATACTTCACTCTTCCTAACATCTCCTGTGAGTTGAAATATAAAGTGTACCTACTAGTAAATAGAATCCAGAAAATGTTAATTTTCCTGATGCTGTAGGAGAGAACATTGGCTTGCTGCCATTTCTGCTTTGGGGTCATAGCCAACCTGGGAGTGAACAGCTGCTGTTATTCAGAAAAATTCAGATAATATTTGGAAAGATGTAATTTAGGGGAAATTCTAAGAGAAAAAAATGGGAGGAGGGACAGTGAGCTACATTAGAATAGTATGTCAGATTGTGAAGTTAGCAAATTAGTCCAGAAGTATTAATATTGCTTCCAGTGGAGTCCAGAGGGGGGCAATAAAAACAGGAATGGCAATGTCCCCAGCAAGACATCTGGGGGGCAAATTGGCATGGTGAAAGAATATGGGATTTGTGATCAAGAAACTAAATTCTAGTTTTGGCTAAGGCATAGATTTTCATGTTTTCTCATAGACATAGAAACAAGTATTTTCCTGTTTTGTTTAGGAATCTGTTGCAGCAGTCAGGAGGTCTTCTGCACCATGTGGGTAGCCTCCCTGGCATTGATCTCATGCGACAGTGGCTGTAGACAGCTTTATAGTGCTGTGCTTTAATCCCTTATGCCACCAGTGAGGGCCCTAAATGAAAACTCTTTGACATGCTTATGTTCTTTAAGAACATAAGTAGAAACTGAGGCAAAAAACACTGAGGACCACTGTTGTATAGAAACTTGGATCGAGGATATTATATTTATTTTACAGACTGGGAATTAAAACAATGCTTATAAATTCACTTGATGAAAGTAACTTATTAGAGATTGCTCTGGACTGATACCTTTTAGATTCTGTTTTTTTTTTTATATTTGTAAAAGTTTCTATTGCTCAAATTAAAATGCAATAAAATACATTTATAGGCCCTCCCTGGTGGCACAATGGGTTAGGACACAGCCCTGCAAACTAGCCACAGCCACTAGCCACTTCAGTGCTAGTTTGATCCCTTGCCCCGGAGGTGACCCACAGGGCACAGCAGACCTCTCCTGACCCGCCTGCTGCTCCCCTCAGCAGTGTACTTCGTCGATCTGCCTGTTCTGCTCTCTACTCTGTCTCTGGTGAATCCTCTCAGCTCTCCTGCACCTCTGCCTTGTACCTCAGTTGTGTGTGACTAAATAAATAAATAAATCTTAAAAAAAACATCCACTTATAAATGTATATAAATCTCTATATTTTAACATACGTGTACATTCACATACCTTCATCACTGAAGGCTATCAGAACATGTCTTCCAAATCATGCCCCTTTGGCATATATACTATTTTGAGCTGACGTCCATTGAGAGCCAGCAGATACAGGAAAAACTTTGGAAACTGGACACACATTTCCAGTTTATCATGTTTAGTTTGATGTATTTCGAAGCTCTGTTGTTCAGTGAATAAGTAATTAGGCAGTTATGCATGCTTGGTAAAAATACCTTTTTATCACTCTCTGATGTTCTCTTTTGTCCTGGTAATTTTCTCCCCAGTCTATGTTGTCTGGTAATAATACAGTCACTCCATAATTTTTACATTAATATTTTTATGTTACATCTTTGCATACTCTTTTACTTTTTACCTACCTCCTTAATTATACTTGAATTAAATTTTTGTAGCTCCAGCATAGTGATGGCTCATGAATTTGTTCCTTTTCCTTTAAACATTTTCTGGAAATCAGTGTCTTCTAGTTACTTGAGACAATTTTCTTAAACATAATTCTTGATATAGTTGGACTTGGGTCTACCTTTGTTATTATTTGTTTGTTCCTTCTCTTATTTCCCCTTTCCTGTCTTCCTTGAGGTTATATGAGCAATATTTCTAATATTTAATATATACTTTATATATTGTTGTTGTTGTTGTTGTTTTACTTTGAACTGTTCTGTTGGCAATAAATCCCATCAATTAGCTTAAGAAGGAATTAGAAACTTACAACCACCTAGGCCCATTTATCCTTCCCGCCTTCTGGCATGGTCTTGCATTTGCAGCTTTAACTTGAGAAACCATATAAGACAACATGTCATTCTTGTAGTTTCCTACTATCAAACATTTTAAAGAATTCAAGAGAACACTCTGCTGTATTTACCCAATTATTCTTTATTGTTGTGAGTCCTTTTACTCCTTACAATTTACATTTCTCTCAGATTGTTGATATTTTTTTTCCATCTGATACATTTTATTTAGCAATTCCTTTAATCCTGGTCTGTTAGCAATAAATTCTTTGAGGTTTTCTTCATCTGTTAATGTCTTCATTTCGCTTTGATTTCGAAAGGATATTTATTTGTGCTTGCTATATAATTACAGATTTTGTCTCCATTGATACAGACTTTAATGCTTTTAATATTGTACCTCAAGTGACTGAGACTCTGGTCATTAGTTTCTATTCATTTCCTTCCCTATAATTCTGAATGTATATATTTTATTAACCTGTGACTTTTTGCTTTGTCTTTACATTATGCGATTGAGTCCACTGCATCTCAAAATTGGATTGTTTATTTTTCTTTTCTAAAATTCTGTTTTTTATTAACTTTGACTCACTTGGTGAGACTTAACTCCATAATGCCTATATTAGTATAGTCATTCCTTAACTTTTTACATTAATGTAAAAATTTACATATTGCTCTCGCTTTCCTTCTTGGATGATCTTAATAATACTTACCTTAGAGTCCTTCTAAGAAAACCCCTATATTGTGCCATCTCTTTGTTGGCATCTGCTTGTTGCCTTTCACACAAATTGACATTTTTCTGGTTCTTTACAGCCATGTAATTTTGGATTATGTCTTTGACCTCTGGAATATTGTATTGGGAACCTCTCAATATAGAAATTTTGAGATTTGTGTTTTGGTAGATGAATAACCTGGTTGGTTTTAGGTTGCAAGTTCTGAGAAGCCTTCTTGAGGTTGTGGCCTCACTATTCCTTTGTCAGTATCTCTGCAGTGTTCTTTGTGCTGCTCTATGAATGTGTGTGTTACTCCGGCCATTCAGAGTTTTGGGTGGTGCTCGATCCATTTCTCCAAGTTGATGATGGGTGGTTATGTGTTAAAGCTATTCATGTGCCTCTTGGAAGTGTTCCCAGGAGTTCAAAAACTACTTTCTTGTGGTCATTTTGCCAATGTTTTCTGCTCTGTGCCCTCCCTGGGGCTCCTTTATCCAGTTCAGTAAAAATGCAAGACTTCATTATAGCAGTTCTATCCAGTATTTTCCTGTAATTGCAGTTGTTTCCTGAGCCTAGCTAGATGAATTAAGTAAAGAAAGAAGAAAAAAGTAACAGGTGCTTAGCCCCACTCTGCTGGGACCTAATCTTCTCTTTCTTATGAGGAAGTTTCCACTTCCTCATGGTGTGGAAACTTTACCCATCATTGTTGCTGTTAATGCAGTTAACATTGCCATTAATATTTGCCATCAATATTTGCAATAGGTTCCTTAAGGGTGGGGATGGGAGAGAAAGGAGGAAGGAACAATAGCAAAGTGGGGGGGGGGGTTTAAGCTACTCCCCCTGACCATTAGAAAATCTCTTTCCTGTGTTGCAAGCCAAAAGTTCAGGGCTTCCCTTGGTACACTCTCTTCTGTAATACTGCCCACTTCTGATTCTGAGGATGCTTTGAGATCATATATAAGATGACAGAGACCAAGACTGGTAGGCTCTCTGATGGTGCAGCAGCAGTTAGAATTTTAGTCTTCAGTCTGCCTACAACTATTTACTTTTAAGTATTCTCACTTACCTACTCACAAAATCTGTCCATGTCTTATATCTGCATTCAGTGGAAGAATGTACCAACTCTATCTTACCAGCCACCAGAATCCCAGTGATCTCTTTTGCAAACAATGGAAGTGTTCCAATACCCAGAGGAAATCTTTAGAGTGGAAATTAGGGATATGTGATGGTTTGACCATAAAGCTTTAATTTACAACTGTGATTTCTTCTTCTGTTTGTGATCTTTTACCTGTTATCACTGATATCTCTGCACTGACACAGGAGGAGTTGCTTAGACTTAAGGGAAGTGTATTGTTCCATGAATTTCTTATAGCAACCTTGATAAGTCATTGGATTGTTTAGATAAAATTGTATTAAGAGTATGTGATCAAGAGGATGACACGATAAACCACAGACTTGGAGAAAATATTTACAAAAGTTACATCTGATACAAGACTTACCCAAAACATACTGAAAAATCTTAAAACTCAACAATAAAAAACATCATGATTAAAAATGGGACAAAGACATTTGTAGATACCTCATCAAAGAAGAACTACAGATGGCAAATAAGCTGATAGAAAAATGATTCACATCATATGTTATCAGAGAAATGGAAATGACAGCAACAATGAGCTATTAATAGAATGGTCAAAATTCAAAACACAGACAACCCATCCTGGTGAGGATGTGAATTAAGTGGAACATTTATTCATTTCTAGTGGCCATAAACTAATCACTTTGTAAGCCAGTTTGAGACTTTCTTACAAAACTAAACTTACCATGTGGTTCCATAAAGGAGGTGAAAACGGATGTGCACACACAAAAACCTGCACAATGTTTTTAACTGCAAATTGCAAAGAGCCAAGATGTCCTTCAGTAGATGAATGGACAAAAGACGGTGCTAGATCCAGACAATGGGATGTTGCTTAATGCTAAAATGAAATGAGCTATCAGGTTTTGAAAAGACAGAAGAGTCCTCAATACATATTACTACATGAAAGGAGCCAATGTTAAAAGATTACAGACTGGATGATTCCAATTGTATGACATTCTGGAAAAAAGCAAAACTGTAAACAGTAAAAAGATCAGTGGTTGCTAGGGGATGGGAGAGGGAGTGATGAATAGGCAGAGCACAGAGGATTTTTAGGGCAGTAAAAAAAAAGTATCTAGATGATACTCAAATGATGGAGACATATCATCCAAGTATTATTCTAGACCATAGAATATACAGTGCCAACAATGAAATCTCCTGCAGACTTAATGGTCTTTGGATGATTATGATGTGTTAATGGATATTCATCAATTATAACAAATTTATGGGATCGGGTAATGGGAAATCTTTATAGCTTCTACTCATTCTTGTTGTGAACCCAGACCTTCTCTAAAAAAATAGTCTTTTAACAAAGGAAATAAAATTCTGAGAGGCCACAACATAAATAAGCCTTGAAGATATTATGCTAAGTAAAATATGCTAGACTCAAAAAGAGAATAATGTATTATTCCACTTTATGAGGTACCTACAGTCGTCAGATTCAGAAGACAGAAACATAAACAGTGGTTAGAGGGGAGACTGCTAGTGGGAGTCATATTTTAAGGAGAACAGAGCCTCTGTGGAGGGTGATGATACATGTCTGGAGAAGAACAGCACT
Organism: Condylura cristata; assembly: GCF_000260355.1. NCBI lineage: Eukaryota > Metazoa > Chordata > Mammalia > Eulipotyphla > Talpidae > Condylura > Condylura cristata. Next base: position 9,643,094 of record NW_004567119.1, on the reverse strand, counting down.
GATGCTGACACAGAAAACTCAACAGTACTTAATGGCACCGTACACTTAAAACTGATTATAAAGCTACATAATTTTGTTGTATACATGGTGACAGTAAAAAGAAAAATTTGAAAATATATTTTAATTTTAAAAGATGCCTTAGCAAGTGAAGGAAGTAGTCAGTAAAATATAACATGATCATGGGTGGTAAAATATGGCCACCCATTAGTCAAACCCAAACACTGACAGAAGTAAGTAGTAGGGAGAAAGACTGTTCCACTATTAAGTTTGTTATCTAGCTCCATGAACTTTAGTGACTATATTTTCTAGATTTTTCAAGGTCTCCTCTTGTTTGATAGTTTGTCTTAGCCATGAAATGATAGAATTTTCTCCACAGAAATTATCCATAGGACAATTCAGGAACAAGTTATGCAAATTAATTTCAGAAGCATCATAAAGTGGGTTACAGAAATACCAATTATAAACTGTATTATTAAAAACTCCATGTCAAGTGAAATCTGATAAACTAACATCATTGGAAATGACTGAGAGACCCTCTCCATAAATAATTTCAAGTTGTTTATAGTGAGCACTAAGTATGTGATTCTAAATGGTGACCTTTTTCAGAACTGTAAATTTTTGATAACTGTGAAGTTTGATCATACCTCTTGTGCCTCCCGGGAGGGCCTAAGAGGTTTATTTATTTTAATTTATATATTTTTACATTCTTTATTTTGTGCATTTTATCATCTCGGTTGTAATCACCATCGGCTTCCCACCACCAATTCACTTGTGTGCAATCACCATAGTCCTGGGTACTCATCCCGCCCCAGTTTTGATCCCATTCCCCTTCCCACCCTGGTAAAATGTCTCTAATCTATAGTTGTCCGTTGTTTTTTTTTATTTTACTTTATTACAATTGCTTTTTTTTTCTCCCCTAATCCCTTATGTTTCTGCTATGAGTGCAACCACTGGTATTTTTCTTTTCTTTGTAACTTATTTCACTAATCATGCTCCCTTCCACCTCCATCCATGTTGCTGCAAAAGGCATGTGTTTATCTTTTTGATTGCAAAGTAATAATCCATTGTATATATGTACCACATCTTTTTAATACAGTCATCTATTTTGGGCATTTGAGTTGATTCCACATCTTCCCTAATGTAAACATAGGGATGCAGGTGTCCTTTTGAATCAGTGTTCTTGTGTCTTTTGGGTAGATACTTAGGAGTGGGATTGCTGGGTCCTATGGAAGCTTCATGTTTAGCAGTTTGAGGAAACCCAAACAGTTTTCCATAGTGGTTGTACTAGTTTGCATTCCCACCAGCAGTGCAGGAGTGTTTTTTTTCCCCCCACATCCTCGCTAACATTTGTTGTTGCTAGTTGTTTTAAGATGTGCCATTCTCACTGGGGTGAGGTGGTATTTCATTGTAATTTTAAGTTGCATCTCCCTTATTACAAGTGATGGGCACATTTTCTCATATGCCTGTTGGCCATCTTTATTTCCTCTTTTTAGCTCTTCCTCCTATTTTTTGATGGAGTTGTTCCCTTTATTTTTGTTGAGTTTCATCAGCTCTTTGTAAAACTTTGTGATCAGTCCTTTATCATTAGTATTGTGTGCAATTTTTTTTTCCCCAATCAGTGGGGTATTTCTTTGCTTTGTGTAATGTCTCTTTTTCTGTGCAGAAGCTCTTTTTAATGTAACATTCTCAGGATTTTCTTGGAATAAAATAGAAAATCAGAAATACATTTATAAACCTAAATGATCTCACTTCTCTACTGTTTCACTTTATCATAATTGTATATTTACTCAAAAACCCTTCCACATCACCCTGGAGGTCCCTCCTTTCTTTGTATGCCCCCACCCTACCATATCAGCATCTCCAGTCCTGTGAATTTGAGATTAGAAGCTAGAGATGCCTTCTGATATTTCTAAAAGCCAAAGTATTCATCTTCCTTACTAGACCTTTCCGGTCTGTATTCTTTCCAAAAGAAATGTTCTCGTTTGAACTCACAGGTGAGCCATTTCTGAACATTCAATGGGTGACACATTTTACCTTTATCGTTATCATGTTACCTTGGTATTCATCTCGCTAAAGGCATCTGTGGAGAACTTGAGTGTGGGAGGTGCAATGTAAAACCCATTATTTTTCTTTCTAGGAATGTTACTAATTACTATCTTACAGAAAGTGAATATCCAGTAGCTGAGAGGAAAATGAAAGGATTGGAAAGATTTATTGAGCAGCGAAAACCTTCAGAAATCTTTTAAAAAATAAAGAAAACAACTTTATGTTTTTTGACGCATGCAATATGACTAAGTAGTGCTGCCAACTGAATTTAAAAAAACCTTTTATAAAAACCACTGATTATTTACTAAAGCAGCAGAACAGGCTCAACTATTTACAGGAAGCTGTGGCTCTGGTGTATATTTCTCAATATAAAAAGGAAAGAAAAATCTATTTTGGTAGTATTTGTTAGCTCACAGCTGGGTTTAATAATGAGGATTGTTTGGGATGTTCGATGTGGTGTATAAGACAAGCCCAGAGAGGTTGACTGAACTATGGTCAGTGGCCAGAGGCAAAGAGAAAATGACCTGTGGGAAATATCTTCATTGTAACACTAGAGTCTGGGGAAAAGGTTATGTTATAAAGCCCAAACTAATCGAAAGCAGCAAATCATGTTTTCTTATTAAAATAAGTGGATTTGCCAAATATTTCAAGAAGGAAAAGAATTGGACACGAAAAGAGCAATTTAAAAAGAAAAGAAAGAGAATGAATTCATGAGTTTTCTTCTTTTAGAAAGTGAATTCACTTAGCTAATATGCAATAATCCCTTAAAATGAAGAGTAAGTGAGAGATTATTTAGCTTGGGCTCTAGGCCTGTGACTTGCATGGTATTGTCTGAAAATACAGCCTTACATTTTAAAAAGGTTCAGCAACTTAAATTATAATAGTTATTATATATTAGAGATCCTAGGATGTCTTACTCTATCGAGAAATAAGAATCTTTAACAGTTAATCATATTAGTAATTTGTATTAAAATGATTCCTCCCAAATTCTTGAAAAGTCAACCGTTCTTTATTATTTGCATACTCCCCATGAGCCCAACAAACTTTCTTTCTCTCTTATTAAAATCTATTGATCAGTTTAGCAAGAACTAGTTCTTCTCTGTTCTGAGTAAATTATAAAAAATTATTACAGTTTTACCAGATGATTCTTTGTTGCTCTTATTCTCAGTACTCTTACCTGGTTGATAGCAGAAGGTTGCACCTTTCTTTTTAACGTTGTTTTACAACTTAGTTTTTCCTGTATTCTTGTCAAGAAGCTTGTACTTCTTCTACTCCTGCATCTGGTTCTATGAGGATGCTCTGCTTTATAGCTTTTTAGTATAAACAATGATTAAATATCCCTTCTCTCTCTGAGTTTTAGGCAGACATAACCTAATCTGTGTTATGTGACAAGACCAATTAGTCTCGCCCACTCTTCAGCCTTCTGTCCCTCCCCTCTCAGCTGCTACCCTCCTGGCACTCCGTCTCTTTTAGGAAGTGGCTATGGGAGCCAAATTTCCAAACTGAATTCATTAGATGAATATGCAGGTCCAGATTGCATAAATGTGCTCACATCCTCAAGTGGAACTCAGACTCAAGACTTCTTCTGACTCTTTTCTCTCATTACATTTTATGTTTCTCAAAACTTCCTCACTCTCAAGACAGAAAAGAAAGCTGAATTGACAGGGCGAGGGCAAATGGAAGCCTCAGGAATGGACTGAACAAAATTAGGGAGAGAGCATGGCATGCTTTTCTTGGATATGTAACGTTCTTTTGTACAGGGGTTCACAGGTAGCAGCCTTATACATGTGGCTGCAGAGTCCAGATGATGGATGGACCAGGCATCCCATTATTAATTCATGCTCAAGGCACTTCACTACAACCGCTGGGTCAACCAGAATCAGAACAGGACCCTGAGGACAAGACATGGAAACAGGGACAGCTGGTGGTGCACAGTTCTGATTAGTACTAACATCACATGACTGTACTACAGCCGCCACAGCTGGGGACAGTGGCTGCCAAGAAAGCCAGACCCACTTTAGATGTTGAGGGACCAAAGAGAGAAAACCATGAATTCTGCTTTATTTTGTTTCTATTACCGAAGGTAGGTTTTCGATTATTGAAGTCATTATCATTTTCAATTCATAACTGCCAAAGGAGGGATGAGTTATTTGGTAACCAATAGGTGATATTTCAAATCCGTAACCATGTATATAATGTCATATTACCTGATGTAAAGATCATAGTTGCGATCTGGGTCAATTGCTACAGTAGACATGGACTTTATTTTAGGTTCACAGTGTCTGACATACACCTACATACCACTGCAAATATGCCTATTAATAATTGTTCCTTAGAGAGTAAGATTAGATTAGAGAGTGATTTCTTGTAAAGGCCCAGGCAGATTCCCTTGGATTAATTGCAAGTTACTTTATAAACACATAAATATGAGACTAAAGTAGGAAAAGGTAGAGGAAGAAAGAGAGAAATAAAACATTAAAACCTTAATCATAAATGTCCCTTCTTGGAATTAGAGATGACAATATGATGCCTTTTTTTTTTTCACTTTACCCCTCACTACAAATTCCTGCAAAGCACATCGCAATTTCAATGCAAAATACTTACACAGACTAGTGTGTGCTAATAAAAAAGTGAGGTAGTCGGCTACAGAGTTGTGTGGTAAAGCTGTAGATCAATACTAAAGTCAACTCCATGCTTTAAAATATCTGTGTGTTTTCAGAGAGAATTCTCCACGGGTTTCCTTTTTTTGGGTACTGATTACAAACAGAAGCAAGACAGTCTATCGTGGGCATCTTTTCCAGGGTGTTGCAGAGTAGACAGCCTTGGAAAATAGGACAGTGTCTCCCTCTGTAGCCAAGAACCAATCTGCTCACTGTCTAGCATATTAAAGACATTGTTTTAGTTTGGCACAAAGGTTAGGCAGATTTGTGTGCAGTCCATTATAAAAGATTTGGGTTCTAGCTAGGGTTCCTCAGCTAAGACACAAATCCACTTTGTGCACAGTGCCCCTCTTAGGACCGGATGGAAGAGGAACAGATGTGAATGTGACACCAAGATGTCCTTGTCTCTGCCCCCAGGGGTTCTGTGTGTCTACCAGCATTCGCAACACCATGGCAGGGCAATTTGTTAGTGAGAAAGTAAGGTACATAAAAGTTCACCCCCTTCCTAGTCCATAACGATGATTATTTGCCACACAATTAAATGACTGTTTCTTGTCTTTTATGAGTTAATGCAACTGGCATATCTCACCTATTTTGTAGTCTGTGGATCACTCATCATACCAGAGTTCCAGTTGTTTATACGAATTTTCTCTTTTGGTTACTGCTAAGGGCTCCCAATACGCTTCCTTTGATGGCCAACCATCTCCATTGCCTCAAGGTTAGCTAATAAAATTCATCCTCAGTTTTAGTTATATTGAACTATGAAAACCTATTTCTTGAGTTCTTCCACATAATTTCTAAAATTAATTTTGAGGTGTTCATATTACATTTTAAATCAGGCAATCTCAAGCATAATTCCACATTCATTAACATAAATAATGCAGTTTTAATGTTGTAATAGAAGCAATTTTCTTTATTGATAGATTCCTACCATTTTTCTGATACTCACTTCCATATATATCTTTACTAATTTTACTATTTTTTTTCTTTTGAACTATTGTGTTATTTCTTTATTGCATATCTTCTTTCTTCCTTATTTTAATCAGAGTATTTTATGATGTAAATTTGTTATTAATTTCAGCTTTGGCTAGATTCCATGGTTTTAATAAACAGTGTTGTCATTATCATGCTCTATGTATTTGATAAATTTAGCTTCAATGTATTTAATAACCTACAGTTTATTTAGAAGAGAATTTAATTTCCAAGTGTTTTATCAATACCAAGAACAAAACAGTATTCATTTGCTTACGGTCATACAAGAGGAAAACATTAGCATATTTGCCTTCTCACCCAAATCCTGATTTTATTTTCATACAATCAAAAATTCTAACTCCAGTTTTTGAATTTCACACATAATCATGAGTTTTATTTTTCAAAATCAACATCCATACTTTTGCAAACCATTAGTCAACTATATTATGACATTCCTATTTTTAAAAAAATCAACTATTTGAGCATTTTAGAGCCAAACAGAGCTGTGCTTAACTTTTGACTTGATGGTTTTACTCTCCATGTTTTCTTCCTCGACTTTCAATAAGATTATGTCCCAATAAACAGTTGTAAGTTGAAAATGTATTTTAAGTTCAAAATGCACTTAATACACCTAACCAAATGAAGGTGGCTTAGCCTAACCTGCCTTAAATATACTCACTATACAGTAAAATTAGCTTTCAGGTGAGCAAAATCATCTAACAGCCCAGACCTTAACCATCCTTTATTTCCCACAAATATTTTTTTTTAAAGATTTATTTATTTGTGCATATAGAACTGGGGTACAGGCCAGAGGCTCAGGGGCGGTGAGAGGCTTCACCAGAGACAGAGTGGGGAGCAGAACAGGCAGACCGAGGAAGTACACTGCTGAGGGGAGCAGCGGGCGGGCCAGGAGAGGTCTGCCACACCATGTGGTCACCTCCGGGGCAGGCGGGAATCGAACTCATGCGGAAGCGGCTTTAGATTCTCAGTTCTGTGCCCTAACCCGCTGCGCCACCAGGGAGGGCCCCCACAAATATTTTTAATCCACAACTACCAAAGCTACCTCTTTACCCTAAAGCTTACCTTCACTTCCACACCTCCGGATGGTGTTTGTGGGATCCTTGGGCTCTTCTACTGGGATCTCATTATGACATTCTATCATGCTTAGAAATTAGTTGCAATATACCTCTGAGTGTTTCTCTTGATTTTATTGCCATTGTTTCTATCAAGAAAACCTTGAGAATTCTACCATGAAAATATCTTTCCTGGGCCTTCCCTGGTGGTGCAGCGGATTAAAGCACAGCACTAAGAAGCTAAAGCCACTTCAGCATGAGTTTAAGCCCTACCAGCCCCAGAGGCAATCCACGTGGGCGAGGCAACTTCCCCTGACCTAACCACTGCTCCCCTCAGCAGTGTACTTCGTCTATCTGCCCGTTCTGCTCCCCACTCTGTCTCTGGTGAATCCTCTAGCCACCCCTGCACCTTTGGCCTGTACCCCGGTTCTGTATGTATAAATAATCTTAAAATAAAATAAAATATCTTTCCCAATTCTTTTTCTGACATAGCTTCCTTACACTCCTCATTTTTACATACTGTAGTACGTATACAGCATCATTGACAGATCAATGTCTTTACATCTGGTGTATCACACCCTACTATGTTACTGTTGCTTTTCCTTACTTTTTGCCCTGAGGAAACTCCTTATTAGGTAAAAGGACAATATCAATATCTCTAGTTCACAAAGGAACTCATTACTAGGAAGAGAGCATAGTGTAAAGTAATTTGAATGCAGGTTCTGAGGCTCTGTATTCACCTCTGGTTACATATGTCTGTTATTTGTATTTAATGGACTGAACAATTTTGGTAGAATATATTTGCAAAGTCACAGAGATCATAACTGGTTGATCCAAGTAATAGAAGTAATGAATCACAAGGAACAGATGAAAGGAAGAGTAAGCACAATAGGGCTTAGGTGGGAAGGAGATCACTATGAGTGGCCTAGAAAAGGATGTAGATCTAAACTTACACCAAGGGTAATGTGTTAAGTCAAGAAAAGAGACAGAAGGGCTAGGAAGCCAACTAACAGCTAATTTTCCAATGAGGAATAAATGCACCTGAGTTACATAGAATGTTTGTGGTTGAAATACCTCAATTAAAAGAATAAACTGTTCTAAAAAGAAAAGAAGATTAGATGAGCAGCAGGTTGATGTGGGTTCAGGAGGGGCCTGGACTCAGGTAGAGAAATTGCTTTCTCTAGTGTTGGGGCAAATTTGAATATGTGGGTTGAAAATCATGCAATTTAGGGTATGATTCAAGAAGAATAAATGTATTCAAAAAATAGTAAGGAATTCACCCAGGAAGCGTCTGTGTCCAAAAGGGTCTGAGCCCAGACAGGATCAGAACTGGTGGATACACATTGTCAGGATTCCTTGTGGTGAGTTATTTATGGGGGCTGTGGGAAAAGGAACAACCAAGATTTATTCCATAGAACTTCCATAGAATTTGGATTATTTAGAACACAAAAGCTGATAGAATAAAGAATCCAGTCCAATGCACTCACAATGAAGAAGCTTCAGGTGGAAGAGGAAATGCTTATCTATTCTCCCAATCTGATTGTTAGTCTGGTTCTCCCACCAACTAAATGCTCTTCACTATACTAAATATTACAATAAAGTCATAGAAATCTTTTGGTAACATTAACAATCCAAATTCTGTGTTTTCTAAGACCCTGTAGATAGCGAAATGGAGAGTATAAAGGAGAAATAATTTTCCATTTGTTCTATTTTTCATGGGAAACTTCAGCCTTCTTTAGTATTCCTCACTGTATCTCAATTTCTATTATAGTTCTTCCAGTGCTTCACATTTTCTATTTTATTTTATTTTGTCTTATTCTTGCTAGAGTGATCCTTTCCTAAATCTATAGCGATCTTTCTGGAAATAATGCATATTAAGAGTGCATTAATTTCGATACAAGATTAAGAAAATTAAAGGAGGAACATTTTGAGCCACATAACAGAGGGTTATTGATAGACAAGCTGTTTGTTTGCTGCTCTTGTGACCAGGAGTTAAGTGGCACATTACTTAGTTGATTTCTCAGACACAATGAAACTGTGATCTCTCATACACCAGCTCTGAAAAGATCAGATAAGACAGCATGATACTGATGCTCTGGATTTTTTAAAGCACACAACAAAAGGAGATGAAAGAGTCTGTGCACCCCACTCCACCCACATAGTCACTGAAATCATGAATATTTATGGACACTTGTGACCAGCAAAATACCTGAGGAAGCTTTGTGAGGATGCCAATAGGTACGAGGAAGCACTAACTTCTGTGTTAAGGGAACTTGGGATCTAGTTGTAGCCATTTTCAGGAAAAGCCATGGGGGGGGGAGGGTAACGTGCCTCTAGATATGAATAAACAATTAAAAGAGAATAAAACAAGAGGGGACAATGGTATGTTTGCATGTGTCTAGGTTAGTCTGAAATTTCTTGCTTTACCTAAACCACACTCATTCGCGAGTTCCTAGTCACTTAAGTAGGTTGCTACTCACAGCCTCTCCCTCTGCAAGGTGGCAGTGCAGTTCTCCTCCCACCCTCAACTGGGCAGAAGCTCTCTTTTTCTTCCTCCTGTCCCTTGTAAGCCTGTCCTTTTAAAATATCACACACACACACACACACACACACACACACACTCATTCTCCTAGGCCCTTTAAAGTGAATAAGGAGGCAAAAATATATAGCCAGGTATTAATGTCTTTTCAGTTTTAGACTGAAACTATTTCGATAATATTTCATTACATGCTTCATAAGAATAAAAAATGAGGGACACTTCACTGTCTTACTAAGTATTACTTTGGAACGCTAAGAAAATCATGAGCAATAGCAAAAACTTGCAGATGCATGTAAACTAGGTGATCATATTAACAGATATTTCTTTAACTGGATTTCTCTTCACTATCATTTTTCTCTTAATTTCTGTGGTTAATTCTCTCTCTCCATCTCCACACACACACACACACACACACACACACACACACACACACACACACACAGCCAAAAACCTGTGGTCTGTTCGTTTAGTAATGTGAAGAAAAATGGGAACCGGTGGTCTTGTTGGAAAGGAAAGTGCTGACATTTGCAAATCTAAAGAAGGGAAATATGTAAGTGGTGAAAATGTGGTGGGAAGGGTGCAAAGACTCTGGGAACTTTTTGCTTCAGGAAGCTATCCCTACATCCACAATGCTGTTTTTGTCTTGTCAGCATATTTCCTTTATTTGTGTTGGACTTTATGACATATCTAAGAATGATAAATAATTTATAAGATACAATAATGGTCTGGTACATTTCTGGCAGATTTAAAAAAAAATTCTTTTCCAATAACTCATTTGATAAACTCTTGAATTCTTTTCTATAGAACATTTCACACAACAATGCTTTGTTTTAAGGGGTGTCTATCAATGAGTTGCAAAGCATTCATTATGCATTCAAGCCTGCTTTTTTGTCAATCCCTTTCTTGCCTCCTTTTATTTTCTCGTTTAAGTGGCATTTTTCTGGGAGTAATCTGATTCTTTGGGATGTAAAACAAAATCATGCTAGAAAAAATTTAACTCTTTTGACTCACAAGGACAATTACAGCCTTTTGTAGCAATGACTAAATTTCCAAATATCATTTGATTTAACACGTATTCTTTATCATCTGCCTACTCATCCCTCCACAAATGCATGCACATGGACATGCGAGATTTCTGTGCTGTGAATAAGGAAAGGGGACAGCAGCATTTTCCATGTCTGCTCCTAAGAAATAATTTAATAATGTCTTCTCATTCTATCAGCTACTCCCTAAATATAAATGTGTGTGTGTGTGTGTTACAATGTTATGTAGATGCAATTGTGCTCTCCGAGACCCAAAATTAATGTTGTTGGTGATTTGTCTCCTCTATTCACTTTTTTAGATGTTATGGATAATCCAAAAGTAAGACACAGGGCATCAAAGAGAGTTCTTTATTCTTGACTGTTTCCTACCAACAGCATTGGTAGCTTCATCTGCTGCCCTTGATGATTAAAGTTATTCTCACACCATATCATCAGCACATTTAGTGCCAGAGAATGTGTTTCTAGAAGTAGAATTCCAGGCACATGGTGTGATGCAATTTTTTGGACTTCTTTGTAACTGCGGGTTGAATTTGCAAATTGACCAGCTGTAGTTTGGCTATGAATTCAAGAGTTGACATTTTCAAAGTAACTAGTTTCTGTTGTGAATGAAAAGATTTAGGTAAAACATAAATGAAGACAGAAAGGAATGGCTGTGCTTAGTAAGTGATGCAATTATATTAAAGAAGACCATGAATCACAGTGATATTAGAGACACAGGAGGTTAAGAGATTCACATTTGAGAACAAGGGAATGCAGGAAGGACAGGGGGCAGGAGCTCACTCTCTTTTAATGATCCCACAGAGTTTTTCTGAGACCAGTGCATACTTACTAATTTTATTCCAGAAATGAATGCATCAGGCAAAAAACTCTACACTTCTCATGGGAAGATGAAGAGTTGTTTTCCTCACATGCAACCACATGGCCTTTTGGATTTACACAGGTACGTCACATCTTAAGTTAGAAGTTATGATGTGTATTCTGTTTTCTCATTTATTCTAAGATTGCCATGGAGACACACACAGTCCACAATGACACTAGTAAATATGTACTTCAGATGTAAAGTATTCTGGTATTAGAAACATAATTTTAAGATGTGCTTTTAAGAATCAAGAACCAACTGTTATTCTCTGGGCACATAGATCTTAACTTGGACACCTCCCTGTTTGTGACACAGATTCCTATCAACACATGTGAGCATGCAGATCCTGGAGTCCTTGAAAGGACTCCAGAATGTTGACAGTGTCCAGTGTGGATGGCATTGGGAAGAATGACACTCACTGAAATAAGTCAGAAGGAGAACAGCAAATACTACATAGTGTCACTTGTTTGTAGAATATAGAGAAACAAAAGGTCAGACAAATGCAAATCAGTAACATACTCTTGAAATCTGACCATAGAGTTGAGATTACTGGAGGAGGACAAGCGAAGGAGGGGGCAGGTGGAGGACTTGGGTGCCTACTGGTAGCTGTGATGTGGTCACACACCAGGAGGTGTGATCCTGCACCTCTGGAATCAGACAGTGTTGTAAACCACGTTACTGCAATAAAACTAACTAAACTGGATCCTCTTCTTTCAAAAAATCTTTGTGAATTAGAAGACAAAAAAAGCACATTGTATTCAGCTGAATGCATTCCAATGGAGATGAAAGGTCCACCAAGCTTGAACACTTTGAGGTACTTACCTTAGGAAGCCATTACTTTTAATTCAGTTGTGGTGGGGAAGGAAACAGAAAGGGAGATCTTCTAGAGGAAGTGGTGGTTTTTTTTTTTTTTTCCTCCCTTGGGTAGTGAGTAAAAATTTTACATTTCTTTTATTCGTTGTACTGGCTCAAATTATATTTAAAGGGTTAATTGTATCAAATCGTGGTGCATCACATGGTTCAGATTTAACATACGTTGTCAAGATACTGTTCAGAGTTTATATCCTGTTGTCCAGTATTGGGCTTCATTTTTATTATGCAACTGTGCCATTAAAGTATTGCTGAGTCAATAGTCTTCACACTCAGATTTTACAGGCCACAAGAGGTACCAGTGTGATAACTATTATCTCAGTATTACCTAATACTTTAGGTTACTATTATGTGATTGATTCCAGATTTGACTTAAAGTGAATCAATCTGGTTTAGAAAGTTTGGTTTTTAATTGAATTTTTTATGGTTGAAAGCTAGTGACGAGACTGTTATAAAGATTAACCATTTTGTACTGAGCTCTACTTGTCAGGAAGAGTTAAGACTCTACAGACACAAAATTTACTAAAAAAGTATTCTTTAATTTTTGATCTGTGGTAATGGACAGTCATGTAAATAGGGAACATCGATATCTGAAGTAACTGAAGTAGGAAGGGCTGGCTGTGCATTGACAAAGAGGACCTTTGGCGGGTCTTGAGTGGAGGGAGATGTTTGCAAAGCAGTATTAGTGGGAGCAAAGAAATTGAATGTTGGTGTAAGTAAATAGCTAGGGAACAAATGCAAGAACTTTGTAATATTTATTCCTTTTCCTCCCTATGAGCCATGAACATTAATATATGAATAAGGCACACCATACATAGATTTCTAACTAAATACTACCTTTAAGCTAAACTGCAAGTTTAATGGTCTGTTTGCTGCAGATAACCATTATTTATAAACCAGCCTGAGTAAAGATTACTCTTGGGGGATACATTTTCCATATTCTGGGCTGACATTTCTAGGTCCCTGAACAGATCTTATTAGCTTGGTGATTTTAATCTCTGCCTTTTAAAAATGAAGGTCTTTGGCTTAGAATTTTTTTCACTTGATTTATACCTTCCTTATCCTTTTCATCATGCTGCTATCTACCCAGTGATATTAAAGAGTGATTATTGAACTTGATCAACACCACAGACATCCTTTTGATTTAGCAGTTGAATATACACAGGTTTTAGTGATTAGTTTTAAATTCCCTGCAAACTGTGTTTATGTTGTGAGCTCTTGAAACAGAATAAGCAACTTCTTAACCTTGAAAAGAGATTGATGCCACTGTATTTTCTGTCACTTTGGGCAATATTACCTCTAGCATTTACTGGCTGTGGCCATTACCCAACTAGAGTTAATTTACAGTCTGAAATGGCAGTATCAGTTCTTTCCTGTGTCTTCTTTTCTGGATTACATATTCATAGTTTACAAATAAACTGACATGTATATTAATCAGCTCTCCAGTGTAAACATAGCTGGAGCAGGACCATACATCATCCCCAAATTGCTACCTAAGTTCTAATTCCAAAATCTTTATTGCTGCTGATGATAAATGGCATAAATAAAAGAGGAAATTTGGAATTTTCAGTAGTCTGGTAGCTGTAAGAAAAATAATGTTCTGCATTCTGAGGTCCTTTTTTGAAAAATATTTTTCAGTCAGTTGGATGAGCTAATAAAGATTAAACATTACCAAAAGTACATTTACCATTTTTTCTTTGGGGTTAGTTTAGATGAATACAACATTAATAAGTCTCATTTTGGCTTCTGGAATAGTTTCAAGATTCATTGTCCAAGTCTTAAGAATGTAAGCAACAGTGAAGCAATACCCAAAATACTTACTGACAGCATCAGGATGATAGATGTCTGCTCAAGTGGGCTTTATTTTTGTTTTTAATGTACATTTTACATTATTATTCCTTTTTGTACAATGTATATTCTCTCCTCTCAAATGTAGCCCCCATAAAATTCTAATGGTCTTAAATTTCAGTAGTTTCACATAGACAAAATATCACAGTCACAAGATAAAGAACCTGCCAGGGTCTGAGAAATGTAGACATATGCCTGCAGACCATGATGAAGGTAAGACATGCAGTAGAATGTCTTCACACTTTTATAGCACAGAAATTTGGGACTGTCTAATGATGTTGAGGAAAGATGCTTAACGCTGTCCATCAGTCTCTGAAACATCACCCTAATGAAATTTCAGGGCTGTACTCCATAGATCACTGGAACAGATATTAGGGTTGAAAAGGTCTCGTTGGTATGAATGACATTTGTCATCTACATGCCCAATAAGAGATGCCACTTTAAATATCATCTTTTGATTAACTCTGAAAGAAATACTTCTGCTAAGAGAAAGGAAGGGCCCCTGGAAGGTCTACTGAAAAGCAAGCGATGCTGTCCATGAAAAGTAGGTTAGCACAGCTAAGAGTGAGCTCCCAAGGCAGTGTAGCAGAGCAAACTGCAAAGACAAAGAGGTGGTATTGTACAAGTGTCAATACAAGAGAACAGTTCATGTGTGTGCTATGTTAACATTACACAACCTGTCTACCACGGCTTTCTGAGACTCCCTCAAAATTCTACCAGTATAGGGAAGGCTACAATTTTTTAAAAAGACTAGTCAAGTCCAGAAGTGAGCAGGAGAAGAATAGAACAAGGAGCCAATCTCCGACAGTGAACAATCGATGGAGGTAAATCACTATCTTCATAGGCACTGGGACTGCTGGTTTATGGGTGCTGTTGAATTCAAGAGATATTTTCCACTAAAGCTAAAGTTTCAATCTAGCCTCAGCTGCAACTGTTCCATCTTATTCTAAGCAGCAGAGAACAGAATCTTGTGGGGGAAAAAACAAAACAAAACAAAACAAAATAGTAACATAGCGGGTCCTTTATTTGGGCTTTGGCTGCACCATTTTTTAATTTTTTTCCCTTTTAGTTTTGTGTGAGAAATTTCTTTCGCCATCCTGGGCCTCACTTTCAATTAGGGAGAAAGGCATAATGGCCGTTTCGTGCATTAATGAATATGACAAGACTTTGAAAACTACAATGTTATACAGATTGAGCATTTCTGCTGTTAAGAATCAACCTGTTGGGGCCTATCTGGTGGTAGAAGGGTTAAAGTCTCAATGCTACCAAGCTATTCCAGCCACTGCAGCCTGAATTCTATCCTGGCCAGGGGATAGAACTGACCCACATGGTTCAGGAGAACTCTCCTGTCTCACCTGCTGCTCCCGTCAGCAGTGTATTTCAGTAGATCCACCTGTTCTGCTCCTCGCTCTGTCTCTGGTAAATCCTCTCACTCTTTGTACCTCTAACCTGCCACTGAGTTCTTATATGCACAAATAAATTAAAATTTTAAACAAAAGAATCAACTTATTCGTAAAGCACTTAATTTTATTGGGAATATGCTTATTATATGTTAGTAATTCCAGTTGCATTTACTTGTTTTCCAGTGGGTTGATATCTCTAGATATGTGGTCTTGGGAGATTTTCTGGAACCCAGTGACCCTGTAACTGAAAGCCACAGTATTTGCCACTGGATGGCATTGTGTGGTGAGGAAACACCAAGTGTGGGGACACCTGTGGGGATGCCTGTATTCCTTCAGCACATAAGAAAATAATTTGTGGAAAAATACCCAGGGTATTTGTTTACATATTATGTAACAAGTTTGAAAGGTAAATGTAGAATTCTGTTGAAGCTAACACACACCCCTAATAATTAATGGCATGTTTGTCTTTTCTGGGTTTTATCTTTTTGCTGTAATTTTTCTTTCTTTATTTATTTATTTTAAAAGATTTATTTATCTGTACACACAGAACTGGGGTACAGGCCAGAGGCTCAGGGGTGGCAAGAGGCTTCACCAGAGACAGAGTGGGGAGCAGAACAGACAGATCGATGAAGTACACTGCTGAGGGGAGCAGCGGGCAGGTCAGGAGAGGTCTGCCGCACCATGTGGTCACCTCCGGGGGAGGTGGGGATCGAACTCATGTGGAAGTGGCTTCAGCTTCTCAGTGCAGTGCTTTAACCCGCTGCACCACCAGGGAGGGCCTTTTTGCTGTAATTTTTAAAGGAATGTATATTGCTGTGGTCAAGCACACCACAAAATACCAGCATCGGCATTTTGAGTAGAAGTTACCTACATAATCTAATCTAGATTATTTACTTTAGGTTTGTGTTATATAGACTCAGTTGAGTTGTATAGTTTTAATCTTGTGGAGAAATATTTTTCCATGTGCCTTCTTGTCCCTGTATCACAGTTTGCTGTCTACAGTGTGGGGCATTTAAAGGAAACCTAGATATTACTACAGAAGTCTTCACTGATATTGTAAACTTCTTTGGAATCTTTTGAAGTAGTCGCAAAGTAGTTCCTGCAGGAGTGGGGAGCATTAAAAAAGAAAAAAAAAAAAGAAAAAGAAAAGAAAAAAAGCAGCACAATCCTTTCTGTTTCCTTCAGACTCTGACCCTATCATCATCTTGCTTACATCACACATCTTTTTTGGGTTTGTTTTTTTCTTGTCGCTTTTCCTCAGACAACACCTCGCTATTTAGGAAGATCTTAGGTTTCTTCTTCATCTTCTTTTCTTTTTTCCTCACCCAAGCTACTCTTCATTATTGCTACAAAAATCTAAGAGGCAAATGGTACATCAGATTCTTCTTAGAATGGCATTTTCTTTCCTAATGAAAAATCTTAAGTGGTTATAGTAATAAGCAACTAGAAAAATCCAAGTTATTGAGTTTTGTGGTCAAGAAAGATCAAATTACACTTGAAGTCAACAGGAAGTCTATTTTCCACACTGCCAAGCGTCACCAATCCTTATGTAGGACGCAGCTCCTTTTGGACCACCTGAGCCACAGAGGGCTTCCGTTCATCTGGCGCTATCACATTCCTCTAGGATGTAGTTTGGTAGCCTTTAGTATTTATGGGTATCATGTGGCCTGTTAAGGTCCTGTTTTCGGTAAGGAGTAGAAAAACTAAGCAAGTATTAGTCATGGAGTGTATATATCTTATATAATAAGGGTTCTGGAACATCAGGGACAGCATCTTTGGAATTCATTTGGAAAACTATCATAAACCCTATTTATCCTCCCACTGGCTCAAAACCAATTTGATGACTGGAGCAGCCATCTTGGATTAGAAGACACTCCTCAAAAAGGAAATTGCATATAGCAAGGAAACCATCTAGAGGGAGTGTGGGTGGTGGACACTGGAGAATCCTATCTGCCTTTGGCTCTTTGCCTATATTTTATAAGAGAAAAGAAATGTCTACATTATAGTGGGAACACAACCACCTACCAAGTTTGTTCACACCTGGAACCTGCGAAAGCAACCTTATTTGACATCTTTTACTGTAATTAAGTTAAAGATCTCATGATGAGATCATCCTGAATTATTCACGTGGGTTCTAAATTCAATAGCAAATGCTTTATAGCAGACACATAGAGAGAAGACACACAGGCAGCAGAAGTCTCAGACATACAGAGGACAAGGAGATGTAAATACAAAAGAACAAATTGAAATGACCCAACTCTAAAAGATATTAGAAGCCACCCGACGTTAGAAGAGGCAAGGAAGGAATCTCTATGAAAGCACGATCCTACCAGCACCTTGATTTGGGACTTCAAGCTTCCAGAACTGTGAGAGAAGAAATTTCTATAATTTAAAATCACAGTGTGTGTGGTAATTTCATACAGCATAGTAAGAAGCAAATATGTTTTAAGCTGCTATATTTTGAGGTTTTTTTTTTATCACTTAGAGTCACCTGTTCCTAAAGAATAATTTCCTGAGCTATATTGTAAATGCCTTGAAATCAAAGGTTGCATCTTGTAATTATTTACATCCCTCACATGGAGTAGGAAAGAAAGTGTGTTATTATTAGTGGTACTGTATTTGCTTTGCTACCAATTCATAAGGGAATTGGGGTTTAGCTGAGACTGCTAATTTCAAATAAATCTTGGGAGAATTTCAGGAAGAGGCATTATTAATTACCATTATTACTGCCTAGCAAAATGTGTAAACTAAAGCAAAAGATGGCTGAACGGGAAGTAAACCTAGAGTGATGAATCAAAGGCTTAGCTATGCTAATATTTTGATGTCTATTACAAGGCTTGGTTTACATTGTGAATGGAAGAGACATTTCTCTCCCACTCACCAATACTAAATAAAGACCCAGCAGGTTGTCTGCAGTACTTACATTTAACCTGCTTTCCAAGTTAATTGGTTTTCTTCCAATTTTAGCATCTTGAAGACTTCCTCAGTTTTCTATCATGCTGGTTTGTGCTTTATTACACTTGAATGTGAACACATATTTTTATTGCTATTTTCATTATAGTACTTAGTCAGAAATAGAAATAATCAATTAAAGCAACTTGATAGCTTTCAGAAATGAAAATTCAAGGTTCTTCTAACTTACTGACTTTTATGAAGAGGCAAATTAACTGCAAGGAACTTTAAAAGATACGTCATAATTTTAAAGCATATTTTGTTACTGAAGAGCTAAGTTTTCAGATAGGTAAATGCATGAGTCAGGGGTTCAATTTTTACAGACATAGGAGGAGAAAGTACACATACACTAACAGACAAGGTCGTATGTGCATAAGGTATCTTATGTATTTACTGTGAACCAGTACTTCTCATCTATTACATTATTACGTTCTAGAATTCTCAATTCTAAAAGTTAAGCTTTATATTTTTGGCATTATCATGCACTAAGAAGAATAGAGACTTGTGGAAGTCCTTTGTTCATGAGTGACCTTTGGGAGTATTGTAAGCAGGATTCAACCTCAGCTTTAGTTGCTCCAAAGCATGACATTGCAAATTAATTCTTAAAAATTTCTCTAGGAAAAGTGTTCTCAATCCTCCATTTTGTAGAAAGGTAAATTATGACAGATTTCATAACTTTTGACCTCTTCATTTTGAGTTTTTCTTTGTAACTATCTCTTTTGTATTATTTCATTTAATCAAATCTGCAAATGTAGGGGTTTATTCAGTTACTCGTTACCACTCATAAAATAATAAAAAAAAATATAAAGTTCAGTGGTATTACCTAAAACTATGATCTTAAACACATACAAAAATTAGCTTCTTCTTGTATTTCCTACTATAGTGTCTCTTTTAAGAACACGTGAACATTTGAAATATATGAAAGACATATTAATGATTTAGCAACTCTCTTTCAAAGAGTACCTTTCCCTGATAACAGTGAAACTTGGAGCCCTTTGTTTTCTAAAAGTGGATCATTTTTGAAGTGCCAGGGATTTTATGTCACAGAAAAATGGCTGATTAATTCCAGCCCTATCTATGAATCCCAAAACTGTCTACGTCCAGAAGCAGCTGAATGGATCAGAGCTTCCATGAAATTTGACTTTTCTAGGAATGGAGTGGCAACCGCATGACAGACAAGATGTCACCCTAAATATTGTGGGTGCCCCTTCTCTTGGGAATGTCTCTGTCTGGCATTTCAGAAAATGACACTTCCTGCCAGATATCTGGATTATATTGAGTATAATATACTTCCCAAGGGAAGTATATTATATTGGATATAACACAGGAGAGGCTATTAGAATACTACATTAATATTTAAATTGTCAAGAGATCTAAGAGTTCAGTTGTCAGGCTAGTAATTGACATATGCTACTAAAGTTTGCATCAATTTACATTTTTAAAAAATAACTTCTTGTGTCAGTTTAGATAACTTAAACTTTATTTAGAAAAGAACACTGGAAATACTAAAACTTTTTCAATAAATAAAACAGTGATTGGGAAACATATTCCAAAGAATGTAGTGTAATCAGAGTTTACCAGTTTACTTAATGTCAGGCTGTTCCTGCATAGCCGAAGATGGTTTTGGAAGGACCACTAACTAGCTGACAAGGAGCTCTCTCTGCCCTGGTGCCAAACCTGTCTTAAGATGGGATCTTGGGGGCACATCCATTCTTTAAAGCATTAGCAACTATTTAATACCCTGAAATAGACTCGTTATTTCCCCCAAAGCAACAAAAAACCCCATCTAAAAAATCTTTCACACAGAACCCCATAGTTTACACTAATTAAATTTGGCATTACTTAGTTCAGTGCAGATATAATTTTTCTCGTAGGGGGCGAGGTGGAGGGGTGTGGTTCATTCAGATAATAACGCTCTGTATTTGTAAAGAACTTGAACAGCTTCTTCTCACTTACATGTCATTTGTTCCTTGAAACAAGTGTGTGAGGTTGCCTGTGTAGACAGCAATTTCATGGTAAGTGACATGCGTGAGAGTCAAATCCATCACATTTCCCTTCTCTGGAGGGTCATTCACTGTGACCCAGCACTCACTCTTTACCAGGTACTGTTTGTGAAAACTACTCATGTAACACTCAAAACTCAAAGCGCTACAATGGTAGAGGCTGCTGCCATACAGATGAGGGAGATAAGACAAAGTGACTGAATCACTAAAACAAGTCACACTGTCTCACTGTGGTAATTTCCCGATGGTGGGACCTAACTCTTTGGCTCATTTATGAAAAAAAATGCAAGAATCCAGTGAGCAGGCACAATGCCACGACACTCTATTTAGAGATTGGGGCGTAAAGGTTGCAGTCACACAGCTGTTAAGTTGTACAACTGGAAGTAAACCAGGTCACCAGTTCTAGCCAGGATGTGTTTCCATTGCCTTATTTTGCTTTTCTCTGCTTGTTCATCTACAAGCCACCTGTTTCATTGTTTTGTTTTGTTTTTAATGGTTTAACTTGTGAGTCATATCGGTCTCATTATTTCCCAGGATCAATACATTGGATTGTTATTCTCTGTGGCTAAATTTGACGTCTTCAGATATAGAACTTCTCAAAATCCTAGTGCAGAATAACATTCCCAATTCTTATCAAGTACATTAGACTAGATGCAATGTTAGAATCTCAAAACCTCTCTTATTTGCTACCATCTGTATCTTTAACTCAATCTGATGTTGCCTGGGAACCAGAAATGATTATCACTTCCTAAAAATAAATTGAAATTCAAAAAATTTGTTTAGCAAAGACTTTTCTAATCCTTCCATTTAAAGGGGAATTCTTAATTTCTAAATAAACTTAGCAATGAGAACATCATCCACACAGATTCCTGCACTGAACTCAGTTTCTAGGATAGGATGAATTTGGTTATTGGGGAGGGTTGGAACTTATTTCTCAAATGTAGAGTTTCAGTAATATAATAGGATTTATAGTCTACTGTAGCATATAGTTTCAAGTCAAAATGATGCAAAGTACATGGTAACTGTATTCAGGTTGGATAAATTTTCTCCTGTCAACTGAAAAGCAAAGCAGTATGTTGGTATCTGGCATCTCCTTCACCCCCAATTGAGGGGCCATAGTCTCCTGCACACATACCTGCCATTAGCTAATGGGGAAAAAAAGGATAGCCTTTGGCTTCAGAATCATTGCTGAACAAGACTTAGAAGGTTAACATTTGTCACAGCCTGGCTTAACCTAAGGATGATTTTCTCATTCTTGATCACCCTGCGCCTGGCACCAGGAGCAGAGGCTGATATCAGTCAGATGTAGGAGGGCAGAGAGCTTGAGAGAGCAAAGAGGTCCATGAAGTTCAGTCTCTATCTTGCGTTGTGATATGTTCCCCATCACAGAAAATGTCTCTGGCCATATTTTCAGTACTGGCCACTGGTCATGTTACTGACTCCAGTGGCCAGCTCCCATCCTATCTCCTTCAGTTGACCACCTAGTATTTGACAGTCACTAATCTGCTTGGACATGCTTCTTCCCTTGCCATTGAGAGACAACACTCACTTCCTTTTTCTGCTATCCTGACTTGTATTTTTTTCCCCCCTGGTTAAGCTCTTCTTTCTTAACGACTGGAAGTCTCAAGTCTTGGCCCATTTCCTCTCATTTGTTACGTCCTCTGTGCATATTTCTCCTTCAGCTTTCATGCACACTGCCTAGCTTGGTAATGGTGCTCGCATGGAAATGAGAGTGGTAAAGACGAGAGAGCTGTCTTTGGTGATGGCACATTGCGTTGGGTAATCCCAGGGCAAAGACCATCCATGACATGGCATCAGAACAGTCTGACAGACATCATTATGGTATTATGGTCTCCTCATACATATATAGCACAAACAATCCGGCATTGTGGAGGAAAATAAAAATAAGTCTAATTATTACTCCCTGTTTCTCATTTACTGAGAGCAAGAGTGTCCACCCACACATTGTTTGATGGATGCCAAGTGTTTTGCAAACTTAAGAGTAGCTTTTTTTTGAAACATACACTTTGATATATTTTCCATTAGAAATTTTACATGGCATAATTCACATAGTTTGCAAATCTTTTGTTTTCCCACTGAATATACATACATTATTGCAATGAGTTAACATGAACACCCAATCCTACTTATTTTTTTCTTTTCAGGTAAGGGTACTGTTTATCATGATATTTCAAATCAATTTTTATAACTGTCAAATGGTAAATTTACATTTAACTAAGAAATATCAAGGGAAATGTGGGAACCAAAGAAGTCGTATTATAAAAAATACCAAGAGAGCAGTCTGATTTTAATATCATACATAATTTTCCAACCTGTGTATTTGCACTTTCTTCAGGGATGCTAGCTTGTCACAAAATAGATTCATTTGAATCTCACTATCCACTAGTTACCCTCTGAAACATATGTGAATAAGCTCTAAAATAGTTCAAAAGCTAGAAGTCATAATGGGGTACTGACGGGTCATGGGATGGAATATCCCAGAGCTGGTAAGGAAGTACTGTGAGCTGAGATCAGTTTAGGGAAGAAGTAAATTCCCTGCATCTCACACTCTTAGTGTGATGGGCCACAGGCTATTCATGGAAGGGATGGGCAAAAACAGAACAAAGCCAGAATCACTGGGGTTCTGAGCTATGGTAGGAAGACAATGAGATTGAGGACTTTCTCAGTAGGATTTTAAAGCCAATTTATATAAAATCTATGAGAAAGAATTAGCCTGGTGTGGTGATAGAATATGGTTTATAGAGACATATAACTTAGTTGAACACCAGCCTCACCACTTACCAACTTGTGACCTTGGCTATTAGTAAACCTCAAAGTGTCTTACTTCCCTTATCTGTATAATGAGGATAACAGCAGTATCTACTCTATAAAAATTATGAAGATCAGTGGACCAACGCAGGGGTTCTTAGCATGGGTGTTACTGAGATTTTGGGCCAGATAGTTCTTGATTTGGGGAGCCTTTAATATCAGCTCTGACTTCTACCCACTATGGAGCATAACAACACTCTCTCTTAAATTGTGGCAGCCAAAATTATTGCTAAACAGTGCTCCTGGCTGAGAACTACTAAGTTAATGTTCATAGTATCCACCATATTATAAGTGCTATGTAAATCTGTCAAACAAAAGTAATAACAAACTGATATAAAAACAGGGAGAAGAAAACAATATGTTGGTCTTTCTAAATGTATGAATTCCCTCCTTAACAAATCATCAAGCCTTGATTCATTCATAAATAACGTCCTAGGGAATCAACTCTGATACACAAGACTTCTGATTTGCCAAGTCCAGGGTTTTCTAATAGAACCTAGAGAAACTTTGGGACAACTTGGTAGTGTATCAAGTGAGGAATTGATTTTTTTCAGTTTTATCTCATTGACTTTTCAGAGGGCTGTAGACTTGATACCAGTCTGTTATTGAAGCTACTTAAAGCATTTCTAATAAACATGAAAATATAATTATAGTACTATTTCCCATACCCCTATGTAATGTGATATTCCTGAGAAAATAATTTGAGGATAATTGGTATTTGAATACCAAGTCTAGAAACCTGGAACTCACTGGAAACAATATGTAGACATACAGCTTACTTTTTGATACAACCATTTTGTTAAGCCAGTATTTTGTCTTTGGGCATTAGGAAAGGAATCTTGATTTAAAACTTGTGTCAAATCACAGTGTAACATTCCAATAATAAAGGCATAACATGCATGCTACTCTTTCACTGGAAGGAACTCCATTAATTTTTAATAGCTTGATAGTAACTAATTGTGCAGAACTGATTATTAAATAAAGCCAAAATAAGCAATTCAATTATGCCATGCTTGATTAAGTCTTATCATCCATACGAAATTTCACAGACAGTAACTCTGGCCAAGCTTCTTTGCCACAAAGTAACTTTATAATCTTGTAATTAACATACTCCACACGTCTCAACCTCTAAGAGAGAGGAAGACACATTCACCAGGTGTTTATTGAGCATATACTAGGTGCCAGGCATTGTGATAAGTATTTCATGTTTATTATTATACTTAAACCTCACAGCCTGTCAAATGGCATTATAAAATTACAAGGGAGGAAACTTATTCTTAAAAAGGTTAATTATCTTGTGCCATACTAACACTTGCCAAATCATGGGAATATTTCTAGATAAATTACTTCTTACTGCACTAAGCTATATTTCTTCTTAAAAATTAGAGTTAACACAGTGATGCGTGTTAGTAAAAAGAAAATGAAATGCCAAGTATTCTATGCATGTGTATGTTATATTTATACTTAAATTTAAACTAATTTTTAGGTTATCTAAAGTAAACAGGTGACTGTTAGAAACAGGCTTCTTCTTTTATTTTTAAACAATTCATCCCATAAAGTGTATGGACCTTTTATCTCACAGCCATCTCTCTGTGGTTCCGTTGAGATTTAGTAAAGAGGAATGCTATTATTTTTGTACACAGGTGCTTATCAGGGGTATAACTGAAAATTGCTCTTAGAATTTTGGTACACAGAATGAACACACTAAATTAGAAACACTATTTCCATATGAATACCTTAGCCAGAATCAATTTCTTCTAGAGGTTAAAGGAAAAATGAAAAAACATGCAAATATTGATGTAGGTGTAATGAAGGAGTAAAAGGGAAAATGCATAGACATACACTCTTATTTTACACTCTTGGTTTATGGGCAAAGATTTCTTTTCTTTCTTTCTTTTTTTTTAAGATTTACTTATTTGTACATACAGAACTGGGGTACAGGCCAGAGGCTCAGGGGCGGCGAGAGGCTTCACCAGAGACAGAGTGGAGAACAGAACAGGCAGATCGACGAAGCACACTGCTGAGGGGAGCAGCGGGCTGGTCAGGAGAGGTCTGCCACACCATGTGGTCACCTCCGGGGCAGGTGGAGATCGAACTCATGTGGCTTTAGCTTCTCAGTGCTGTGCTTTAACCCACTGCGCCACCAGGGAGGGCCAGATTTCTTAACTTTCACAGAAATAACACAAAACAGAGTTTAACATGTGTGATTCCTGAAAATGTATGGTCCTCTTTGAGATTCCTGGTGAGTCCCTTGATCCTGTCCATCTCAATAATAAGTACTTTTCAAGCCCAGTTATGAACACCTATATGTCACCTCTGTTAAACATTTCACTTCTGATCATTGTAATTGCTGATAATAAGCTTATTTAGTATAGAGAAAGGGGAGAGAAAATGACTTGTTAGGTCCTGAGATTCTCGGAGAGAAAGGTATGTAAAGGTTACGGATATTCATGAGTTTGGTTTGACTAGTCGATATCCTTTACATTTTGTAATTGGGTTAAAATAAAAGCTTTTAAGGAGTAGGCTTGATATTCTAGGTCTTAAGAGTTTTAAAAAAAAATTGTGAAGACAATATGAATTAATAAATAAATTCATTATAAATGATTCTTTGTGAGTATATTTGGTTTTAAGATTTGTGTATTTGACTGAAGAGAGTGTATCAGTAAAACATGTCCCATGTTTCCCTTTGCTTTAAGCATACCCCAGAGTATAGTTTTATTGGAGATTCAACCAAGAGCACTGCCAAATGATTTTAAGGTCTTAGTCAGTGATCTTTGGACCAGCAGACAAATTGAAACTTATAGCACTGCCCCCGCAGCTTATCAAGGGGAAAACTAGATGAAACTGACTGATGGAGGGCCCCGGGCCTAGGACACAGGAAATTAAAAAGCAGATGGGGATGGAGGAGATGAATACGAATAGAATATGGCAAGCCTATGAAACACCTAGGATGCCACTCTACCCTAAAAGCTTTAATATTTCAACAGTTTTGTAAAGAACAAATGTTCTTGTTAAGAAAACAAAATATTAAAGCTATGTCAGTTATCCATAAATTAACTCCTTTATGATGATTATGATGATGATGATTTTTTTTTTAATATATCTGTCGGAATCTCCCTCTTCAGTGATAGTCAGGGCACAGTGTCTTCTTCATTTTTGTAACTGGAGCATTTGCTCCAATATATGCGAAGACACCTGGCCATGTCTCCCACCATTTTCTAAGAGGGTTAAGAAAGTGATGGGGTGTTCCCTCTTCAGATGTACCCCAACTATCAACCCAGTGGTCCACACTAAAGGCAGCTTCTACCTAGAGTTTCAGAAGAATTCTTTGGAAGAAATCTGAGAGATACAAAAAAAAAAAAAAAAAACCTTGAGAATTATACTTTTTTGGAAGAGAATAGCAGGATGAAGGATTGGATAAGGAATAATCTGTTTTGAAACCAGTTGGATGGTATACCCAAGAGTGGGTTCAGAGAAATATGTTTTCTGGAAAAGAACATGTGATTCTTCCAGGATGCCATATCAGAAAAAAGTCATTATTCGCCTCCATACTGAGAGCCTTGGTGCCCATGACGCACTCTCTCTCTCTTTTTTTTTTTTAAATGACTATCAATTGTTTCAACCTAACACAAAATGCATATGCAGGTAAGAAGATTACCTGCAGGTAACCTTATAGATGCAAATGCTGCATCTGTAAGGGCAAGAATGGATGTCACCATTGGGGACAAAATGAGATCAGTGCTTGAGTTAATAGCAGAGAATATGAAATCTGCTTATGGCAGATGATGAAAAAGGACAAGAGAAGCGAACAGTTGAGAATGTTGGGAAAACAAATATGGTTTGTGTGAAGAAAGAAAAATCAGGTAAAATTCCTGGAATATGGCCTATTCTAATTTTTTAAAAGCTATTTAATTTAACCATATCTGTACTTATTTGAGCAGTGAAAATAACCTGTTTTCCATGACAAGGTTGAACTGATCTCTGGCATCTACTATTTCATAGTATCAGAGAGAGAATGAGGTTTTTCTCCCTTCATTGCTAAGCAGATGAATTAAGTACTACTCAGATGCTCATAGAAAAGTCAAGTCTGGTGATTTCTACCACTAATATCTGTGAAATGTGGGAACAGCATCAAAGTCTCTATACACACTCTAAACTTTGAGAAAGATAACATGTGAGATGAGAATTAAGGTTCATTAAAATTGTCTTCCATGTCCACCAATTTATTTTCGTTGAGCTCACTCTCAGTATCATTTAAGGGGAGGAACAAATTGATGCATGTAGATTGAATTTGGTGCCAATATAGGATCTACTTCTTGGGCAAATATAAATGATTGGTTTTAGCCCTCTGGAAAATGAAGGTTAAATGAAGTGGCTACATACATAACCTCACATCTGACTTCTTGGACAGTGTCACTAAGGTAAAGGTTAAATGACAAAATTTTGGGCAAAGGTTAAATAACAAAATGGCTTCTCTGGGCAGAGGACTTTGACATACTTTTAATGTAAAAATGAAGTGATGTGGAATGCAGCACACCTGAGCTAGCTGACATCAGGTTTCTTAAAGCATTTCCTCTTTGAAAGCACAGCGTATGACATAAGAGACAGGAAGAGGGAGTTGCCTGCAAACATAAAGAAATACAACACAATGAAAAAAGAAAAACATCTATAGAAACTGATCAAACAAGGAAAGGATGGTGGGAATTAATAATTAATGATTTCCTGTTATGAACCTGACTTTATACCAGACACTTTTCATATACTATTCCATGATGTAAGAGTAGCATATGTTACTCCAGTTCTGGCCCTGAACTAGAAGATTTATGCACTTTATTTCACTGAATCTGTCCAACAGCTCTCCTTTGTATATGAGGGAACAGTTGAGGGAGTTTAAAAAAAAGTCATGCAAGAAGTAAATGATACAGACAGGAATTGGTCTCAGATCTCTGACTCCAAAGGAGGTTATTTCAACAGCGTCTGCCTTTGTGGCCAAGAGGCAGAATCACTTATGAGAGAGATAAACACTAAAAACAGTAGAAGCCGTCCAAAATTCCTTAACAATTCTGTAAGACAATGTGTACATCAGCATAGATAGCATTCTTTAACTAACAATTTTCTATAGTCAGTGACAGTGCAATGAGACTGCATGTCTGTTCCATCTAGTGTGTGAATTGTTGGATCAGTCACAATCCTAACGTGCTTCCTGAAGAAACTCAGCTTTGAGTTAACTCTGGGACTCTTGCATTGGACCTATTCCAAGTTAGCACATTTTCCCTCTCACCCACTCCACTTGTTACCCACAGCATGCATTTGTGAGATGTCTGGCCAGGTTTAGGGGTACAACTTATGCATGTAGAATAGGTTTGTTTTCTCTCAGAGTCAATTTTCCTGGTTTCTATGGGGAAAGAATTCATGCTTTTGGCCTTATTAACACCACACCAACTGAGCTCACTGACCCAGATAAATATTGTCTGTCTGACATGTGCTTTAGAATAATAAATATGCAAAGCTTTAGACTGCACTCACTGATTGGTACTGTTTGAGAAAATCAGACGTTACGATAATCCCAATACCTGATAGCCCCATGCCTCCCCCAGAACATCATTCCTATGTGTCTTGATCTGTTTTGGATCACTTATTTTCTTAGGTCTTATGATTCTAATAATGCTTTGGTTAAGCTAAGGTTAAAATTAGTTTGTATTTCCTGCCCACACAGCAACTGATGGTAGGGAGTTTATACTAGGAGCAGGCTGCACAGTGGGAGAAGCTGGCTCAGAACGTGCCAGAGGTAATCTGGAAAGTGGAAAATGTCTCTGATAATAACGGAAAGACAACTATAGATCACTGTGATCACACACACACACACACACACACACACACACACACATTTTCTTCCTTTGCAAACAAGAACAAGAAGGATTAGAACACAGGAGTTCTCAACTACCAGGAGCAAAAGCATCAACAACACTGATGCTCTGAGAGAAGTAGAGGGTAGACGCGGTGAGAGCATCTTGGGCCAATCTTCATATGAAACAAGGTCCCACGATTGATGTAGGTTTTCCATCAGTGGTAGCTTTTCTAGTTTGTGGTTCATTAATCTGGGAGTGTGGAAACAACGTAATTTTTCTTCTTGCTTCATGACAGTGATACTCTATTTCTTTTACTCATGAGAATTTATGACTTAAGAAAAGTTAGAATGCTTCTAATTAACCTGCTTTGTTCATTATTCAAGGGACTTTGCTGCCAAGGTCTTCATTTTGACTTAATAATGAAGCCATTGAAGTTGTGGGAATAATGCAAGGAATTAGAAATGTAAAGAATGCCACAGAGAGTGATTTGCTTTCACTGGAATGTTTTGTGTATGGTCTGGATAATAGTGGAAATATGTCTCTGTCTAGGTAATTTTGCAATATTCTTTTCTCAAGAAAAGCATGTTTCTTTTTGTTAAGAAAATGATGATAGGAAGCTGAAATTAATTTGTATTGCTTAAGCTTAGAATGCCAAAAAACAGTTACAAAATTATGAAAGGAATAAGTCATCAGAAATTTCAGAACTGCTCAGCATGGAAGACTGCAAGAGGCCCAGTCACCATAAACTAAAATGCACTTAATAGTCACTTTTCACTTAATGTAAAATTCTGATGTAGTGAATGCTACTTAAAAATTTAACAGGTAGGAGACCACAAGATGTGATTCTATGCTTGTTGGATTGCTAATCATAAAGCAGGTAGGAAACCAGAGGCTTTCTTTATCTTGGCAAGTTTAAGCAAAATGAATCACAAACTAAACTGGCCCCTTACTACAAGGACATAAAGATTTTAAAATGTTGAACACAACATTTTTTTTCCCTTTTCCCAAGAAGTAGGGCCATCTTTTCTGGTTAGAAATAACTTAACCAGCAAGTGTATGTGCTCCTGTGTTTGTTTTTACTTTGGTTATGCTGGTAGATTTAGAAAGATGTGGTCTTTGCTTACTCAATGGCCAGGGCCATCTTTATTTCTTTTGGGCTCAAGGAATCCTGTAGGGAGGATAACTAGAAAATATCTTGCACAAAACTCTAGGACAAGAGGTGGTTCTAGTTTCCAGTCACTCTAGTGATCTCTTTCAAATGACTGTCACACTTGCCTAGAGTCTTCTGGAAGGAATTGGGCAGCGAGAGTTTCTTTTTCACCATGGAAGTCAAGGAAGAGCTTCTTTCAATGTACATAGCTGACTGGATGAACAACCAACTCAACTATTGATTTATATGAATTTATATGAATTTTTTTTCAATGATCCCAAATTGACCTAACAAATCATACCAAATAACACATGACACCTAAAATAAAATTAACATGTAGCAAAAGCAGGAAGGATGCAATACAAACACAGCCTGTACCCTGTAGTTCATTGGAAGCTTGGTGGAGCCACGCTGGGTGCTCGAAATCTCTAGAATAGTTACTGCAAAACAAAATGCAGAGTATTATTTGTGTTTTTCACCTTTTAGCTTTTAAAAAGCCAAAATCTTTGAATTTAAATTAGCAAAAGCAGGTATTAATATTTGTGATAGTGAAGTGGTATAATAGGAACTTTAGAAAAGTGGTGGATGCCGTCAGTGATTTAATAGCTTAAAGTTTGTTCAGTTAATATTAAAATTTAAGGATTGAGTTTACTCTTAACAAAAGACTTGATGAACATGGCACTTTAAATATATAGTGTCATATTTTGAGTTTTTCATAAAACATTACAAAATTTCTAAGGCAATTAAGGTTTGATTTAAGCATGATTCCTGGAGGAGCAAAATTTGTTTGAAAATCTACAGTAACATCATAGATTCAGTTACTGAAAAATTCGCAAACTATGTTACATTTTCAAGGGGCCATATTTCAAGGGAGTAAATATGTCTCATCACAGAGCTGGATACAGCAATACAAAGTACAGGAAGACAGGGTAAACCAGCAGATGCTGAAGCTAAGTGGGCATACTCATTAAATAGAGTTGGCATCATACAGTATGTGGAAAGAGGCACAGCCAGTTATAAGTGATTTGAGAATTCAATCCCCTGTGCCATAGAGCAGTAGTTCTCAAAACATGCTTCCTGAACAATTAGCAACTCCTGGGAAATTCAAATTCTTGAGTTCCACACCTGATCAGCTACATGAGAACAAAGAAAGGAGTTCTGTCATGATGTGGGGGTTAGGAAAGTACTCTAGACTCCAAGTGATTTGTGGTCTCTGGGGTAAGCAAAAGAGAACATAAAGAACTTGGGTGAAAATCTTAAGACTAGATATCAGCGATAAAGCCAAAATGTATTTATTCTATGAAAAGCAAAGTTTAGAAAAGGACTAATGTCCACTAATGCTTATTTGCCTCCATTTCCCATGACTATGAGATTGAATTAATTCAATATTTCACCAAGATAACCCTGGCTGTACAGTAGACACATCTGGGTAGTTTTTAAAAATTCAAGCCAACCACACCAGAATTTCTAAGGGGTGTTCTCAGACTTTGATTCATTTAAAAAACTCCCTAAAAGGTTCTAATGTATTGTCAAGATTGAAACTACTATGTATTTTATGGTTTTAGGTCTTATGTCTAGTTCTTTGATCCATTTTGAGTTGGGTTTTGTGCATGGTGTGAGGTAGTAATCTAGCTTCATTCTTTTATTTTTTTTTAAGATTTATTTATTTATGCATACAGAACTGGGGTAGAGGTCAGAGGTGCAGAGGCAGTGAGAGGATTCACCAGAGACAGAGTGGGGTGCAGAACAGGCAGATTGTCGAAGTACGCTGCTGAGGGGTGCAGCGGGCTGATCAGGAGAGGTCTGCCGTGCCATGTGGGTCATCTCCAGGACAGGCGGGGATCAAACTCATGCAGAAGTGGCTTTAGCTTCTTAGTGCTGTGCTTTAACCCGCTGTGCCACCAGGGAGGTCTCCTCTAACTTCATTCTTTTGCATGTACTAGCCCAGTTTTTCCAGCACCATTTGTTGAACAAATTTTCTTTGTTCCACTGAGTTTTCTTTGTTCCTTTGTCAATGATTAGTTGTCTGTAAATCTGTGGGCTTATTTCTGGGTTTTCATTTTGTTTCCCATTTGTCTGTTTTTGTCGATATTATGCAGTTTTGATTATTATGGCTTTGTAGCATAGTTTGAGGTCTGATAGTGTGATATCTCCATTTCCCTTCTTTTAAGTCAAGGAGAGCTTTAGCTATTTGGGTTTTTTTGTGGCTCCATATGAATTTAATCAGTATTTGTTATGTTTTTTTGAAGAATATCATTTAAATTTTAATTGGAGTAGCAGTGAATCTGTAAATTGCTTTTTGTAGGATGTCATTTTGACAATGGCATACCTTGTATAAAAATGACAAATAATGTAAATATATATATATACATATATATATATATATATATATATAACTGAATAAAAAAGATTAAAATTACTGTTCTAGGAAACTATAGATGAGAATCAATAGCTTCAGTTTTGGAAAGGAAAGAACTGGAGACAGCCCATTATATCATGTAAATTAGAGAGAATAATAATACATATCTGGCTAAGCTAATATATAAAGCACACTTAGAAGAGTGCCTACCACAAATCCAACTCAAATATTGTTTACTTATATCTTTCTTATGATAATGTAAACCCCATTAAATGAAGACCATTTATGTTGCTAACATCAGCACCATGTCTGTTAAAAAGCAGTCAACAATGAATAAATATTTACTGAAAAAACAGATGAATAGGACAATTCCCTAGCATTTAAAATGAAAGTTAAGTGAATTTGCAACCTCCTTTTATCACAGAGGCAAAGACAATTGAACTCAAGTTCACAAACTGTGCTACTTATAAAACCAATGTATACAGAACTGCACTGTCTCTGCAGCATGCAGCCTCTAAGTACTTAAAACATGCCCAGTCCACAGTGAAATATGCTGCGGGTGTAAAACACATGCAGAATTTCCATTATTAGGAAAAGCTTTAAATTTGTTTAATAAGATTAAATTGATCATATATGAAGTAATTTGGACATTTAATTAAATAAAATAAATGCTTAACATGAATTTCCCTTGTATCTTTAAAAAAAAAAAAAAGTAACTAGAGACAAAAATCAAAAGAGACACCCTAGAAACATTTTAAATGACATGTGGGACCTGAACTTTTGGCTTCTCTTCTGTCCCTATTGGATACTGGTGGCCTAAGAAGTGGACAGTACTGTAAGCTATCTATTTTATTTGATCAATAAGACATAGGAGAAGGTATTGGAAAGACAAAACAATCTATGAGGCCAAATATTTGGAATTAGAATAACCCAGTTTTGACCATAAGCTAGTTATAAGGAAAGTACAAAGGTAGAAAGCGACTTCCCAAACTAAAGCAGTACATTTTGAGCAGCAGGTAAGAAAATTGTTGTTAATTAACCTTAACATAAGCCCTTACCTTAAAAATACTATTTTTTGACCTAAGTTTAGTGACTGCATATCCATGTATGTGCTATCCATCCCAGTCCTTTGGCAAAGAAATATTGACTACATATTGTTTCTCTGAAACATCTACATCAACACTGTTACTTTAACAGCTGTGTTTCTTAATCTGTTTATAACCATGGTAATATTCTTCATGAAATTTTCTTTTCACTATCTAAAGATTTTTACAAAATGAAACTTTGCCAACATGTTAGATGTATTGCTATATTATCAATAAAACTTCCCCCTTCTGTCCAAGAACTTAAGGTGCCAGGAACTTTTTCAATTGGATCACTGTACTGCTAAAGATGTGTATATATGACTGTCTGGCTGTGTGTGTGTGTGTGTGTGTGTATGTTTGTTATATTCTGAATAGAAAAGTGGAAAATAAGAGTGTATCTCTGGTAAAAAAAAATAAAAATAAGAGTGCATTTCATTATTTCCTTGAAGTCTGACTTATCATTAAAGATTGTGGGTCTTAAAATTAGCATTAAATGCACGGAGGAGCTGATCACATGCTTTTAAAGTCTCGGCATGTTACTTGCTGATAAAAAATAAGCTTTGAAATTTAATTATGAAAAAGAGAACCTACTTGTCTCCCCAGCTCCACTCTGTAGGTAACAGAAAATGAAACAAAGTGCTAGTAACAATCTAATGCTCAGTAATGGCAAGGAGAGGCAACATATCATTATCCATCTGCAATAGAATTATCATTCAGGAAGACTTCCATAATGAGGCATATATCCATCTCTCTGTTCATTCTATTCATGGACAAGAAGGCTTATGCATTCTTAAGTACTTGAAACTTGCTTTCAAAGATCTTTTTAGATTAAGCAAATAATTTGATGTGCTTTGAAATACAAGTGATAAACTTGAAATTTTTGATTTTTTTCTCTGATGCAACTAGTATCTATGTTTTTAGACTAAAAAGTACAATAAGCTAACTGTAGGGTCTTATATTCTACACGACACACTATTGATTAATCCATTTTATTTCTCCATAACCCACTCAAATTATAGACTATTCTCTTTTCATTTCCTTCAAGGAAGATGGATTTGAGGATCAACCCATGGAGAACTTCATAAAAATTGGACATGATGACAATGTATAGGAGAGTGAAACAAGAATCTTGTGAAAAATGATGTAAGGGGCTAACTTTAGGAAGTTATAGGTCAGAGGGAGAAAAAGGAAGAAAAGCTACAAATATTATGAAAATATAGTGACTTATAATTTCTAATAGTATGGAAGCTCAGTTACTCTGGAAAACAGACTAAAGAATGGCTGATAATTTCAGCAAATATTTTAAAAATCAAATTTTAGTATAGAAATAAAGTGGCAAAAAAAAAAAAATGGACTCAAGAGAGGCCAGAAAGGAAAGTGAAAAGAGGAATCCTAGGAGGTAATTCAGCTCCTAAGCTAACCTGATGATAGTTTCTAAATTCTAGTGATCCTAAGTTTTAACTTTTATGACTATAGCATGTATGAAAAGCATAAATTATAGCCTAGAACTATTAAAAATATGGAATTTAATAAAACTCTACATCATAAAGCTGGGGTCCTAAATGAACTACATGTTCCATGTCAGAAAGTGTCACAAGGAATCTTGCCTCTCTTGGTGTTGTTGCTAGAAGCATATGAAAAATTCTTCTTTGAGATGTCTCAACATGATTCTGCCATTGTGTTATGGCAAAAATTCATGCCAACTTATATAAAGTCACCTACGTTGGTGATGCTCTCAAGCAAGCTGAAACAAACTCAGTTTCTTTTTAGTTAATTCACCTCAGACCAAGCCATAAAGAACTCTATAAACAAGTGTTCCAAGAAACATGAGTTCAGAGTTAAAAATCATAAAACAAAGCAAGTGAACTTTATATATAGGGATTGATCAGCAAAAATAAATAAATAAATAAAAATAAAGAAAGTGGCATTAAACTCACAATGATACTGCATTGCCAGACATCATAAAATTTAATAGCTTTAATAGATTTTAATGAATAAAAGAAATGATTAAGTATATGAAAAACAGCAAAAGCATATGAAACTTGCCAAAGCATATGAACATAATAATCAGAGTTTTTACATATAAAACTAGAATCCCAGTTTAAAACTCAGTGGGTAATTTAAACTCTAAATTCAACTTAGCTTCCCAGAGAATTAAGGAATTAGATGAGCGAAATATTCAAAAAGTAGCCCAGGAACACATTTGTTGTCTGTAGAGATAATACAGAAAAGGGAAAATGATACTGTTCAGAGAATCTTTCTCAATTAAAAGCAAAATAGAAAGCATAACAGGGTAAAATAAGCATAGAGTAAATCACTAACTTAAATTGGTAAATTTAAGTCAAATATTGTCAGATTAAGTATTTTAATTGACTAAAGTGCATTTGCTTAAGAAACTCCTAAAATATAAAAGCATTCAATAGCTGAAGATAAATATACAAGACTCAAATAGTAACTAAATGATAATGATATATAAATAACAGAAAAAATGAAATAGTTTTTTTTTCCTTTTCCCTCATTCTATAGGATTTCAATCACCATCTTAGTTTCACATTAGAATTTTCATGAATGTTGTAACATGGAGGTAAATGAAAAGTTTTCATTTATATTAATATGTTTATTAGCAGTTTGTTCTTCGCTGTTGCTAAGTATTCTTTTTTATGAGTATACTGCAATTTGATTATTCCTTCTGTTTTACAGTATTTGTGATTAAAAAAAAATATGAGGAAAAGTTGATTAAAATTGGTCCTGCCCACAAATCCTTTGTAGACATAGGTTTCATTTCCTTGGGTGTGATAAATACTCTCACAACAACCTGTAAAACTGTGGTATTGATTTTAGAATTGAACAACTATCAGAAATAGGATGGGGATTGAAGAGTGTGGAAGTATAGAAAATTCAGAGGATCTTACTGTGGCATGCCCCAGATCTCCTACTTACAGATGCTAAAAGCTATAATACTACTATATCCTTTCATTCTCTTTTCCTGTTCTTTGGAGTAAGTACTTGGACTACAATGGCTGAGCCACAGGGCAGGGAGAGTCGTAGAAGATAATGCCAAATTGTTTTCCAAAAATTTAGCTATTTTCCATACCTACTAGCAATACTTGTATATCTTTACATCTTGACAATACTTATTATTGCCAGTCTTTTTGCTAAGATCTGTAGCAAACTGTCAGCGTTTGTATGCTGGCAATGACAGTGTATGAGCTTGAGAAGTTATTGTGTGTTCCTCAGTCTTCTTATGTATAAATTGAAACTATTAATACCTGATCCACAGGGCTGTTTTCATGACTAAATGAATGTATGTATGTAAAGTCCTTAAAATCATGTTCATATATGATATTATATAAATGAAATTGTTATGTAGATGAGAATTTTGTGCTTGTGTTCATGAAAAAGATTGCTCTGTATGTTTCTTTTCATATAGTCACCATTTAGAGGTTTGCTGACATTAAATTAATGCTGATGTTTTCTTTTATTATTTCCTGATTTTTTTTATAAATACTAGCATTATGTAAACCTTAAATATTTAGTAAAACTGACCCTTTTTTCTATTGTTATCTGTGTTATTTTTGCTTGTATGCTAGCAAAGTAGCCAGATTCTGAATTGTCATGAATTAATTGATATGCAAGGTCTTTTGATTTTTAAATGGTTCTCACCTAGCATCTACCTTTGGGGTTGACCAAAGGTAGGAATTCTCCTGAACAGAGGCCTCTCCAGCTGGGCAGATGTTCAGACAGCCTCAAGGATACAGTTACTAAGCTATTGAGCAAGGACTTTGAAAATAATTGGAACTAATAATGGGTCTTAGCGACCCATTCATGCTGAAAGGAAATACAGAAACTCTCTTTGCTTTACACATCTTAAATGTTTGTTTGTATATTGAGTTGTTTCCCCTAATAAGGCTATTTATAGAAATAATACATTTTTAGTGGGAAAATAGTGCATATTATCTAATGAGGTAATAGACTATATTCTTTACTAAGACATTATTTGAGAAAGAAGTGTCAACCTCAGTATAGTAGTGTAAGATTATCATTGACAGGAAAACCAACAGATGCTAAATTGATATGTTGAACCAGAAACATTATTTTGATCTTGAAGTAATATAACTTCATTAATACTATGACTTATTCATGATATACACACTTCACAATCCTTCATCATGTATCTGATTGGACATCTCAGCCTTATCTTGGGATACAGTGAATAAAGCATTCAAACACCCAGCTCTGCAGAAACTCACATGGTAGTCATTAAACATTCTTTGATTAGATAAAATGATTCATTCTCTATTTTTTTTAATAAGCTTTGGCACAGAATTTTAAAAATTTTCTTTTATTTTTTATGTGGATAATTACTTGTGGAATGTTCTATTGAATGATCCACTTCAAGATAATGCATGTTATCTTTAAAAGTTTTTCTTTTTCTTTTTGCTCTAGAAACTTTTATTTTATGGTAGGAAATCAGGATTATAATTTAAAAGCAAATACCCCATTAATTAAATTACTGCTACATCACAGGACTTATCTTGTATGTTCAGAGGCAATAAATTACCTGAAACGTTTCCAACTTGAATTAATTGATATTAAAGCATCTTCCATGAATTATTAGTATTATTTCACCTATTTCCTGAATCAGTAATGTCATCCTATAGAGGAAAAAGCTAGATTATTATACTAGATCTTCAGAGAGACTAAAATAAAAAACTAAAGTATTAGCTAGGACTCATGCTGATTTTCGATGTTAGTTGAAAGCAAACAAAGTTTGTTGTTTTTTTATTTTTATTATATTATTTATGGTCTAAGTAAACTGGAACCTACTCTCCCTTTACAAGTCTATCCAAAAATTAATTTAGAAATATCCTATTTCACATAAGGGAAGCAATATAAGTATAATTAGGTTATAATGTCAAAAGTACCCATGCAGAAATTATATTAGCTTTATTCAGTTTGAAAAAAATCATGCCCATTTTGTATAAAACCTATTATTGATATGATTCTGTCTTCTAATGTCTGTTGTGAAAAGATTGCTTTATTCGTTTTTAATTCATTAATATATTGCAAGTCTATACAACATGTCTTTCAAAATCATGAAAATATTAACTCTTTAGCTAATTGAATCTGGAACTCAGTTTTCCCAAAGCTAAATTCATCCTTGGAAATTCACAGAACAATAACTGCATTTGAATGTTGATTCAAAGCCCATCTTTTTCATAGACTTTTATTTAGATGTCCGATTTCAATATAATGCAGGTTAGTCACAAGCCTAGATTGAGAATAGTCATCAGAAAAGAAACAAAACCTTGTATAGTAGACTTGTAATGAAGCAAGAGATTAAGTTTTCATTTTATTGCTTTTGCCTTCTAGATTTGTGCACCTTCCTTGGTTATTTGGTGGCCTATTCCTATCAAGGGAGTGGAATTTGCTATGAAAGAATGAGAACTGGTGAGAAAACCTGCCCCACATGTATTCCATAAGACCAAATAATATATAAATTTTACAGCTCTTGTGATAAAAAGTAAGGTTCAAGAAAGTTGGATTAATATCTGCGACTTGACTAATGGAATATATGTAAATTTAAATACTTTTAACTACATTTAATTCTTGGAAAATGCATTTACATACTAGTGTATGTATTTTGTGTGTCCGTGTTGTATGTGTGTGTGGGCAGTTGCAACATGGTATTACTTCTCTTTCTACTCTCCTCACTTACCAGATTCCCTTCCATCTAGGGTAATTGCCTTTTGGTCAGAGAGCTGCCAACATGGGCCTGGGGGAAGCAGGAGCTTGTGCTATCAACACTGCTTAATCCTCATGGCTTGGGGCATGTGGTAGAAGCTTTCCATTAATTTCCTCACCTGGGTGTCCAGGTGAACTCCCTGATTCAGTAGAAATCCATGATTATGTGTAGAGAGTATAGGTCTTTCTGTATCTTCACTTGGTCCTTTCACAACACTAAACTCTTAAATTAATTCCTTTTATTCTTCTTATATCTAGTGTTGTCTGCATATACCATGCTACATATTTCTTTTCCATTCATCATCTGGTAGATGTGTACATTGTTTCCATACTTGGCTACTATGAATAACTGTGTACAATTTTTCAGTGAGCCTGTTTGATGTTTTTTGTTTGTTTGTTTTAAAGATTTATTTATTCATACAGAACTGGGGTACAGGCCAGAGATGTGGAGGGTGATAGGATTCACCAGAGACAGAGCGGGGAGCAGAACAGGCAGATCGACAAGGTACACTGCTGAGGGGAACAGCCGGCGGGTCAGGAGAGGTCTGCCGCGCCATGTGGTCACCTCCAGGGCAGGCGGGGATCGAACTCATGCGGAAGTGGCTTTAGCTTCTCAGTGCTGTGCTGTAACCCGCTGCGCCACCAGGGAGGGCCCCTGTTTGATGTTTTAGTTCTCTTCCACTTAGATCTAAGAGTGGAATTACAGGCTTCATGGTGTTTAACTCTTCATGTGTTTAACTCTTTGAGCAACTATCAAGTTGTTTTCTATAATAGTTGTACCATTTTATATTTCCACCAGTGAGATATGAGGATTCTAGCTTTTCCACATGCTCATCAATACTTGTTTACTTAAAAAAAAAAAAAAGTGCATTCTCCCCTAGAAGGTAAACTGTATCATCGAGGCTTGCATTAACGATGTTGAACATTTTTTAAGGGCTTATTGGTCACTTGTATATCATTGAAGAAATATCCGCCAAGTTGTCAGTGTCCTTTACTCTGAGTACTAAATCCTTACCAGATAAATGATTTGTAAAGATATCCCCCCCATTCTGTATATTCTGTATCCGTTTTCCAGATAGCATACTTTGATGCACAAAGGTTTTTAAGTGGATGAAGTTCAGTTAATCTGTATTTACTTCTGATGTGATCCTTTTGGTGGCGTATTTAAGAAACCATTGC
Organism: Condylura cristata; assembly: GCF_000260355.1. Lineage (NCBI taxonomy): Eukaryota > Metazoa > Chordata > Mammalia > Eulipotyphla > Talpidae > Condylura > Condylura cristata. Next base: position 9,602,630 of record NW_004567119.1, on the reverse strand, counting down.
CTAATTTAAGTCACAAGGATTCACATCTTATTTCCTTTTATGACTTTTATAGTTTTAGTGCTTACATTTAAGTCCAATTAACATTCTTGAGTTACTAATTCCTTTTCATATAATGTTAAATACTTTTGCTAGGATTATTTTGTTTTCTATTCATATTCTCTCCATTAGTGCAGATAATTGAGAATTAGTTCTGCGTTGAAATCCTGCAGATTAAAGGAACTTTCAAGAATGAAGGCATCAGTGCCAAAAGAGGAGATTGAAGTGTAATTATTTCAAAGACATAAAGTGCTATTGCTGTAGTCTTGGAATAACAGTACTGTAACATGTGGGGGTCTAATCTACAGTGCTGCCCACTATAATTTTTTTAAGAAATACAGAGCAAATATTTTCAGTATATGCTCATTTCTTTCTTCTGCTCCCTTCTATTAAAAATGAAGTCCAAAATCTTCTTTAAATGGTATTTGAGATTTGAAAACTCGTATATGTTTGTTTTTCATGGGCGATAATTAATTATAATATTTGAATAAATTTCAAGCTAGATCTAGAGCTCCCTGAACCTCCTTCCTTATTCCAATCCCAGCTCTAAAATTCTAACATGTATCTCCTAGAAGTGGTGTCTTTCCCAGAATTCTGGCTGTAAGTCAATGTTCTACATTATATAAAATTCTTCACATTTCTGAGAATCCAGGTTCATTCAGTCTGTGTTCTGTGAACAAATGTTTTAAGTGATATTCTACTGGAGGACAATGATAGAGTTTTTTCCAACATCAGCTTTAATAATTAGGTATATACAAATTTCTGACAGTAGCCATTTTAACTAATTTATTAATCCCAACTAATTAAAAAAATCATTTTATTATGTTAATTCCAAAAGTAGTGTGTGCAAAAGAACTTTTCCTTTTAATTTGCTATAAATATTCTCCCTCCTATAGTTCCATGTTTAGAGAGTAATTTATGAACCCAGTAAATCCATGCTGTTAGAAACACCTATGAAATATTGATTTGGGGTAACTTCAGCCACTCAAGGAAACAAATATCGTCACAAATGAATATTTAAAAATAAGGAAAGAAAAGTGCTAAGGATAAGTTATGTTTGGGGATGGGAAATGTATTACTATGCTAGCAGCAGTGGGTGGAGGAGAAACTAGCAACGGTACTGAGAAAGAAGGTGGAAGTAAAGGAAGAAAAGTAAGGTTGTGAAATGTCCCAGAAGCAATCTAAAATATTCAGAAATTCAAACTGTGTAGTTGATTTCCATGACATTTTGAGAAATGAGACTATTGGAGAATTTCACCCAAATTGTGTATAGTGGACTTATGGCAGCAGATTCTGAACATGAATGCAAGATAAGGAAGGAGGAAGAGAGTGTGCATAGACTATTCTTACCACATAGACAGAGCTTTGAGACAAGAGACTGAGAACACTAGAAATATAATTAAAAAGGAATGTAAGTTGGAGCGTTTTTTTAAGATGTAAGAGATTTGACCATATTTATAGTATGCAAGGCATTATACAGAAATAGAGACGAGAAAAGGAACATTTAGAGAAACATTTTTAAAAGAGAAGGGCCAAAATGGTCTCATATCTAAGAGGTAATAACAAGACTTGCAAGGAGACAAAGTAGATCTCTTTCTTCAAACCTTAAGTGAAAGAGAGAGAATTGTCATAGGATGTGCTGATGGTGAGGGCCGGTGAGTAGTGTGGCGAGTTGCCTCAGGATGTCCTCTAAAAGGCAAGTTCTCTGCTAAGAGTGAGCTCAAGATAAATTTAGAGTTGCGATGTCTTGAAAATACAAAATGGCAAGTTAATGAAGTAAACCTGAGCACTTTTCCAGGACAAGTTGAAACTATGGCTTATATGTGGGACATCAACCAGAAGGTACGTTAGTGTAGTAGGAAGGTAAAGTCTTGGAGCCATTAAGGCAACTGAAGCAACGGCAGTCGAGATAGTGAGAAAGGGACAGACTTTGGAACTTTGTGGGGTTTGAAGATGCTCTAAATTTCCAGATGGTAACCAGGGTCTTCCTTTGACATTTCCATTTTATTTTTAACTTATTATAATTAGTCTTCTGTTACTGAGGATGATAATGCTGCCTAAATTCCAGCTTATCAGGCCTTGGAAATGGAAGGAGCTTAATCCTCGATCTACTCCAGCTCCCATGATTTCCGGCATTGTGTTACTTACAGATGACATAATCATGCCTCAAAAAATTTGTCCAAGGCCAATAGCTTATTCATCACTGTGTGGGAAGTCAAGGGTGCCAGGAGAGGCTGGACCACCTGGAAAATGTGAGGCCCAGTCTCCAGGGGTGATGGTTTGTTAGGGACAGTCTGGCAAACTGAAATTTGGGAACTTGGAGCTCAGCAACTGTTTATTGTTTATAATTTGATATGAAGTGAATGGACTCTGATAATCTAACACAGATTTGCTCTTTAAAGATTTTAAATGCTTTTATATTCCCATTCTTTGGTTATAGTGAAATGTCAGACTCTCTTAAAAGGCATTTTAGCACCTTGCTTGAAATTGTACTGCCTATCAAAGGATACAAAATTAAATTATTTACAGTAAACACCTCTGGAAATTAAACACAAAACCAGAAGCAAAAGTAAAATGTCTTTTCTGTTGCTTGCGGCATCACAAGAGAGTGACTACACGAGCTTCAGTGTGTTTTGTTAGTCAAGGTCTTTATTAGGTCATCACTAAGTGCACTAAGGTTTTTCAAGAAAGAGCAAAATGGAATAACCTAATGCCTAAAAACAGTTTTCAGAATACAAGTTATTGTAAATTTATATAAAAATCTAGATGTACCCTTGGAACAAATGATAATTTCGATGTAGCTACTGCCAGGACAGGCCTAAATTCATCTCCACGGCACTATACTAGGGTTTTTATTCTGATAATGGGATTTTCTTTGGTTTTAAGACACATCAATGTCTTAAATCACCATATGTAGGAGTAAACACCTGCTGTTTTCAAGCTTTTTTGCATTTTTTCCCCCTAGGAGGGCTTTGAAGAAGGCATAAATGATGAACACATAAAATTTGCTTCTACATGTATATATAACATATAGAAACATTGTTCATTTGTCCTGTTATTAAATTATTCCCAAAAGCAAAGTACATAGTCAGCATTTCGAGGTTATAGATTCATTCAGTTAAACAAATAGCTATTCAACACCCACATGCTCCAGGATACGCACAGAGATAATTAATCGTGGTCTTTGTTAATAGGAATCTTATCATCTCTTTTGTATATAATAAGGAAAAGGAAAAAAGTAAAACAATAATTGCAGATATGCACATAGTCATCACCCCAAGAGGTGAAATGTGAGTATGGTAACTGGGGAGAAGTAGCTAATTCACTGAGGAAGAAAGTGAGCGCCTCTGTGGGGCTGGGTTATAGTGGTCAGATGGGACATCATAAATGCTGGACCAAGGAGATAGAAGTGGACACAGAGACATAAGAACACATTCAGTTAATTTGAAGCAGTTAAATCCAGTAGGCTTTGATGTTGGACTTGGTGGGCACAACAAACAAATGAACAATTTTTATTCTGAATTTCATTAATATTTGGGGACTTTTTAATCAAGAACTAATGGTGACCACTTGAAGCCTCATGGACAATGTCAAAACATGACAAGAACAACAACAACATATACTCTTTCAGGAAATGTATCTATCTATCCATATAATCTATATAACCTATATAAAACAATGTATTTATCTAACTATATAATATGACACACTCTCTATAAAGAAAGATAAGCATGGTTTAAACAAACTGAAGATTTGGGATTAAAACTCCTACTGATAACAATTTTTACTATTGCTGTGCCTACACTTGTACAAGTAGATTTATTGACAGGCTGTGTTAGGGTGTGTTGAGTTCTTCCTACTGAATGTACACATCTTATATTCTGGCTGTGAGACAACAACACGTGCCATGCACAGGACGTGCTCCAGAGACCAGATGTGACACTTTGGTCACAAAGGCTTTGTTGTAACCACTGATGTGATGTGCTCTGAAAGCAAACTGAGGACCACTGTGGGGACATTGTTTCTCTGTGTGTGTGTGTATACATACATACATACACACATACATACATACATATGTATATGCATACACACCTATACCCAATAGACACATATATATAATGTATATACATACTTCACTGGGTATAATTCACATATACTATTCACCTAATTAAAACACACAATTTAATGGTTATTATTATATTTACAGAGCTGGACAGCCATCACCACAGTCAAATTTGAAAACTCATACCTATCAGCACTCCCTTTACATGTCCTCTGAACCCCTCTCTATCCCTAGCAGCATAATCGGCACTAATTGTTTTCTGAATCTATATAATGTGACCTTGGGACTATGTTCTTTCTTATCATTCCATGTTCGAGATATGTTCATGTTGTGGATATATCAGTACTTCATTCCTCTTAACATTGAAATATTATTAGCGGGGTCCTATGCAATTCTGCCTTTTTAACTTTTAATCAACTATCAAAACTCTTCCCTTTGCTTCTATAAGAAATATTTCATCTGTTATTGCTTCTCTCTCTTGCTTTTGGTAATAGAATTTTCTAAGAAAATTCTGTTAAAAGTGGAATTATTTGTTAAAGGAATCATGTTTTATGTCTTCAAAGCGAGCTTGATATTTAATGGCATCTGGATCGTTAACTTATGTAAAGCTTTTAGTTAACAGACAGCTCAGATACCAAGATGAATTCTAACATAACTTAGTATAGCCTGGATGACTCTAAACCCCTAAGAAAGAAGGGAGCTTCATTTGAGAAAAATTACCTAGTACAATGTGTACTAGCTAATGTTGTTGTTGTGTCAGAATGATAAATTATAAGAAATGTTATAAATTATACCAGGCTTAGACAAGGATAACCAGAAAACAAACAAAATAACAACATATACATGATTTTGGATTCCTTAAGGGAGAAGTTTGATTGGAATATATATGTCATTTCAATATTTTTATAATTGAAAGACAAAAGTAGTTCAATATAAGATACTCAGTTTTAGCGCCCCTCCCCCCCCCTGCAGTCTTTGACCAGCGCTTCAGTTTTGGTTTTCTGTTGTCACCTTTTGTCTTAAGAGCCAAGCAGACATGGAGACACGTAGGAACTTGAATGATCAGTGAACTAACCAGTCTCATAGTGCTGATGTTCAGAATTTTAGAGTGTAATCAAACATTAAATAGCTGTGAGATTCCTGGGAAATCAGATTATGCTGAATTCCTGAAGCTTGAAAGGTGTAGCAGCTGGCTTATAACTGCCATTATTAGGCTTCTGTTTTTTTGTTTGTTTGTTTTTGTTTTTGTTTTTTTTAGGTGGGATGAACTTTTAGCTTTTTATTTTATAAAGGAGACAGACTAGCAAGAAATAGAAAAAGATTTGATTCCAAACTGCTATTTTTGAGGTATTCTTTCACAGAAATGAGTGAGATCTATCCAGTGAGTATATTCACCAGGCATGTATTGATAGCCTGTTGTGTGTAAATCACTCCTCTTAGTAAGATGAAGGATTCAAATAGTGCCTATTGCTTTCCACAAATGATTGTCTAAAGCGGACATATAACTGATAAAAATGGTGAAAATCTCTAAAGATCTTTACGTCAGAAAATAAAGATGCTCACAGAATTAAAAGGAAGGAGAAATGAGCCTTGGAGGATGGGAGATTGTATTCCATCTGGCAAAGTCGGCAAAGGCATTCTAGAAGAGAAAACATTAGGAGTAAAGGCAAGGAACTAAGACTGTGTAGGAAAGAAGGATTTTATCAAAAACATTGAAGAAAACATCCATTGGATAGCTACTAAGAATCTTCTTGCTTTGATTTTTCTGTGTGTCTATTCAGGAATCTCTTCATCTTAACTTATCCCACTGGAGGAAAGCAATGTCTATGATTCCAGTGGGGCATGTTTAGACTTGTCCCATGACTTTATGTGGAGAGGATAATATGTCTGTCCCTAGACAATGCTCACATATTACTCTCCTATTAGGGTCTTATTAGGGTCAAACATCAAAAAATTCCTTCTGGATGAATGGATGAGTGAATAGTGGAGAGGAGACCAGCAGGCCATTGTCTCTGATCTAGAGGAGAAACTTAGGAGAACCAGCTTAGAAGGCTGTCACGTATTCTAGTACATTAGGAAATCCCTTCAAGAATGTTTTTGGAGTACAAACACATGTGTTATATTCCTTCCTATACAGGCCATAGCATTCACTTACAGTCTGGGGCATCAGATGTCTGGAGAAGAAATATCTCAAACTATCAAGAAGTGGGTAATGAAATAATGCAGCTTTGAATATGCCCGTAATAATATGGGTGATTAAGGGTTGATATTTTTGGTATCCTTGTTATTTTTCTGGCTCTGTCATTTATATATTTAGAAAATCAATGGAGGTTTGTTTAATTTTTAAAAAATTTAATTTATTATGCAAGAGGCAAGTATATATTTTTGTAAATGAATACAATCTAGAATATACTATCTGTCAGAAGCTTTCATAGTCTCCAAAATATGTTGTCTATGGAAGAAGCTAAAGTGGAAAATCAAAGATTTTTGGTCAATTTAATTAATTTGCTTTCATCCAAATGACTTGGAGTCTCTAAAGGCACTATAAACTTGAATAATATCAACTACTCAAATATAAAAGTAAATATTAAACTTTTGACTAACTACTATGTATTTCAAAACTCAAAAGCAGTTTTCAATCTGAAAGATGTAATTTAAGCAAAAAAGATCTTCTGACCGTTACTAACCTGAAGCATAGACACAGTTGACAAGACAGCAAAGAGTTAACTTTGAAAGAATTAACCTCAAAGATAAGACAAGAAGAAAGACAAGTTTACCATTTTCTCTCTGTGAATCAAGACCGTTTTTTCCCATCGCATGCACATGTTCTAACTAGTTTTACAAACTAGCTGTGTCATATCCCTTAATTGTGGTGCGATTTTTTTTTTTGTATTTGTTTTGTCAGACTTTCACATGTTTTAACAGTTATTTCAAGGTGATAAAACTGATACAGGCAATACCCTGTATTTAATTCCTGCTCTTCTTTGCAGTGACAGCCACTGATCTAAGTTTAGTGTTTCTTATTTCTACCATTTATCATTTACCTAATGAACATTTCTTAAGTGCCTCTTCTGGTCCAGGAACTCTTCATATGCTGGGAAATTCAAATAGCAATGAACAAAACAAAAAGGGATTCCCAGGGTCATGAGCCTCATATTCTAGTGTAGGAGGGGAGGAGCAACATGAAATAAACAGCATGCCATGCTCACAAGCTGGTAATTTTATCTAAAAGAAGAAGTTTAGCTCATGTTCATAGAGGTTGAGTATATTTGCTAGTCTTAACATCTGCACCTCAGAGTCAGGTCAGTGGGGTGGTTTATACATGCTATTAATCACTTCCTTTCCTTTGTATCACCCTGATGATGTCTCAACCTTTATTAGTTGTTTAATCTGGAGTGTATAGACCAATTACACAGTGACATGAGGCCCCACACTTGCACAGTGCCCAAAGTTGAGTGAATTCACTTGGCTTGTCATCATTCTACATAAGACGTCCAGCTTCTGGCAGGAGGCTGGATGATGTCATCTCTCCACCTTCACTTGACCTCGGCCCAGGGGCTGTGGAGCTTAGCTGCAAGGTTCCAGAATGCATCAAGACATATCAGTTCTTTGCCAGCCAGGCCCTTCATATTTGCTGAACTTCATTAATAACAAAGCAAAGCTCAGTTACATGAAATACAGTGTCTACTACAACCGTATGTTTACTAACTTTCCTATTGAATATTAATTGCACTTGAGAAAGCAAAAATTCGCTTTCAGCATCAACAATGAAAAGTTGTTATATCTAAGTGAGTGACTGCTATTTATTTTCATTTATCAATTTGTGAGGAACAAAGTCAACATTATAGTGTATAAGACAAAGATAATTATGATAGATGTTTCATGCTATTTCTGACCAATTAAGAAATTGAATGTATTAATATAATATTTATATATTTCAAACAAGTTTAGAATAAATGCACCTGAAATAACACACTAACAGACACATCATATTCTCATTCATTGAAGACCATACTATTGATTTCAGTCTAGGAAAACAAGTACAATGGAATAGATATAAAGTTATTAGTCTTGAAGCCAATCTTAATCAAAGGAATTTTTATACTAAGTAAACAAAACTGAAAACCACAATCAATCTTGATCTTAATAATCTGAACTGGTTTTCTAGTGTGTCTTTTCTCTTGGAGATAATCAAGGATGGACCGAGATGTATTGAGAATCTACTTGGCATATACAAGTCATTTTTCTAGGTGGTGAGGGTTAGGTGGTGTTCATACTTTAAATGCCTTCTTCTTGGACTGAAGGAACAGCAAGATTGAACAAAAGATTCTAGAATCTCAGAAGCTGTGGTCATCATGGAAGTCCTTTCCTCGTTCCCAAGGTCCCACGGTTTTTCCCTAACACCATCGGACCCTGCCACAGGCATTGGGCAGGCTGAGCTTTGGAGAACACAGCAAGGACTTTCTGCCTTCATTTGATGTGTCTCAGCATGCTGAAGGTTGGCCAAGTCTGGGAGTGCACCAAGTTTTGTTTCATCCATTAGGCCTGGAATAGAGAACAAACTTGCAAAATCTGTCAAAATCAGTGATGTATGGCTGCTGAGAAATTCAAATTGCTTCAAGTGTGGGAGCCAACAAAGTAATGTCCCACTACAGGATGAGATCACAACACATGCGCTCACTCTATGTGAGCTGCATTCTCTATGCATGGGGATGCGCCAAAGCATGAGTTCATTGAAGAAATGGGGGAGTGCTGCTCCTTAACCCCCTCATTTCCAAGCGTACCACCAGGTCCAACGTGCCCACCAGCCCACTCCAATGCCCTGGATATAGCCCTACACGTCATGTAGCACTGATAATGAAAGTGGCCAAACAGACCTATGGAGGACAGAAGTGCAAATCCAATTTCAGGTGCTGATTGGACAGACATCCCGATGGTTGAAGCCTTGCCTGTTTACAAAGCTCAGCTGCCCTGCATGAGTTGAAGAATGTTGTAGAAGCCTGTCATTGCATCTGCCTTGAATGAGTTGTGCAAATTATGTTTTTCATATGTCATGGAGACATATGAAATTAGAAGTAAATTAGATGAGAAGTAAAACCGAGGTGTTTGGTTTGTGAGTGGAGTTAAAATTCCCATGAGGCTTTTTGTAAAAGCATTTGCCATATGTACAAGCATCAAGCTCAGTCTTCTCAAGAGGCCTCTTTACCTCTGGACCTAATTCTTTCTAGGTTTCAGGACACAAACTGTATACGCTTCTGAGCAGACAGAGGAAGGTGTGTTGAGTGAAGGATTCAAATAGTGAAGGATTCAAATGTATGGTCATCAGGAAGTTTCAAGGCCAAGCAGTTGAGGGGAAAAATGTAGTAAAACATGTTTATAGGTCTTACTCAAAACAGATTTTCAAATTTCTGAGAATAGAGGAGATCTTCAGAATCTCTATGGAATATTTGTCATGGGCCTGTAATAAAGAGGGCGCGGCTTGTGGGCCAGGGAGAATGGGCTGCTTGGAGAGGATGTTCCCAAGGAGGCTGTTTAAAGACTCGGACTACTCGGGCATCCCCCATCCTCATTTTCACATGTTTACCTTGTTGTATATTTTATCCACGCCTCCAGGCTTTGTGGATAAGACATAGAATGCTTCATTGAATGTGTATTTTTCATGCCCAGCAAATAATTTCATTCATATTTTATTAAAAAAATCTTTTTTCATTAAAAATATTATGTATTGCTTAACTGAAATTCAGCTTTCACAGTATCCTTTTAAATTTCCTTTTGTTAAATCTGACAACCTATCTGTGTCCTATCCACTCCATCTCATCAGAGTTTAACAGCAGAGAGAGAGAATTGTAATTAATAATAGCAGCCCTGGGAAACCTTGCCAGATGAATCAGCGCGGCCTTGATATTTGGGGCTATTTATAGGCTGTTTCGCTGACGGGAGGGCTGTTTGCCATGTGCCTTTCACCCAGGCCTCACCTTCCTTCTCTGACCATGACCCCAGCACTAACTGCTATCCCCTCAAGTTAGCGCTTCGAGGAGAAGAAAACCTCTTGTCTTCTTGCTCACTGAGACTAGTCACAGGTGGCCTTGGCCCCTCCATGCAAAGAACATTTCCAGTGAGGCTCAGGTTTTCTTCATTCTTGATCTTTAGTAGACTCTTCAGTAAACACCCCTGTGAAATGGCCCACTTATTTGGCTCACTACTCTGTTAGAGAATGCTTTGGAAATTAAGTAGAATCTTGAGATAAAAATGATAGTGTTGCTGTGTTGAGCTCTCACAGTCACTATGGGAAAATATGTTTTCAAATATGCATTGCCTAAGACCAGTTTGATGAGAGAGCTATAAGAAGGAAAAAAGAGAGGAACTGTATGTATTCCTGTGTATTCAATGAGAGAGCGTAAAACTGAAATTTGCACTGGAGAATCCACAATTGATTGATGCGACTCATGGAAATGTGTCAAATTTAGCAGCTTTCAAGCCGTAGCTTACGAATTGCCCATATTTTCTTTCTCGTGTAAAGATTTAAATTGGCAATATATTAGATCTGTTTTAGTCTCGGTGAATGTTATAAATAACTTGCATGATATACAAAATTTCTTGCTAACACATCAAGTGTTATAACACATTTTCATCTTTACTCTGAAGATCATATATAGAATATAGAGTGAACTTCAAATGCAAACTGTAAAGCAGAGACTGAATCCTTGCCCATGTGAGGAAAATACGAAGCCTTTAGCACATGTGAGGAAAATACAGGCATGCCTTTGTAATTTGGAAAGCAGTGTCTTCAATCTGCTAATAAATCTGCCAGTAAACTTTCTAAATATATTCAAAGGGATACCAGTTACCTTATAGCAAGTAAAGCATACATATGCCTCTTAGAAGTTAGAATATAGCCTCCACGAGTCTCTTGAACATTCACATACAATTCTGTCTCATTTTTAGTAATCTTTTGATGTTGCTTTATTCTCTTCTCATTTCAGACTGCCCCAAATATTTAATTCTAACTTTTTGCTCAGTGTTTAGTTTTAACTTTTTGTTTCTTCAAGTCTCAAAAAAGCAAGGATTTGGAAGATCAAAAGGGTTTAGGACAGAACTCTTAAAGCAGAGAAAATGCTAATAAAAACAAAACAGTGTTTCTCCTTGACCCAGTATAAGTGGGTAGTTTGGACAATCTTACTGATAGGGGTTAATGAGAAAAATGAACTTTCAAAATTCACTACTCCAGAACCACAGTACACTAGACTCTGAGGCTAACCTCAGAACTTATTCCTTCCTCATGGAAAGATTTTTCCACTTAAAAGTCATTACATTTGAGGGTTGCTATGTAGAAAACCAAAGCTAAATAGGTAGTAGATGATGACAGGTAAGGATTGATGACAGTTCTTAATTGTAGCTGAGTGAATTTATTTCTTTGACTTTTTCTTGACTTTTATGTAATCTTATATATTATAGTGGATGTGACACTTCTACCTGAGCAAAGTATATGAAAAGAAATATGCAGAGCTTATGTCTTGACTTTGCAAGTCCAAAGGTGTTTAAAATAAATCTACAGAAATAATGATGCTGACAACTCAAATCTCATTATGCCCAGCATCCCCACTGGCCACGGCCCCCTTCCAAAGTCCAGCACTATACAGCCCTATACCTGTCAGGCATCTCTCCCCTAATTCTGAAGTGCCCAAGATCAGATTCACACCGTTTCTCTGCTACCTGATTGCCCAGGAATGCTTTCTGCCTTTCCCTTAGTGCAACATTCCTTGGACTGTCTCACTGCTAGGATTCTTCTGCAACCTCTTCCTTATCCATCATGCCTTGCTCACCTCCATTGATTTCCCTTCTTCCAGCCTTTACGGCATATCACTTGAGCTATTCTTACATCTTCTACTCAGTTTTCCTGACTCCTGATCAAGGATGTGACATTCTGGTTTGATTAAAGAATTAGACACAATTACTATGTAATTGAATTGCATATATGTTTTATAAACACTACTTAGTAGATATCAACATAAATTCTATATATAATTATTTCTCAACAATAATTACATTGAATTAGAGTTTTCAAGGTAGATTTGGCGGTGTGAGATGTTAAGGACTTTATTCCAGTTGAGAGGTTCGTCATGCCCTATTTCTGTTGACCCAATTTTATTTAAAATAAAAGTAATGAAAAATTACCTAATATAAGATTTGAAAGAACATTATCTTTAAAGAGAATAAATAATATTATTTATGAAAGGTCCAGTGTTCATAACTATGATATGATAAAAGAAAGAAGATATGTTGTATTCCTTTAAAAAGATTGATTAATTCTAATGAAGGATAAACACACTCACACAATTAACAAGGGCTGAAAAAGCTTGACATGAAAAATACAAATATTAATAAGACATGACAAATTGTTAAATGTTTACTTACCAATAAAAGTTTTCTACAAAATAGAGTTGAAGTTAAAGATATTGGTCTAATTTGCATTAAAGTGCAGGGTTGATTGACAACACAGGATGAATATTGATTAGAGAGATATATGTGATTGTTGGAATCAGTATAGCTTCTGTTCCAAGATCCTAATGAAAACTGAAGAAAGACTAGTTGTATTTTAAACTTTTAACTTCAAAGACTGTTCATAAAATGGAAGATGTAGGCAGGTCAATAATTTACAGGACATATGTAGTTAATGAAAAGGTTTCTGGTTTTACTTAAAGAAGTTCCAATAATCTGTCCTTCTGCATATAGAAATTTCTTATTGTCATCCATAATGGATATAAGGCCAGTTAACATTTAACTGGCACATGATTGCAAAGCACTTTGCAAATATAAAATACTAAGTAAGTGCCATAGAATCCATTACTTCTTATTCAATCTCCAAGCAACAATTAATGAAAAATGCAGTAATAGAAAATAGTCCTACTAATGGAAATTTAACTTCCCTATAGCTCCAGAAGATTTGAGAACATTACATAATTGTTTAAAGTCAAATTGAATTTTAATCCATATATTATTTATGCTTTATGGTTGTCTGGCTTTAAATATATATATATATATATATATATATATATTCTATATAAAATCATGTGATGCACATATAATTGTTCCCTTTCCTGCATTAGGTAATAATTTTCATTCTAGGATTTACTTATTTATTGCCTCACAACAAAACATTTTTAAAAGCTACTATGCTGAATATTATGTGTCATTTGTAATTGACTCAACCTTTTAGGAGTTAGTGTTGCTAAATGACCCTTTACTTGAATATCCTGAAGTTTTAGGTTAGATTTTTGGGGAAATTATGAAAGCAAGTTGGGTGCATTCTATTTGTAGAAGGAGCCTGGGAAGGGTTTGGAAGTGCTGTAAACACATTCACACACTCACACACTGGGTAGGAGGCTACCGCTCGCTCCATTACCTGCAAACCAATTGCATCACTCACTGCTTTCACATTGCACAGAGATTTATGTCAACAGCAATGCCTGTTTTCAATGGTTGCTGCTTTCAGGACACTCCCATTTTAAAGAAAACCATGAGAGAAAGGTGAAAAGGACCTCACAGATTCTATCATTTCTCAAGTCTGCCAAGTTTTGTGCAGGAAGGTGATGAAGCCATGTGGCTGCTCTTTGAATGAACTAGAGATTCAAAAAGTGTGGGTCTTACCATGTGCAATGGAAATTTTGGTCGGCGAGATCCAAGGAAAAAGGTTTCATTAGTTATCTCCATATTTTCTGTATTATTGTTAAATAGAAGTCTGGATGGCTCTAAAATGGTAATTTTGTTGGAATTCAGTGGTCTTTGTAGCAAAAGTGAATCTCAATGTAGGAAATCTTTCATAATACCTTTAGGTCATCATTCCAGAATGCTATAGAGGAAAAAAATAGGAAAGCATTTTGCTCAACAAAGCCCTGCAGATTTCTGCAGCCTGTGACCCAAGTGCTTGGGGGGTAGTCAGTTTATTCATTTTTTTTTTCTGTCATTTACTCATTCAGAAGACATTTGTGAATTGCTCTGTGTGCTAGCCATTGTGTAAGAAAGTGAAGATGATGGGGCTGTGTTACGGAGTTCACAGTGAAGATCAGAAAACAAACAATTACCACACAATTGGACAGCTGGTGGGATCAAGTTATGTATGATGAGGGGTCCCTAACACTCTGAGAGATCAGAGGGGTCAAGACAAGTGACTCTGAATAAATGTGTTTCTGTTTCCATGCATAAGGCAAGAAAGGCTATTTCTGATAGAAGAGATAGAAATGCCATATTTCAGGCAGGAGACAAGTTTATGGTGCACACAGAACGTGTGCTTGGAATGTAGAAAATATATGAAAGAATAACAGAAAATGCTGCTCAAGAGAAGCAGAGCCAAGACCACGATGGCCCATGGCACTTGTGTGTGACACTGATGAGTTTGAACTTTATCATGAAGGCATTAAAAAGGCATTAAAAAGGCCTCAAAGAATAGTTGCTGAATGGATGAGTGAATGGCTATGCAACTGAGAAAGAGTTTTTTTTTAATTATTCCAGATAATTTTTAAATAACATAATAGCTTATTTTTACATGATTTTCTGCCTTTTTCCATCTCATTTGTAATCACCGTGATCTTCCCATCACCAGTTCATCCATGTGCCATCACCATAATCCAGTACACTCTTCCTCTCCCCCCATTTTTGATCCCATTCCCCACTCCATCCCGTAAAATGTCTCTGGTATATAGTTATATAAATAATGCCATTGTGTCTCTTAATCCTAAAGGTAAGTTCCTTCTAATAACCTTTCTCCCAATTTAAGTAAAAGCAAAGTGAGGATAGATGGGATTTGAATTTGCAAGCAGTGAAACTTTAAAGCTCGTCTATTCAACCATCATGCTGTATTTTCTAGACATCAGCAGAGTAATGCTTAAACTCCCACAGTCAGATCTAGTTACTTGAAATTTGTAAGAGGTTTACAAATTTAGTAGAACAGTGTTCTCTATATAATGATACTTTCATGAACCTCAAGATTTACTTGGGAAGTGCTATAGCGACAGTTGCCTTTCACTTTATAGTCAGAAGAAAAAATAAAATATTCCAACTTCTCATAAAGGATAATATGAAATTCATCATAGTTTATTTATAGTCCATATACATTATTTAAATTATGGTTTTCTACAAGTGCTATTAGGTAATTCTGGAAAAAAATAGAATTCATATAACAAATTAAATTTTGATTATTATCATTACCTAACTTTGCCTATAATTGAAAGTCTGTCTGATTTGGTTTTTAAGATTGGTAAAGTTATGACAGGTGGGAAGATGAAAATCATAACCAGAAGCTAAATGAATTTATTAGTACCCACATTAAGCTGAAAATATTCATCAGCATAAAGTTAGAGGTCATAAATCTGATGGAAAATTATTCTAGAACTAAGAATACTACTAGAGGGACTTCACTCTAGTGGAAGTTAAAAGATCTAGAGAAAAATTGCTTAAAAGTGGCTGTAGGTGATAGGTAATGAATGTAGGCACAAAATGTTTAGGATTCACCCATCTCATAGACAAACTAAGACATTTTCAATGGATCTAATCACAGATGAGTGAATAACAGGAGAGTGATTCAGTAGGAAGAACCACCACTATGAACTGATAAACATTTAATCATGAATAATACATAGATCACAGGTGATGAATAATAAACTGACTCTTTTGGGTGTGAATATAGCTAGGGAGGAATTTACTTATCCCAAGTGATATAGGCGGTGGCATTCACGACTTTATAACTCCACTTGGTGTTACTTAATTTCGCCTCTTCCTAATAGATATAAAGTCTGCATAGCTGTCGTGTTTTCAGTGAGGTGATCGTCCTAGAGACAAAACCATGTTGCTCTTGCTGCCATAATTTCTTTAGAGCTTGACATTGTAACTCCAGTGCATGGTCTGCAGTTCACAGAGGGCATTTCAAGTTCTCCGCATATTTAAGTAGAAAAGGGCACAAAGTGTTATGTCCTAACTGCGCTGCAGTCACTCAGGGGATGACTTTCAGATCTAACTCATGTCCTCTGTATAGATAACTGTATGATTCTGGCCCAGGGTACTCTTTCCCTTTTCCTCTCTGTTACTTCATAGGCACAGTGTTACTCTGGACGCATGTTTTTTGCCAGTGCCTCTCTGCCTAGCCTCCCCCCTCTGCTCAGACATTTCAGCTTCCTCTAGAGGTAGAGGCAGCAGGTGGTCTTGATGGAGAAGGTCTGTTCATATTCCGGATGGGATGGATTTCGGAGCCCTTTTCTCTCTGTCTGAATATTTTGGAACTATTTTCCATAGTTATGAAGGAATCTTGCTTCCCGGCCCCCACTCACTGACGTTTCCCCCACCATCCGTCTGTGAGTGTTGCTTTGCTTCTGTGATCACTGAACTGAACCAGTTGAGTGTCAGCACTTATCCCATATGTTCATTAGCAGTGAATCTGTAATTAATTTCTTATGGTTTGAAGTTAATGAGACTGTGTGTGTGTGCAAGCACTGTGTTTATGGGCTTTTAAATGCTTGTTTAATTATTTTTCTTAGTTTTGCCTGTATTCATAACAAAGAGACTTTATTTTCTTTGACTATTTACCAATAGAACTTTTGCATAAATCTACTATTTACATATTAGATGTAAAAAAATAATCTCACGTTTGAGCCTCCTTGTTGATTTTGGAGGCAAGAATATTTTACTGCTACCTCAGTACAACTTAGTAAACTATTTCACAGGGATGTTCAGAGTTGATTTCACATGTTTCTCTCTAGGAAACTGTAATAAAAATTAACTATGAAAATATTACAGGCCAGCCATAAGCTATCAGAATAATATATATTTTAGTTGAATAATAGCTGATAGGAAATCAAATGAAAAGCTAAAAACTGTACTAGCATAAGCCCATTTATTTGTATGTGTGTGTGCATGTGTGTGTGTGTATGTGTGTGTGTATATATATATATATAGAGAGAGGATATATATATATATAGAGAGAAATATATATATATATATATATATAGGGGTATATATATATATATATATATATTCTATATAAAACATGTTAATATTTTGCCTTTTCACAATGACCATGAATTATATTTGTAATAAAATAAAACAAAAAAAATTCTCTGGATACCAAAAAAGCACACATCTTATTATTTTTTCCAAAGATATTCATGTTTTATATGCCTTTATGTTTTCAACTATGTTGAAAACACGCATTCAGAGAAATATGAATGGGCCTAGCGAACACACATTTATTGACAGCATACTATGTGCAAAGCAATGTAGACAGGGCCCGGGACAGCCTGAGGAGCTGCTGCCATCAGAGGCCTGTACCTGTTCAGCATCTACAGCGTACCTACCTTTTGAGAATACTTCATCAAATAACTAATATTTGTGTCTCATAAAAATTAATATATGTTCAATTTGCTTGTCATGAAGAAGGCAAGCTTCCATGTAAAGTCCTAGGAAGATAGTGAAAGCTATGGAAATATCAACCTACTTATTGTATTGTGATGAATCACAATAGCCAGAGCATCAATTTTATCCTTTTCTTCTGATGAACAGCATGAAGTTAGAGCTGGAGACCCAAGAGCTTGAACCCTGCCTCACTCTTTATTCTGAGCTCTATTACCAGGAAGAGTAAGTAACTCTCCATGTCTCAGCTTCAACCATATTTTAGTAGTTCCTATTATAGATGTTTGTGGTCAGGATTGAGAGTATATTCTAAAAAATGTATCACACTGTCTGGACCAGAGAGAGAGGAATTGATAAGTAGTCTGAGAACCACCAGTATCCCTGTCATTATTGTCTTAGCCACATGCGCTTTATAAATCATTACAATCATACCTCTCTCATTGTGGCCCTGAATTAAGCATCCCATTCTCAAGAGGAAAAACAGTGTCATGCAGAAAATTCAGTGGAGAAGTGCAATTTTTCACTTAAGAGACTTAAATGGGGGAAAAGATTCAGCTGCTTATAGTTTAAGTCCATCTAGGCCGACCACCTCACCTTTTTGGAAAGTTCTGGCCTGAAGAGGTCCCTTTGCCTAGTTAGCGCCATTTTAACAATTAGGCAAATCTCATCCAGGATGGCTGGGGAATAATCATCTCTGTATGAGGAGCCCCCATCAGAGATGGTCTGTGAGGTTTGGAATTATGATCAGATTCACAAAGTTCCAGGTTGCTGTCCACGCTGAGACCCCGGGAAGACCTGCAGCTCTCCCTCACTGGTCCTAAGGAGGAGAAGCTATTGATCAGCTTCTGTGCTTCTAAACAATAAATCAGAGTTGTCTTGGCTCACGGCGTTGGCAAGGAGTTTCCTCTCCTTAGACACAAAGAAGACGTCTCTTAGTCCCCCTTGTTGGGAGTTTGATGCCACAGGTCTCACTTGGGGTCCGCAGGCTGTGGACAGATGTGAGGTGGACCCCACTGAGGTTGTGCTCTCAGGAACAGCTGATGTGAGTCTTTGGTTCTCTTTTCATAGGTGCTTTGGATCCTCAGGGAGAACATGTTCTAATCATGCAGGAGCAGAGGCACCTGACCTACATAAATTTATGTGAGAGGGAAATAAATCTTTTTTGTATTAAACCACTGACATTTCAGAATTATTTTCACTTATCCCAAACTTTCCTGACTTGCATCTAAGAAAATGTTAACTGTCCAAAAGTCATTGATAAACAATTATAAGCAATACTTGTGGAATATTTTCGGAGATATAAATCAAATAATACTTTCTTATATGTATAACTGGTCAGTGGCATCCTTGTATCATCAGAATAAAATCCAAATTTCAGACATAGTCGAAAACCTGATGCAGGACCTTAATTTCCACTGCTTACTTCACTCTGCCCACCTATTTGGTGTGCCTGGGATATACCTTGGGTGTGTCATGACCTAAGTTCTTCTTATGGTGCGCTATACCGTGAAATATATTTGCCTGCAAATTCACAAGCAGGCTGTTTCTCATTCTTTAGTTTCTCCTCAAATGTTACTTCCCTTTTGATTCTGCCCCAGTAAATCTCTCTCCCCCCATCCTCTATTTACTTTCTTCTGAATACCTGAAAAGACAGTATCCAGTTGTTTAATATCTGTTACCTGTGTCCTTCCAGCCCTATAGGCTTGAGATCAGGCATTTTTCTTTGCTCTATTCTTGTGCCTGAAAAGTGCCTGACACCTAGCTATGTACAATAATATGTTTGCTAAATCAGAGAAACATATATTTTTATAATACTTAAGTCCTAGAGCAATGTACTATGAATTCTGTGATTCCATAGGTCTGTGTAACAGAAAGGTTAAAATATCACAAGGAGATATATTAGAACATTCTTACACTGGGTTGAATAGTGTCCTCAAAAATGTTCTTCATGTTCAGAGAAATAGGTCTTTACAGATGAAGTCAAGCTATGGCATGATCACACTAGGTTCAAGTGGGCTCTAAATCCAACATGACAGACAGGATTTGGGTCATAGAGACTGATATGTTCAAGGGAAAAACATTGTTAAGATATAGGTAGGCCTTGAATTTATGCTGCCACCATCAACCAAGGAGTGTGCACAGGCCAGGAAAGGTGCAGAAGTGTTCCTGGAGCTTGCAGAGAAGCAGAGCCCTGCTTAGACATTGATCCTGGCCTCCAGACGGCTAGAGAATAAATGTCTGTTGTTTTTAGTTTGTCACACATAGTTGTAGGATCTATAGGAAAGTAATGCAATCCAAAAAAAAAAAAAAAAGCAAATTCAAAATAGCTAATTTAAATCATGATGTACTGGTGGAAAGGTACAGGATCATAAGATAAAGGATGAAATGAATGTCAATTTACTGGACCTTATAAGACCCAGAATGCATAAGTCAAGGAGAAAGAATGTCTATTTAAAAACTTATGTGGCTAAAACTACATAGCAGTTGACCAAAAAATATAATACAGGTGGGACTATACTGAAATTACATGCATCCTTCTGCAATAACCCTCCCATTTAAGTAACAATAAACTGAACCTCATTCTGTATGACTTCAGGCAAACTAATCTCTTGCTCAATTACTTCTGAGAATAGTTAGGGCTCCCTTGCTTATCTACTCTGGCTATCAAAGAGTCCACTATTCAAGCATTCTTTGACCAACTTTGCCTTTAAAAGAAGTATTGAGACATTGTACTATCACTCACATCATGGTGTCTTAGGTTATTGCTTAGGCTTGAAACCGAAATGTGAAATAATGAAACGACATTGTGGAAATATATCAAAATTGAAACTGAAATAAAATATTTTAACTCCCAGCATCTGTGGGCCAAAGCTGTTCAGAAGACCCTGTCAAGGGCTTATTGTCAACATGGTGTGTGGTTAGCCATCGAAGTCTGGGGCAGCATTTCCCCAGCGAAGCCTTGTATCCGGGCATCTTGTCCCCAAGCTAGGACCCTGCCATCATTCTCTTGCTTCAGATGGTGATGTTTCAGCACTGACAGTCTCAATCAGCTAGTGTTACGCAAATGCATCCACTTCGCTCTAGAGCAACTCCCAGAGGTCATGGCTGCCCCCTTACACAATCTAAAATATCCTCTCACTGAAACTAGTGTGTGTGTGTGTGTGTGGTTTTTTTTTTTTTTTAATCTGTGTGTGAATGACAATTTTTACAGTTTGGCAGAAGATAAATCATAGTGGGACACTGACTAATATATGTTTAAAATGTTTACATATCAAAAGTAATATTAACATGAAGAGAAAACTGGCATTGGGGATTTTTACAATGACACTGTGGGGGTGGGGGGCATCTGTCATATCAAGGAACCATTCTAATATCAAGAGCAAAGTTGCCAGCAGACTTGAGTAATGGTGCGCTGAAGAGGTGTAGCACAGAAATCTGGGCACTTAGCCATACACATGGAGACTAAGTTACCATTAAGGAAGCCTTGGAGTGAGGATCTATGATAGCAGATGAAGACTTGCAAGGAAGAAGAAGCTCAAGCAAGGCACAAAGTCAGAGACAGTCAGAATGAATCCTGTGGGGAAAGAGAAGACGCCACGACCTTTGTTTTCTGAAGGAAATGATGAGTGGCCCGTGGCCCTCCTGCCTCATGACAGAGGGGAGACACCACAGCTGTCCAAAGCCTGACTTTCAGGCTCTCCTGGGCATCTCCAAACAGGGACAGGGAGGTGTGGACAACTATGTGTACTGACTGGGACACACTTCTGATGCCCACAGACCCAAACAGGGAGGTTCCCATCTTTCCACAAGTAACAAGCTCACTCGAAGCCTCAGGATCTTTGGGAATTACCATCACAAAGAAATGAAAAATATTTGACTCCTTCTTAGTGTTTTCCACATGTTCTTCAGATTATTATAACATTTTTCTGAGTCATACAATAATTGTAAGAGTTTCAAAGAAAATTAAAATAAAAAATAAGGATGACTGGTAATTCATGGCTTAGAAATAGTCCGTGTTCATATTTTGGTGTTTTATATTTCTGTTAGTTTCCACTTATCAATCTCAATCAATAGCTATGTAATATGGACATAGTTCTATAATGAGTGATGTATCTCTATAATATTCTACCATCAGAATATAGCATAGTTTAACCACCCTCGCTATTTAGAAATCTTGAAATCTTGAATTTTTCTAACTTTACTACTACATTTATTATTCTAATTGTATAGTATTGTACCTAGCATAGAAAATATTGCAGCATCTCATTATGATAGAATTATATGTAAATCTTTGCGTGTCTATCTCATAATTCTGAAAATAATTGCTAGAACATTTATGAATAAGGTTATGACATGAACACATTTAAGGGTATTGATAAACACTGTTAAAATTCACACTACAAAATTTGCACCAACTTAAATAACTGCCTTCAGCAATTAGCTTATCCTTCTGACAACATGCTTCTTAACACTGGATATTAAGATTTTGCTTTTCATTTTTGTCAGTGTGAAAGTTAAAAGTATGTAATTTTAATTTTATCCCTTTATTATTAATGAGGTAGAACATACTAAATTTCTTTTCTGCTAATTAAATCTCATTATAAATCAGTAATAGGGGAAATTATAATGTGTAGTGCATTAGCAAAAAGAGAAGGAAAACTCCTAATCTGATGTAATGGATAGTCCCACATATATCACATAAAAACAAAATGGTAAATATAAAAACTGTTATCGGGATCTTTGTTTCTGTGGTATTCAGAATAACATACATGGGAAAAAAAACTAAGTTCTCTGGCATCAAAGATATAAAAATTCACAGAGCAACATGCTGCCATTTACCCTCAAATATGAATCCATCATTGCTGTGAATTTTTTGAGGTAGGAAATTAATAAAGTGAGGTTGATAGAGAATGATTGGTTCCAAGTGAAAACAAATTATTCCGCAGTTAACAGATTTTGCAGTCATGGAAGGGAAAGAGATTATACACACTAAAGTTAAGATACAGCCTGGTTTAACCCAGTAGGGTTTGCACTTACGTCCAGGATGCACTGGGGGTGGAGTTTAAGAACAAACATGCTGAGCAGGAAGCTTCAGGTTCAGATCTTTTCCAGGACATGGCAGGGAAAGTGGATCCTCTCATCCCTGGCCATTGCTGATTTCAGTTTCATAATGATGCCAAAGACATTCATGCCTCAGCATCTTTGTCTAAAAGGGAAGAAAAGTACTTGCAATTTTGTTACAAAAGAGAGCAACGTGATTGCTAGAAAGAAGTTAGTGGCAATAGATGCTAGAAGGCAGTTTACTGTCCCTACAGATGCAGAAACGCAACTGCACGGAAGTCAATCCTCCAGGGCGCGTGCACAGCCCGGCCAGGGTCCACGATGCCCTCGCACATAAGTTTTCATACCATCACACCCTGATGGTGGAGATCCCGGAAGTCCTATCAGACACGCTCCAGTTGTTACTGCTGTTATTTTCAGTTTGAATATATGCCGAGACGATTTCAGCCGTGCTGGAAACTCTGACTGTGAGGTTGTCTGTCTGTGACAGCTAAGCAACTGGTGGCAATGCAGTCATTTTGCCTTTTACTGAGAGTGACTTCAAGGCCATTTTCCAGGCATATATTCATAGCAGCCTTAAGTTTCAGGCTTTCTGGAGATACAGTTCTGCTTTTGTAAAATGACAAGTATGCAGTAAAAATCCATGTACAAATTCTAACCTTTTTAAAAAATCCTATCAGAATAAAAAACTCCATTCTGTCAGTGTCATTAGATGCTTCCAGCATAGCCATTAGCTTGATGTGACCTAAAATTTGAATGCAATCATCCTCAAGCAATGGCTGCAATTTTATTCCCTTACAGTTAGAATCAGTATGATTAAATTCAGCTTAAATCATCTGTCAAATCATTTTTGTGATATGATGACACAGTAGCTTCAATCATGTAGATGAGCAGTCTTTATAGCGTTTTGCTAGTATTAGTGAAGATGGTCAAAACTAGTTTTGTGTCTTAGATTTGTGTTTTGATACTAAAGATCAATAAATTTGAGTGGATCCTGCAATTCAAGAGAACCGCCAATAGAGGGCAGGCAGCTCTGTTCAGAACACACCAAAAAGGTGTTTTCAAATAAAAACTTTTACAACGAATGTCTAGACTTGGAGTAGTCACTGAGTAAAGTGCAGTCACTTAGAAAGAAGTTTGTGCTTCAAAGTGATCACTAATAAAAATAGACACCGTTTCTTAGTTGTTCAAGCAAGACAATTATCACAGGACACCTTCACATTTGGAAATGGCTCACTGCAAAAGCATTCCTGAGTTTCAGTCCTCAGGAGGGGGCTTAACTTCTCTACTTGTCAGTCAATTTAAGCAAATATCTTGACTACTTGAAAGGAGTTCTCATCTTTAAAGATAAAATCAGTATGTATTGAAATATATTAAGTATATGCTCAGGTTTTAGTTACATAAAGTTTCTGTGAAGCAAATCTAATCCAATAAAATCTAAAAATCAGCATTTTTTCCTAAAAAGAAACTTGAAGATTGGAAAGCGTAAGCGTATATACAGCTTATATATGCACGCATAGCATATATACATAATATTATAATATATAATATTATATAGCTTAAATGTATATGTAATGCTAATTTATTAAAAAAAGAAGTCATGTATTATAAAACAGATAAGATTTTCCTGGGCAAAGGTCAAGGAAGTTTTTATTTAGAGGAGATAAGATCAAACAACATACAATCTCACTACCATTTAAGACATTTCTTAATATAGTGCAGAAACTGATTCACCAGCTCAGCAATTCTGGTACAACGGAATGATGTTGAATGATGCTGAATGTTGACTGTTTGAATAATTCAGATCGAAGGTAGTTGTATTGGTAACTGGCCAGGACCAACTAGCGGTACTAACTGGCTGCTGTGGGGGTGAACATAAGACAGAGTTTGGGTCCCGTGCTACACCAATAACCCGAAAGGGGCATAAGCAAAAGGCGAAGACAAGTCACCCACACAGAGTGGGGCTTGATGGGGGCAACCACGAAAGCGTGCTCAGGCTGATTTAACCTAAATCCCATCAGGGCTGAAATATGGAGTGGTAAGTGGCTAAACTCCATTCTGTAGGAAAAAAAAATCCAGGAACTTTAAACTCTAATAGCAAAGGAATATATACTCCTAAAGTCTCTGGAGGATTGAGCGCTGAAGGAAATACATTAAGATAAATTTTTCAAGGTATTCTTAGCAGTAAAAAGAGGGAGAAAGTAGGGAAGGAAAGCAGGTATGCAGTATATGGGAAGGACATCTGTCTTAGAAGATTGTACTCTGTGCTAAGACTCATGTGTCCTAATTTTTGATCACTGATCCTTTTCTCCCTTGATCCCTAACATGCAATCACTTCACAGACTCAAGGCTGCAACTACCTTTTTTTATTATTATTTAGATATTCTGGAGAGTGTTAAAATCGGCTATGAGTGTCTATCTAGCGGATTCCACGTGTGTGTGTGAAGTCCTGCCAGGATGTTCTGCCAAGGTGGCCCTATGATATTTTGCCCCCATTATGTTTCACATTCCATGGGCATTTTTGTTAATAAGAAACAGTAAAATTACAGAGGGTATTTGAGCCAGACAGTATATTCCAGGCAGCACTTAGTTCTCTTAACAGGGCTGTTCCAGGGCTGTTCCTGGACTGTTCCCAGGACACTTGTACCCAAGGGCCGTGGATTGGTCCAATATCCTTAAAATATAACCCTTAGAATGTGACTTCTCCGTGTTCCCCAAATAGAATCACCAGCAACACCGTATTTTCTTTTTTTAATTTATTTCATACAGAACTGGGGTACAAGTCAGAGGTAATAGGGGTGGTGAGAGGACTCACCAGAGACAGAGTGGGGAGCAGAACAGGCAGATCAAGGAAGTACACTGCTGAGGGGAGCAGCGGGCGGGTCAGGAGAGGTCTGCCAGCCATGTGGGTCACCTCCAGGGTCAGGGATTGAAATCTCACTGAGGCAGCTATAGCCAGCTTGCAGTGCTGTGTCCTAACCCATTGTACCACCAGGGATGGTCTGCAACACCATCTTTTAGGTAAGTCAGAAAAACTTCTCAATTCTGCTCTATATAGACATCCAAGCCAAGAGGTATGTCAGCTCTGCTGCTGTCTTGCCTAAATAGCTAGAATAGCTTTGTCCAGATTACAGGGTGGTGTTTATATCCTCAGGTAAATAATAGCTGTTGAGTGTAGATTATGAATTAAGGTCCGTAAGTCAAGCTTATTTAGTCTTAGTGTTCATATTGTGCAGGTCATTTGTAGCCTCCCTTTATAGATAAAGCAATCAAGTGCCAGTGATAGCAAATTGTTTTCCTGAGCTCTCAGAACTTCAAAGAGATGGCACTTAGGCCTGTACCCCAGGGCCATCTCATGGAAAATTCCTTGTTTTTTCCAGAACCAGGTGGTCTGGATACATTTGTGTTTACATAGACATCATAGTAAACAGCTGCTTGATAGGAGATTATTGATGGAAAAATAATATATACAAGGCTTGGCATGCTCTAACTCTCTCTCTCTCTCTCTCTCACACACACACTCACTCACACTCCTTGCCTTGTCTGGCATTCACCAGCAGAACAGCGTCTTATGAATCCATCATCTGCTTCATGCAGTGCATACGCCAGTTGAGTCACACTGCTGTCTGTTTCCCTAGAATATTTCTCTCTTTCTTGCTGCAAGCAACTCCCAGTCTCCATACACCCAGCTCCTTACAGGTTGTTAGGAAACAACCTAAGGCCCATCGACAAAATATTGGGTAAAGGAGATGTGATATATAACACAGTGGAATACTACTCAGCTATTAAAAAATTTGAAATCCTGCCATTTACAACAATGTGGATGGATTCAGAGAGAATTATGTTAGATGAAATGAATCCAAGAACAAGCACTGAGATTTCCCTCATGTGGTGTCTAGAGAAAAACAAAACAAATAAATGAAAGAAAAAGAAAACAGAAGTAGACTTTTAGACTCTAAGCCCAAATTAGTGGTAAATAGTTAGAAGTGGTCACTTGATGGGGAAGGATGGAATTGGACAAACGTTTAGTGATGAACTTAATGTAGCAAATACAGTTAGTGATTTATAATGACACACCTGAAATGTACACACTGTTATAATGCACTGTTACTTGAATAAAAATTTGTTTAAAAAGAGTGCAGATTCAGTGATTACATTACCTAGACCAAGTCTTAGCCTAGTCATCTCTTATGAACACTGAAGCTCTCAGGCAAATTAACATTCCTCTGCCTTAGTTTTCTCACCTGTCAAATGGAATAAATAAGAATGCCTAACTAGACAGGTAGGTATTAATATTTGTTCAGACTGAAATAATAATAAGCCTGATTATCTTATTTCCTTCTACATTCCTCTTATTTTCCCTCATTTATAATCTTTCTTTCTGCAGGCAGCTGGAAAGCTAATTTAAGATTATAATGAAAATTAAGATAGTCTTGTTTTCCACATTGAGTTCATTTTCGCTCACAAACAATTATTGATAACATACTGTCGGCCAAAGAGTGGCCTGTCTGTCTCTGGTGAATCCTCTCACCACCACTGTATCTCTGGCTTGTGGCTTGTATCCCAGTTCTGTGTGCATAAATAAATCTTAAAAAAAAAAAAAGAGTGGCCTGGTGGCAGGAGACAAAATCAGGACCCTTACAGGAATCCAGACGGGAAAGAGAAACCTTTAAACCACGTTTGGTGCTCTAAATATACAGCTGTTTACAATATGTTTCCCAGAGGCCAAAATAGAATTTATTGCTAGAACTCGAGTTTGCTGTTCTTAGACAACAAAGCGACTGCTTTGTGAGTCACTTGGATGCCTTTCATCGAAATACCAGTAAGGAGCAGGGAAAACCCTGAGTCATGCTGCCCTGGCATACCTGGGGCTGCACAGCAGCCCTGACTCTGCATTGTTCGGCCAGCTGTTAGGGCTGCAGACCCCTGCCAGGGCTGCTTCCCATTCTGCTGAACATCTCTCACGTTCAACACGCATCTGGATTTTGGTTCCCCTGGATTTTGGCTGTTCCGTGTTGGTTGTTTTGGAACGGTTCCGTACGGATCAACCATATTAAAAAATGGTTCCTTAATGCATATTTTTAAAATGCTGTCAATAATAATGTTTTTAGAGGATAATTTGTGTGTGTGTGTGTGTATCTGTTAATAGAAGTAGTAAAAAAAACTGTTTAAAGAAAACATACTGAACACATGTATGCGTATATATGGATAGCATATACCATATACGGGACAAATTTGTAAATGATTGTCAGTATTACATAGTTTCTCAAACCCAATGCTAAATTGAATGAAACCTGTAGTCTGTGTGGAAACAGTGCACAATCCCTCAGCTCCCTCTGTGTGTACAGGCAGATTCCCATTTGTTTCAGGGAATAAAACATTTGCTATCATGTTATTTAGGTGGATATAATGCTATGAACATCATGCAGTAAGCAAGACAAATTGTGCTATCAAGACTGTTGGTGACCTTCCAGCTTGGCTGACCTCTTCTTCCACCAACATCTTAGGACAAACAAGTATAAGCTTCAGGTTCTAGATTCAAGTTCTCTCAGGAAAGGAGGTAAGAGGAAAAACAGAGAATGTAAGACTGTAAGACTTTCTGTATTTTACCGACACTCTTCCTCATATTTAATGTCATTCAGTAAAGTTTTGTTGATCATATAACTGCATTTAAAAATGTCAAATATCAGAGTCAGATTGCAAAACTGCTTTATTAAGTTTCATTCTAAGCAAAGAAAAAAATATCTTATTAATCTCCTCATCAAAAAGAGAGAGAGAGATGGAGGCCACTTACAATTGAGAAAAGCTAGTTATTTTCATTAAGCCCAAGTATAATGTCCGCAATGAAATGTCTAATGAATTTCATTTCTGAGCATGGCATAGAAATGGTTATATCTGCATTTTCAATATGATCTTTCTGTTGAGTCCTGGGTCTCACCAGATATCATCATGACTTACCTTGGACAACATTTGCTTTAATGAGAATTTGTTAAGTGACATTTAAGGCTGGAATAATAATAAGTAGAGGATAAATTAATTAAGATTTATAATCCACACACTGTCTTTAAGGAATTTACATTTTGTTGCTTTGAAGAGGGGATACAGATTTCCAAATGAATCACTAATATAAAAATCATATAAAGTAGGTGTTTTGGGGCAATATGCTCTTAGGGCTTTAGAATGATGAGGGAAAAATGTTCACAAATTAGTGTGAAAATATTCTGGAGTGAACAGTTAGAATGGAAAATAATAAAGTAAAACAAATGGAGGAAACAAAGTTGTTTTGTCAGGATTTATGTAAGAAAATAAAACAAATATCCAACTAATGCATTCAGTTGATGCTCCCAATAGATTCTACTATGAGGGGAGAGAAATGGCTATTTTTAGCCCCAGTTTGACTCCAAGTACCTGACACAATTTCCTGCTATATAGAAATTAGCATTAGATGAGCATTCATTGAGTGGTTTCTGCATATTTCCTATACACACACTCTCTCTGTGTGTGTGTCTCTCTTTCACACTCACTGTCTCTCATATTTCTGGATAATTTATTCTAAGCTAAGCTCCCTATTTTCCTGTTCCAATCTCAATGGGCCTATGTTAGGATGGGGTTATGCTTTTAAGTCAAATTGGCTGAAAAGGAATCATTCCATGTGGTTCAGTCTAATGCTGGAGTTGATCTCTTCACTCCATGAAGAAATAAAACAAACTGACTATCTTGAACTAACACAACATATTCATTTTTTTCGGGGGTAACCTTATGGAAGCCTAATGGGAAGCCTTCTCAGAACCTTAATCTTTGGTTCTTAGGACTAAGTGGCAGGCTGTCAATTTGCCATGGTGACGATTTTATCAGCCACTGCACATACACTCCAAGCGGGGACCTTGAGCACGGATCTGGCCGCACGCTAGATGAGACTTCTTATACCAACCTCAGTTTGAGGCTCTGCTTCCCCCTGTTTCCTGTCTAGACATCGTTTTATGTCATGCTTTCTGATTTTATATTTTGGTGGATTGTATCTCACTGTGTCTCTCCTTCTGATCTGACAAACCACTCATTCTTCTGATAGTCGTTGTCAGATTCACACTCCGTTTCACACATAACCCTAATCTTTGGGAATTGGATTGTGACAGGGAATAATGAACTTCACTGGTTAGAGTGATTATGATGCCTCGTGTTGGACTAAGAATTATGGCAGGGCCTTACAAATTCTCATGACAGTATCATGTATCCTTAACTGATAGAATGACCATATAATTTGTCACCCAAACGTGGACACTTGTTGAGAATGAAAAGGTCAGCTTTCAATAATTACACTAGGACACAAACAAATGCAAGTTGCTTCAGATAACTAAGACAGACAGTCTTAATGGGACCTCAGAACTTGCCATTGAGGTGTTTGGTCTATATAATGAACAAAGGTCTGAACAATGAACTAGAGAATGTGTTAGAGACAACAATGGAAAGTTGCAAGGTGTTAAGGTGTTATAATCTGCATTTTCCAACTGTCGCCTTCAGTTTTCACATTCTGCCCTGTTTTGTTTTGTTTTGTTTTGTTTTTTTTCCCTGTAGTAGATGCTGCACCATTTTGTTGCATGACTTCTAGCCTGTGGTACTAATGTCTGCTTTTCCTAGATTAACTATAAGGAAAAAAAGTCCTTTGTTTAGATCATACTTGTTCCACCACATAAACCTTGTTTTAGATCATTCTTCAATTACAATTGTTTCTCATTTGACTAGAAAATGAACAAATAAAAGGGAAATTACCTGTGAAAATTTAGTGATTTACTTTTAATGGTGAGGACCAAAGTATGGTGTACAACAGATTCAGACAAAATGGCTTCAGGACTGTGCAGACAGCCTTCCTGAGACGTATCACTTTGGCATGTGGATTATTTTGACCTGAGGACACTGGAACTTCAGGCTCGGGAACTTTTTACTACTCCCTTGACTACTGCAAAGCTGAAAACTGAGGGTCTTATCCAGAATTGGAGTTATTACCAGAAATGACATTTCTGTCTGGAATAACTACCTATTTTGCAGGGCAACTGCCTAATTACAGAGCATCTGCTCTTCATCTTGTAGGTCCCCATCTTCCGTGAAGTCCCAGGCCACAGACCAGAGCTTTAGCTCAGGAGATGTACCTTAATTTATCTCATTGTCTTTGTTATTCACCAGCCTAGGTGGATTCCCTGTATATAATTAAATTTTTTCTCCGTCTAATCTCTTGGATATTAGCTTGCTTATTTGACCAGATTGTGAAGACCTAAAAGGATAGGGGGACATTTCCTTTCCTCTCTTAGAAGTCATATTTAATTTCCTATTTGCTAATAACTATGCCATTAACTAACCCTACATATTAAAAAAAAAAAGAGGAAAGAATATTCTAAAGGGACTTCTTTTCTAAAGTCCTTTTTTTTTTTTTTTTTGGTGTAGATTGTGTGACACCCTCTGTCCCCTCACCCTAGTTACAGCCCCTTAAAGGTAACATCACATTTTCCATTTGCAAGTTTGCAACTGACGCTCCAAGAAATTGAATAACTTGCCCCAACCTCTGCTTAGTACATGGTTGGCCAGGATGAAATTAGCTTCATATTGCCAGCCAATTAGCTATTAGAAAATAAATGTGTAGCCTTTTCATGATGGAAAAGATCATCGTGAAGGTGTAAGGAATAACCACTAAAATGCTTATGACATTTTAAATCATCTACATATTTGTGTATTGCTGGATCCTGTTCCTTATATTTCTCAGGTGATTTCCTGATTCTTTCATTCGGGACTCAAAGAAAAGTTTTGAAATGCTTACCACATTTTCCAAGATGAAAATGAATCGCCCAAATTTTCGACCTAGCGTTTGATTCCCTTTGATTCCAAGTCAAGTGCGAGACCGGCATGCTGGGCCAGTGTCTGTTCCCAAGGCCTGTGCAGCTTGGCCATTTGTAGTCTTTTATTCTCACCACTCTAGGTCACCCTGACATTTCAAAACAACTGCTTGGTCTTGCATTCCTGTTGGGAGTCTTTATTCAACTAAGGTACAATTTGTTTTTAATTATTATGTCATTCCACCTTCATCTATACAACGGCTTTCTAGCTAATCAGCTATAGCGCTACTGTTCAAGAAGAGAGGGAAGGTGAAAGGAGAACAATGCGATTAAAAGGATAGTCTCTGTTTTCAAAGCATCACCTGAGGCTTCATTCAGGTAATTTCAATTAACTTTTATGGAAGTTACTCAGTTAAAACTCCAACAAATGTGACTGTAACTGGATTCAGTGCTCTAGAGCTATACAACTGCTGAGGAATTTAAACTATAATCTTTTCAAATGTACCAAAAAATACTGCTCCCAAGTCTGACCTATGTGACATGCTCCCTATGGTCTAATGCAAATTAAGATGACTGTGATATAAAGATCTCTAAGACTGGGGTCATAATCCAAGCATTAGCAGACCCTTCACTACAGAAGCCCAGCAGGAGGCCATTAAGATATTTTATGGGCGTGTTAGTGCTCGCGCCAGCCCAAAAGCAAATGGCAAAGAGCAGGGAACATGGTGACTGTAAAACGAAAACAAAGCAAAAACACAATAAGAGACAATGAAGGCATCATTAAAAACACAAAGGCAATAAAAATGCCTGTGGTGTATTTTCCATTATCTGTGACCTTGGTTTCCATTTTGGCTCAGTGTTCATTATCCTTTTAAAAAAATAGCATCTTGGGCTCCCAGGCGCTCACATTCTTTACGTGAAGGGGAGGGGCAAAACCCTAAACTAGCTGTCAGAAAACAATTTACTGTAAATTATAAGAGTAAAAAATCCTGCAAGTTTTCTCTCTGCTCTTCATTATAGTCTCTCAGGGAATCCGCCCAGGTTGACAGGAAGATAAAAATTAGATTGAGTCCTTTTCTGCTGTTTTGACTGTTCATAGGCTCCCTGTGTGTTACTCATATTAATAAAGTCAGTTTCCTACCTCCGACAGACAGCTGGTTAGTGAAATGCCATTGAGCAAAATAGATATCTTAGCCATGGTTAAACTGTCAGGTTGTCCCAGATTGGAATCACAGAGAACAGAAAACAGGCTGTAGAAAAATTGACTCCTATGGATCATAACTACACTTGAATGTGATTTCCAACAAAACCTTTTTAAAAATAACAATTCATACATCCCTCAATTCCTGTGCTTTGTTTTTCCTTTTCTGGCTTCTTTACTATAAAGCAAACAAACAAACCGCCCCCCCCTCCCTTTTTTTTTTTTTTGCTTGAAGAATAATTGAAATGTAGGTGTTGTTTACTCTGAGTTAAGTGAGAAACTGGGGTTAATTTCCCCACACTTTCTCATCCAGAGACATTTCTTTCCAGGTATCCCAAGGTTAACTTTGATGTCAGCACAAATGACTAGGAAAATATCCCCATTTCTTGTGCATGCATAAAAGTAGTCTTTATATAATCTTTTTTTTTTTTTTGGTAGAACACTAAATTAAATGTAACCACAGATTCTGTATTTTTCCAACATTTACTTGATGTTTGATAAAAAGTTTGGCAACTTAATTCTCATAAAAATGATTAAGTAGAATGATATTGGCAAGATGCAGCTATCAAGTAATGTTTGGGAAAGCAGAAGGAGGAAGATAATTAATAAAAACTTCTCTCTCTGCCTCTCCCCTCCTGTAAACCCCCCTCCTCGTGAGAGCCTCACTCCTGCTCTTAATGTCTTTCTCTGATCAAATGACATTTTTTTTAAAGATTTATTTATTTATTCATACAGAACTGGGGTACAGGCCAGAGACGCGGAGGGCGAGAGGATTCACCAGAGACAGAGTGGGGAGCAGAACAGGCAGATCGACGAAGTACACTGCTGAGGGGAGCAGCGGGCGGGTCAGGAGAGGTCTGCCACGCCATGTGGTCACCTCCGGGGCAGGCGGGAATCGAACTCATGCGGAAGTGGTCGGGTCAAATGACATTTTTGTCAAGACATTCTATCTTAGTCAAAATTTAGACCTGAAAGAACTAATCATGAAACATCCTGGGTCTGCTTTTTGTGATCAGTAGGAAATAGATTGTTTTATTTTACTTCCCTCTGAAATAGCTGCTTTCCAGGTCAATTAAAATTTTTTTTTAAAGATTTATTTATTTGTGCATACAGAACTGGGGTACAGACCAGAGGCTCGGGCGGTGAGAGGCTTCACCAGAGACAGAGTGGGGAGTAGAACGGGCAGATCGACAAAGTACACTGCTGAGGGGAGCAGTGGGTGGGTCAGGAGAGGTCTGCCACGCCATGTGGTCACCTCCGGGGCAGGTGGGAATCGAACTCATGTGGAAGCGGCTTTAGATTCTCAGTGCTATGCTTTAACCCACTGCGCCACCAGGGAGGGCCCAGGTCAATTAAATTTTACAAATATTTTTTGTCCATTAGCAAATTTTTTTTACTTCAGTTTTCTTTTGGTGCAACTCTAAGTCAAAGATCTCGATTTTAAAAATCATTACGTTAAAGGAGGATATAGAAATTACTTTTCAGTAGATGTTATATTCCTCTTTATTTTTAAAATCTTTCAAATATAACCTGTAGCACTCCTAAGGCTCGTTGGGCACACCTGGCGTGGTTCAGGACACACTAGTCAAAATACAGCGCCTTGGCATGTTGAATATTTTAAGCTAAAGGAGCTTAAGAAAGTGGAAGTAGGAAGTGATTTTGACTTATTTCCCCTTCCTGAAACTAGACATAAAATCCTCATGCAAGAGGCACTCTTCCTATACCAAGAAGCAGCTTTATCTATAAAGACTATAGGACACCAAGACTCCAAGAAGAATTTTACAAAGAGGCCTTGCAAAAATCCCCCTCATTGACTACACCAATGTCATACCGTCTTGGGGGAAAACTTTAATGCCACAATAAAAGACAAGTGGAGAGACCTCCCAAGGTCATGGCTGGAAGTTTTAGACTATACAGATGACAATACGTATATGTATAGACTTCTATAAGTGCAATGCAAACACAATTAAGGCCTATTTAGCTATTGGAGGAACTCAATAAAGTACTTAAGAATTATTTGGAAAATAAAGGTCCCCATATAACTACAGCACTAAACATGAATAAGTGGAGAATTTGTCCCTTGGGATTTTCAGATGCATCCTCTGATATGTGGCCTTGGATCCTGAGCTGCCTCAAGCCATTCATTCCCACCCAGATAAGGATCTCTCCAGCTCCCTTTGTGTCTCCATGGAGGGCACCCAAGGAAAAGAGGGAGAGTGACTCAAAGGGTGGAAAACGCTGCCCCAATTAGTGAGCTAAAATTATTCCATACTTTGTGAAAGTGTTACAAAGATAATTTCACATTTGTGAAAATGTGGGCTAATGAAGATCTGCCTTTTGCCAATAAGTTTAGTGACTCTTCCTACCTTGAGGAGTAATATGAAGAGATAGGGCAGAAGTCCCCTTAAAGCCAACATGTGGAAATGATGGAGAGTGGTCTTCTCTGGGGGTCAGAGTGGACACGTGGGAATGATTGAAATAGCTCCCTCATAAGGGTGCATCTGACATCATTGAGCCACTTACAGATTGCTGGAAAAATCAGTTTGTGTTTAATTGTTAACATCAATTATTTTATAACCCATTTAAAGCAGTTGATTCCAGTTTCATCTAGCAGCTATGTATCTACTCTATTACTGTTTACAAAAATACAAAGATTCTGTCACATAATACATTTTATGATGGAACTTTGCTTGTATAGTGAGCAGGCTCACACTTAACCCTATGGAAGATGAGCGTTATTCCCTTTGGCCAGTAGCTTTATTTCCATTTGTTTTCTGCTAATATTGACCCTGAACTTGAGAACAAAGAGTGGAAGATCAGCAGATGCCCCTTTGAGTCACATGTCACCACTTACACAGATGACTGACATTGGCTTGGAATCCCAAAATATTTGCTATGAGAGGACCAAATTCATAAACAGGAAGCTTCCTGAAGGCCACGTTCGAGATCAAGGATTTTGCTATTGCCTGTTCTTCTTCTAGAACCTGGCCTAAAGATTGCAAAACTGTTCTGTTTTAGAAAAAAAATAAGACTGTTTTGTCTCCACCTCAATAGAATTTGAACTTAATATACTAACATTAAAATAAAGCAAGTGTAATGTACACACATGCACAACTCCCTTTCTCTCTTTACTAGTATTTCCAGCTTGGCATTGGAAACATATTTTGAAATACTATGCATAATTCCTCTTTTTTTGCCTTTTCAAATAGTATTGCTCAATCTAACAAGGTGATTTCTTCAAGCTATTGATTGTTTTCTATTTCATTCCTTCACTCATGCATTCAACAAATATTTATTGAGGGTCTTTACTTTGTCATTCAGAGTGAGTGAAATAGGCAAGGTCCATGACCTGTGGACACTGAAGTGATTAAAAATCATGCTGAATGGTGTTATGAAGTAAGCAATAGAGCTGCAGTAGAAAATAATAGAAATAAAGGAGTTGGGCTGAGAGTTCTCACTGCAAGCCTTCGTGGGGGAGACTTTTTTTTTTTTTTTTAAGATTTATTTATTTGTGCACACAGAACTGGAGTGCAGGCCAGAGGTGCAGGGGCGGTGAGAGAATTCACCAGAGTCAGAGTGGGAAATAGAACAGGCCGACTGACGAAGTACACTGCTGAGGGGAGTAGCTGGCGAGTCAGGAGAGGTCTGCTGCGCCATGTGGGTCTCCTCCAGGGCTAGGGATTGAACTTGCACTGAGGTGGCTGCAGCTAGCTTGCAGTGTTGTGCCCTAACTCATGCGCCACCAGGGAGGGCCCGGCTCACAATTTTTAATAAAGTGTACGTTCCAGTCCATAGATGAGCTAAATGACCCTTTATTGCCACATAGCTCTTGTTACATCTCTTAGAAATCAGCAGTGTAAATATTCCACCCTGTGTCAACTGACACAGAAACTGGTAGAGCTAGGTTGCTGGAAACTTGGCATGATGAGTAAATTCACAAGAATCCATCAAGCTCTCTTACTATTTATACTGTAAGATTTGTAGGCTGGCTGTGAGTAACAGGTGTAGCCCCTGTGGGTCAACAACCACCTGAATTATGCATGGGAACACAAAAGCAATAGCATGCACACCAGCTTTGCATTGTTCATTTTGGGGAGTGACTTCTATAAAGGCTGCCTGAAACATCTTCCTTACCAGAGTCCCATATGCAGGGTGGTCATGTGTTACCGGTGAGGAGATTTCCTTTGTGCTTCACAAACCTAGGATTTAATCCTGACACCACCTTTCACTAGTTCCTGCCTTTTGATTTGATGAAAATAGTTTAAACTGAGCTGAACTGAGTTTTAGTTTCATTATCTGGACAATCAAGAAAATGATACCGTCATAATGAATTTCTAGATAGTCGAATACTAATAACTGAATTCTTCTACTTAACACAAATAAAAAACTTAATGAATAGATAAAAAGGACAGAATAGGAAGGCAATTATTTTTACTTGGGAATAGCTAAGGTCAAACTATGGTACTTCTTTGGAAGGCTGTATATTTTAATGTCATTGTCATTATATATTAATTTAAAATTGATTCCTGATATCATCAAGGGTAATAACAAAGGATGTGATCGTATGATGAGGAGAAAAAAGGAGCAGAACCAGGTCCTTCTCTAATTCAGACTTCCTACTGTCTGACTTCAGAACCTCTGCCATTTAATATTATTTGGATGATAAAATGCTAATAAAAAAATAGCTGACTGAGGGTTCCGTCGCTATTACAATCCACAATTTGTGAAAGAAATCTCATCTGTCAGAATGCATTGAGGGATAAGGAAGGCTGTGACTTGACTGAGGTTTCCAGTTAGTAAGGGAAGAAAAGCCAGTGAATCCTACTCTTTGGATGTCACCAGTGGAAGCACAAAACTGTTATCACCACGCTAACAGCCGAAGGCCCGCGGTTACTGAGCTTTACTCACTGCGGCGCGTGCACACGTGTGCGTATATGTAACTGCAGTAACCCTAGGAGGGGCCGGTGTTGTTTGGATTTTCCAGTTAGGGAAACTGAAGCTGAACGAGGTTAAATGAGATTTTTTCACACAGGGACCAAGGGTAAGTCTACAATTCTTTGACTTCAAAGTTCAGATTTATGTGAAGCAGAAGCAAGTTCTGTAGAACAGAATATACAAACACATTTCAGTACAATAGGAAAAGATCTGTAAAGATACATGTCACACGCTAACATCAATACAGCTATTATTTGTATAATTTTTCTGCATAGAAACTTAGATCTATTACTTCAGTGATGGAAAAACCTTTAGAATCACATGCTGATTCTATTTAAATATATTCTGTTTGTAACTGAACACTGGAAGTCAGTACAGGTGTGCAGGTACCTCTAGACTGGGGATGAATGAGGCTCTGGTAATGAAGGAGATGGCCCATGCTCTATTTCTTGATATGTGATCCCTTTACATGGCATATTTAGTTTGTGAAAATTAATCAGTCTGTATACTTCTCTGTATGTGTAAGTCAATAAAAAGTTTACCTAAAACTGTAAGCAGAATACTTCTATTTCCCTAATAGATTATTTTCCCCACTGCAAACAAACAATAAAATTGTGTAGTTT
Source organism: Condylura cristata (assembly GCF_000260355.1). Classification (NCBI taxonomy): domain Eukaryota; kingdom Metazoa; phylum Chordata; class Mammalia; order Eulipotyphla; family Talpidae; genus Condylura; species Condylura cristata. Next base: position 9,564,491 of record NW_004567119.1, on the reverse strand, counting down.
AAGTGTAATAAGATTATTTGCTTCTCTGTAAACACCTCCATGAACAATTTTGCTGTGCTTCCTCATTCAACTGAGACAGTGACATATGAGAGATGAATGTCTACCTTCCTCCAATAAAAGTGTTTCTTTTAAAAATAATGGAATGAAATTTCCATAAATCTTGTCAGCTCTGTTTTGAAATTTTCTTATATGACTCATAAGCATAAAAACCAAAGCTGTCATGAAAGATGGAGAATCTAAACAAAGTTGGGAAAAAATGCATTTTTAAGTCTCAACATGCTGTCAACTCACTTTATTTTTGTGACCTTGATCTCACTAAGACATAAATATCAAATTTATATCTGAGTGGGAGGTACCATGTAAGGTGAGCCACATGCTTTATAAAAATTCACTTTTTCCGCAAATGATAATTTATCTCATTCTCTGCATTCAGATGTGGGCCTAGATAGTAACTCATAATCACTGCTCTTGGAGTTTGAGGATAGTGTCTCTCTCTCACAGAGCCTATGCTGATAGCTAAGTTAAAGAGCAAAAGTTCCAGAACACGTTTCTTCCCAACTTTGCACTTGTGAATCTGCCCATTGCTTCTAGATTTGTTTTCAAGGCAGGGCATGATGCTCCCAGAGCTAAGGCTTGTTAGTTTGCTTGCTTCTCAAGTGTTTGTTTTCTGCAAATGCCAAGAAGACAATAATTTTCCCTCCCCAAACAGTTTTGACTGATAATACCCCTCCCATGTGCAGAAAGCTAGTGAGAATCCCATAAAGATATAGCAAAATCTGGAGCCAAGAAATGTGAATACAAATTCCAGGCATTACAGCAGGAGGAGAAGGGGAGGGATGAGAGGAAAGGAGAGGAGGAAGAGAGAAATGGAAGAGGAGGAGAACAAGGGATAGGATTGGGGACCACTAATCAGGGAGAGGGCACAAGGAACCAAGAAAAGGCTGAAGGAAATGCGAATATAAGGGGCTCTAGGAATGGAAGAGAGTGTCAGTGTCTGGAAGACCCACCATTATGTGTACTTGATGATCTGAGAAGAAATAACGACGTGAACAGAGAAGAGGGCACCAGGAACCATGAAGACATGGTCAGACTATAGCTGTCTTCCACAGAGCTCAGGAGAAACTAGTTAACTCCAGGTATAACCAGGAGAAACTTAAAGCAACTGTCCATCTCAGCAAAATCTGGCCACTTTCGTGGCTCCTGCATGGTCTTAGATACTAAATCCTGTGAAGAAAGCCATCAGGAACCCCATCTTTTTTTTTTTTTTAAAGATTTATTTATTTGTGCATACAGAACTGGGGTACAGGCCAGAGGCTCAGGGGCGGTGAGAGGCTTCACCAGAGACAGAGTGGGGAACAGAACAGGCAGATCGACGAAGTACACTGCTGAGGGGAGCAGCGGGCGGGCCAGGAGAGGTCTGCCACGCCATGTGGTCACCTCCGGGGCAGGCGGGAATCGAACTCATGCGGAAGCAGCTTTAGATTCTCAGTGCTGTGCTTTAACCCGCTGCGCCACCAGGGAGGGCCCAGGAACCCCATCTGTTTTTACCAAGGGAAACATCATATTAAAAGAATTAGCTGGTTACCAAACTGGCAAGTAATGGTAGATGAAGTATCTCAACAAAACAGGCAAGAATGTCTCATACAAACAAGAAAATAATGCCTTTTTTTTCACCCTGAAAGACAGGGCAACTTACATTATCTCTACCAGTAAGATTGTAGTATGCATATTAGAGCAAGCTTTCTATTTTAATTTTTTCTGTCACGGTTTTCAAAAGAAGGCATTCCAGTTAGCTGACGGACACATCCTTCAAGGCTCATGTTTTTGCTTATATTTCAAGAAAATAAAGTATAAAAATACACTGTAAAACTCGTAATTGAAACCAATCATTAAGCAATTTCAGGCAATGAACGGGGCAATTAGCACCTTTGTTACAAGACAGCTAATAGAAATGGACTAAGGAAATCAGAGGAGAATAAAAATAGGATATTTTGAAAGAAAATGGTATTTCACTGTTGGAGAAACTGACGGACGTCTCTGTTGTCCTGCGTCAGGGCTGTGTTGTTTTAGCTCTGGCTGCCGTAACCAAGACCACACATCGTATGGCTTAGGAAATGGAGATTGGTTTTCTCATGGGTGGGGTGCTGAGCCTGGGTCAGGGTTCCAGCATGGCTGCATTTCGGGGAGGCCTCTCTTTCTAACATGTACACTTTTTCTTTCTTCCTTTTCTCACTTGGCTTTTCCTTGGTGCTTGAACACGGAGAAAGAGGAATCACTCCCCCTTCCCACTTAGGTCTTTAATTCCATCATGAAAGCTCCACCCTCAAAACCTAAGCTAACCCTAGTTAGCCCCCTATATCCTCACCTCCATCCATAACAAAGGTTGGGACTTGAACATCGTCATGGGTGTGGGCACAGATAACAGTGCTTACACCATGTATGTGTGTTTACAGTCACACAGGGAAGACTACAGCCTTGCAGTGAGCGCTGCAGACCGGGTGTTTCTTCTGAGCTGCCTGCTCCCCATACTTCTCTTCTTCCCCTTAGCAGCTTGCCTGCTCCATTTCAGCTTCAATGACTTTGAGTTCTCTGGACACACTAAGATTGCTCTTGTCTCATTGTTTACACTGGCTAAGGGGCTGAAGCTTCAGCTCCTCACTGCATGACTGTGAGCTTTTCCAGGGGTTTCTTCTTGGCCTCGTTCTAACAAGGAGTCTGAGTTTACGAAGCCACTATCCCAAAAGAGCAGAGAACCCGGCTTGGAAGTCAAATAGATTTTGTCATATCCTACTGAGCAAGGCAGTCAACACCCTGGCTGGGTTCAGGTGGAGGGTCAGAGACCCCTGCCACTTGGAAGTGTCTTGTAAATGGAGCATGGGGCGGACATACTGTGATTTCATCTCTGGAGCATGTGACCTGCCATAGGTCCCATCCTGATTTTTCTCCTTTCATTCTCCCCGTCTGGTGACCCCTCTGGCATTCCCTATGCCATCCCTCTCAGCCTACTTGGATAGATTGTGTCTCAGTCCTTGGTATTCCTTTTTTGTGGAGAATTATATGTTTCTTTTTGTGATCCTAAAGTTCTCTTTGATCTTCCCCATCTTTAGGCACTCGTGTTCTCTGGCTGTGTTCTTCTGGGCAATACATGTTCTCACCTATGATAGCAATAAGCAAAACCTTATATTTCTCCCACTTTGTTGGAGAAAAAAAGCAAAAACAATAGGTTAATTTGATAATTAGAGCTTGAGAGGAAAATTGATGTTTCCCTTCATTCTGCGGAAGTGTGGATGACATGGTATTGTGTGAGAGACTGTATTAACTCACCACACTCAGAGTACCAAGCAGTTTTCCTGTCCCAGCAGGTTAGGAACCATAACTCCTTCCCTAAACTGAGCCTTGTGGGGTTGGCGGCTCCAAATAGCTGAGGCCCACCTCTTCCACTACCCTAAATGAACCTCTCCATGATGCCACCTATGGAAACCACTGGACCCTCTGCCACACCTAGGAGACTCACAGAAACTGTGTTCCTCTAAGATAGGCATTTCTGTTACAGAAAATTCAAGACCACAGTCCAGGTCTATATATTCATCCTATGTCAGGGACACATTTATTCCTCTTCATAGTGGAAGGAGTTGAAAAGGATAAGGCTCTGTGCTTGACAAAACTCTTTCCAAAACCATCTCAGCTTCTGTTCAGCTTTAGTGATAAACTCAGGAGAGGGAACTTGTGTTCTGGGCTTCACACACACCCTGCTGGGATTCAGGTTGCCAGACTCCTCTCGCAGACACTGGCAACCTTTATGTGATCCTCTTGGCATTCTCCCGCTGAGCTTTAGAAAGGAGAAGAATGAGCTTCATTTCTTACCCTGTGTGCAAGGTTTCTCACCTCTCCCCAGTCACCCTCCCTTTGCTGTGACTGGGGTAAAGCTGGGAGGCAGGGACAGTTGGTGGCTAGACATTTTCTGAACTGGTTCTTTTCACTAATCCCTGGTAGGCAGGTGGTGGGCTTACTCAACATAGAACATGAGCTATATCTGTTCTTGGCTTTGGATCTTAGCCACATTTCTGGAACTGGAGTATCCGACTTCACATCCTATTACATATATCATGGAGCTTAACATACAGATACTACTAATCTATATAATTTTTCATTAAGAATTTGTGCTATAAAGAGATGCCAAGATGTCTCATGCAATGAGAATCTCAATTCTGAAATGTGCCTCTTACAGCCATAAAACTGGACTCTCTTACCTAATGCACAAGCAAGTGCTTTGTGCGTAAGCTTATAGTTTATATTCACAGGCTTCCTTGCAGATGACTCTTGAAACAAAAAAAAAAAGAAGAAGATGATGAAGAAGTATTGCACTTCAGACAGAGTAGGAAAACCTCTCTCAGATTCACCTTGCAACTGCCAACAGCCTCACAGTATTTCTTTCTTACCTTTTTTTACACAAAAACCAAAGTTTTCTTCAGCAGAAGAAGGGCCATAAGAAGCTATAAATTTTGTAACACTCCCTTATCCACAGATTCAGTAAATCTTTTCTATCATATTTCTCTTGGTTGGTGTCAGTATAAACACACATGTGGACATGGCCATAAAGGTATTGATAAAGCTATTAATAGAGATATTCAAACATACACTATGAAACTTACTGTTATATAAGCTTTATGATGTTTGTTGCATAATATTGATTTGGTTTCATGTATTTTGTTGTTGTTTTGTATGGCACCCACACAAAAAATAAAAACTCTCCAGTATTTTGTTTGTTTTCAGGGAGAACTAACTAGATTAAATTCTTCCACGTTTGGCTCTGAGACCTAAAATATCTAATGTTCCTCAGGGTAGAGGAAAATGAAGAATGAAATCTAGCAATAATTGGTGACCTTGCCAGTTCAGACACATGAATGTTAGTTTTATCTTCCATTAAAGCGTTTGTGGAGATGATCATGAAGTGGCCTTCAGCATGGACATCAAGGGAGACTTTTCTTGAACTCTTTTCTCATTTCAGCTTGCTTTCTGTTATAAATTGAGAATGACCTCCATATTGGCAACACCCCAGCTCCACTCACTAAGGGAGGGAGAAATTTAGGTCAGGAGACTGGTGTCTGGGCAACTGGATGTGATTCATAAATTTGCAGTAATTGCTTTTAATCTACTATCTTTTTTTTTTTTTTGTCCTAAAACTTAGACCTGAATAATCAAGCAACTATATATTAACTTTACCCAGCAGACCTTGGACCACCTGTCTATTTCCTGTTTTCCTTGCCAAGCATCCCTCCTGGGAAACACTGATTGGAAACACAGCAGGATAAAACTCATTTCTCCCCTTTCTTTGTTCCAGCTGTCTTTCTTCTCATCTGGGAGATCTCTTTCACTTCCCCATTACATCTCATGTTCAAGGCTAAATTCTCCACCTGTGCCCTGGGTCCATCTTCTTCCAGATGTAGCTCCTTCAAAAGGCCTACTCTTGCCTATTTTTCCATTATTTTAGGTCTCTCCTTCTGCTGAATCTTTTAACACAACTAAAATACTGCCACATCTTCTCCATTGAAAAATCTTCCATTCTCTCTGGGTAATGTACTTTCCCTTCTCTGACCAAGCTTTCTAGAAAATAGGCTACATTTCACATACCCTTCTACTTACTCACCTCCTCGTGATTTTTCAAAGCATGGATGCATAGGTCTGATTGTAACTGCATATGAAACTGGTTTCACCAAGGTCTTTAATGATATACTAAGCGTGTTCACTCCTCTTATAGTACTTGACATTATTGGCCATAACATTCTTGAAACTCATCCCTCATTTATATCTGAGACTCTTCTGTTATCTATAACACTTTGATAGATTTTCTGAGTTTTCACTTGTGTTTTTCTTTCCTACTTTCCTTGTTCACCTTATATTTATGAGCACAATTTCCATAAGTACTCAGTAACCTTCGACTCTCCAGTTGAAAACACCTTTTTTGAAATTTGTGCATCTTGCTCCATGTTATTAAGTCAGTTTGAGAGATTTCTGTTGCCTGTGGTCAAAAGAATTCTAGCCAAACACTCACCAAAATATTTTTTAAAAAGGTATGACTCTGGAAACCTAAAATTTCAGGAAGCAATTAAAAAGGCAAAGTGTATTTATTTGGATCAAAGAATTGCAATTAGGGGTAGGCAGGTTCAAGTAGAATGTGCCCCAAGGAAAGAATAAGTCAGGTATTTTTATGGGAGGAAAAGAAGGTGAGGTAAGCGGCTAAAGAAAAGAGCTGGTTGGTTTAAGGCTTAAACTATTCTTGGTGCCACATAACATAATTGTTTACTAAAACTCTAGATAAAGAATGAAAATGGAACTACTTGACCAATTCAGTCATCTGTTAAAAGTCCATACTCATCAGTTCTCAAACAATTGTTTGCATGAAGGTTTTTTTTTTTTTTAAAAAAAAAAAAAAAAGACTTTTGGGCCAGTTCAACAGTCTTTACCCATTTCAGGTGATGCACTTTCTCTGGAATGACTCCCAGCTCCATTGTTAAAGAGTTTCTCAGATGCCAGCTTTTCACACAAGCCAGCCATGTGTGATGGTTTGTAGTTTTCCATGACTTTATCAGCACTTGGTATTAAAACACTTTTGATTTCTGTGTGTGAAATTGCAGCCCCTTGATAGAAGTCTTTGTGATTTTCTGTGTATATAATCATGTGACTCAACTAGGTGTATTAGTTTATAGTGTATATTTCATTTCTTTTTATCCTCCAGTTGCATTTCCAGTTCTTACCAGTATAGTGTTAGATAGCAGGTTAATCAAAGCAGACGTTTCTTAAGAAGTCCAGAGCTGTGAGCCCGTGGCTGACATGGTGCATGTGCTGTAGGACTCAGATGTTGGGGCTCCACCCTCTAACTCTCTGGGTTCAGGGCAGCCTCCAATGAGCAGCAACAGGAGGGAGGGAGAGTGGAAAGGGAAGAAAATCATGGGCGAGGGAACTAATAGGGAGGTTCTTGGAAGCTGCCACATGAAACTTGCTGGCACATCTCATTATACTAGTCTCAAAGAACTTGAAAAGTGGGAACAAGTGGGGGGTGCCCTTATGATGGTTTTGAATTTTATTAAACAGTAGTTGCAACAACTGTTAAACTGTTTTCCTTGAAATGGTCACCTTGGCATATTATGTTAACATATTTCTAATTTTATACATTTTACTGTTCTCGGGGTAAACAATATTTGGTCCTGAGTTTGTTTAACATGTGCACACACATGAAGTGTGGCTATTTACTATGTTATATAACTTTTTGTTATCTATTTAAAACACTGTAATAGCTGATAATTTCCCTAATTTCAGTTGAAAAATTGTTAGAGAGTTCAGACTGTTGGGTCAGGGGGTCCTGAGAGACCCCAATGTTCATGACTTCCATACAGCAAAAAGTTCATGTGAGTCCATATAGGTGAGTTAGAGGTGAAGATTTATTGGAGGTGAGAGTCGCCACTGAAGTGTGGGTGCTCTCAGGTTCAGAGGAGGACCCCACCCGCCTTAGGTCTTAAGGGTTCTGATACAAACATGTGCTCAGTTTGTGGGAGCAGGGGCCACAGATGGGATCCTGATGGGTTTGTTTAACACAAAGAGGCAGGAACTTCTGGCTTAGAGAGTAGGTTTTGGCCAATTTAGTTTATCTAAAGCATCAGACCCTTCACCTGCTGTTAGTGAGATGACGTAAAAGTTTAGTGATTAGTGGCACCTGAGGTGAAGGAAACACTAGGGTTTGTGCTGTTTTCAGAAATACTGGTTGGGGAAACAAGGATGCAGCCATTGCCTAAATTCCTATTCTTTGATAGCATCAGATTAATTGAGAGCTTAGCTTTTATTCCTGAACTCTGAAAGAATTATCTAAAAAAAGGATTTGGGTTTCTTTTAAATAATTCCATAAAGCACACCCGTCAAAAGAACTGAACCTGTTGTGCTTATTTGCAGATTTCTCTGTAATGATATATGTTTGCTTAGGTATTCATGACATCTACATTTAGTTATGTATTTCTAGATAATTGACACTGTTTTTAAACAATGTCATAAATCATAAACTTCTCACTCTTTCAACAATTTTTGAAATCCTCAACATTATTGATATCTATAATGTAGTCTCCTTTTCTGTCTTTGTCATTTATCCTACTTACAACTCCCGTCATCTATCCATCCTGCTTTACAACCAGTCAAGTATCAGCTAACATGTCTATCTTTCGCTGGTGGACAGTTTTCACTAAATTATTAGTATTCTTTAGAGCTGGTTTTTGTATTATTGCTTTAATTTTTAAATTAATAACTTTTTGTTTTGTCCATTCCATACTTTTTCTTCTATTCATTATTTTTCTACTATTTTTTCCTTTGTACTCTATTATTTTGTCTGATTCTTTGATTGTATTATTGATCATTAATCCTTAATCCATTTGCAATTCTGTCTCAGGATGTGCTTTAGGTTCAAACCCACTGTGCCACCAGAGAGGGCCAAAGACAGAATCTTAAGTACATTTTCTGAAGTGATTTGAATAGGACTCCAGGCCTTTGCTGATGGCTTAAATGCTTTGGGCCTAAGACCCATTTTGCTCCGCTTCTATCCTTGGGAAATTGCTCACATATGCATAATGGAAGATGACACATCAGTACAGCCTTTCCTTTGAAGAGTAACTCATTAATCCAAACTTCACTCCCATTTAATGTATCTCATTTTCCAAACTTATGATGAAGAACAGTACCCTTATCTGCAGTTTCTGTCAGCTTGCCTAGATGGCAATCACAAACAGACATGTACATAGTTTTAAAAATGTAACAATTCATCACGGCATATAGATCTCCATCTCGGTGTAGGTTTAAATTCTACCTCTAACACTTAAAACCATAGCATCCGACGAGTCATACAAACTTTCTGTAATTTACTGTTCTCATCTGGAAGGTTAGGGTAATAAAACATGTTTATGAGGTTGTGGAGAGACTTCACGTAAGTGAGGTGTACAGTCCAGCCTTCCATGGGTAATATTCAGGCTTTCTGGAAATGTCTTGGTGACAATGGAGTCACCAAATGTAATTCTCAGGGAACGCAAAAGAAAATGCTTTGTGATTTTCTTGTTATCTTTCTGGCCTGGGAACAAAGCTCATTGGTTTTTAAAGGTGACAATTCTCTAATAATGGCACAGTGAGATAAATACTGTGTTTTCCTTCAGGGAGACAAAGAGATGCAATAAATGCTTAATGTGATTTTCTTCAGTGCCACAAAGGCAGTGGCTGTAAATCTTGAACATAGGTTGAATCATTGTTGACTTTTTATCTCCTTAGGGAGCTTTGGACCACATCATTAAACTGCATCACCTTCATTGACCTAATTTTGTCATGGAGTCCAAGAGCTAAAATGAAACAAAAAGAAATATTTAATAAGAATTAAAGGTTTCTTCCATGTGGCCAATCTAATGTTTGTGCCAATTCCTATAACTGGTGTTAATTTGATTCTCATAAGAATGCACATGAAAGTAAATAAATGTTCACTTTCCTTTGACATGCTTTGTTTCCAGAAGAGGAGAGGGACTGTGAGGAATACAGTCTAAATGTTCTTATTATTTGATTTAATATTCATGATGAGCAATATCTAAGAATAAAATGAGAGATGTTATTCTTCATAAAACTCATTTAAATGAATTCTGAAATCTAGGTTCAGTTACTAGTTTTTATCTCACAGATCAGTATACTTAAACTTTAGAATTCAAGCACATTCCCTGTTATCCTATCAGAAACAAATATCTACTGCATCAAACATTAGTCAGGATGTAAAATAATTTTTTCCCTCGACTGAGTATGAAACAAGGTTTGATGGTCTGAGAAATATATTTTTACCCAAACTGAAACGCAAGTAATACAATTAGTTTTATACATAGGTTCTATCACAAATCTTACCTAGAAAAAAAAAATTCTAACTCTAAATTTATCAATACAACCATAGGAGGAAGATGAGAAAAGAGTATGAGATTGAGAGGGAGAGAAAAAGAGGGAGAGGCAAGGAGAGTTTTCCCCACATCTAAGTGAAGGCACCATAAGCTCGCTTGCTTTATCTCAAGGCATTAATTCCAGAATGGAGGACAGGGAAAGAATGAATACATTAACTTTGCAATATAGCTTGGAAACACTTCGGTCAACATTTAGTTCTTTGTAAACTTTCGTTTCATAAGCTGCATGAAGTTATACCCTTGGAAAACTGAGATTGAAAATGTGCCTTCTTTTCCCTTCCTGATGGGGCGGGGGGGGGGGGGCTGTGGTTGCTCAGAAAGGAGCTCAGGGCAACAGGAAGCACCTTTCCCACCCTACTGCACACCCCCTGCCCAGCCCACATTGTCTTCAGCTTCTTGGGATATTGGTTTTCTTCCCATTGAAATGTATGTACCTTTCAAATTTTGAAATCTAGTCTCATAAAAACAATGTAAGCTTTCTAGCTCTCTTCCTCCTCCTTTTTTCTCTGATCACAGGTACCCTTACTTTATTTCCCAAGCAAGTGAGCTACTCCCAAGCAAAAGGTTAACCTTTATTGAATGCCGTCTTAACACAAAATACCACAAACTGGGTATTCTAGCAAATACAACTCATGTTGCAATAGTGGTGGGAATAGTTTGAACTAAAAAAAAAGAAAGAGCGAACTTTGAAGTAATAATGAAAAGTGAACACCCCAAAGTAAATTTTTATTCTGACTGGTAATTTGCTGCCTCTGCATTGTCCCTTTCTGAGGCTGTTTACGGTGAAATGCAGAGTCAAGCTCTCAGCCAGTTTCCTTCTGTTCATCTCTGCCATGAGCAGAGTCTGTGTGTGACGCTGCAGTCTGTCATGGTCTACGGGAGCCCCCAGCCCCCTTCAGCATTAGCCATACCAAGTGTAAGCAAGAGAAGAACAATATTCTCCACACTTAGTTAAAATGTCATGGAAAACTGTGAAAAACACACACACAAAGTGTCCTGCATGTCCGTTTTTCAGCGCGATGTATTTTTAGTTGTCTGCAGCCTGCAAGTCTTAATTCAAACCAAAGAAAAATATCAGTGGGCTGCGTATGGTACACTTCTTGGCATCTTTAAGCATATTGGAACTAAACATCACGCTGACAGTATTCCCCAGCACTACACTATCACTGCTCACTGCAGAAGCTCCTCACAGGATCAGGAGAGGCCCGGGAAACCATGGTCTGCATCCCGCCTGTCTTTCCAGATGCACTTTCTGTCCTGAGCAGGCCGATCCTCTCCTCACCTCTAACTAATGAGGAGCCCAAAGTTCTTGCCTTGGATCGTCTTTCATCTTTACACCCCCTCTGTAAACAGTCTCATCCAGACCCTTGTCTTTATCATCTTCATTTTGATAACTCAAATTCGTATCACCGACTTGACTTTCTCTCTTGAAATTTAAATTCGTATCTCCAGCTGCCTCCTTTCCATCCCGACTTGAATGAATAAAAAGCAACTCAAAGTTAATTTCTCAGATATATCAGCCAGATATATACCCCCAAACCTGCCTCTCTAATGAATTCAGGATAATTTCTATTTTTCCTGTTGTCTGCCTCAAACTTTATAGTGTACCTTCACTCTTTTCTTACAACCGCTTTAAAATCATCAGCAAATCCCACTGACTTAGCTCGCAGTAGACCAAGAATTCACCCACAACTGCTGCTGCTCGCACCGACTGGTCTTTCAGCTTCTGCCATTTCGCAGCCCAGCCTCCTTCAGTCTGTCCTCAGTATTCTTTTCAAATGTAAGTTTAAAACAAGTCCCACTTCTGTCTTGAAAACTTCTCAGTCACTCCTCTGTCAAAGTCAAAGCTGTAGTCTAACACCCTAGTGATTCCCTTCACCCATCACCTCTCAGTTCCTTCAGCCTCCTTGGTTTTCCTGATGCTCCTCAGGCGCATGCTCTTCTGGGAAGACTCAGACTTCCGTCACCTGGAAACCAGCACCCTTCTTTGCTTCAAGTCCTTTCCCAAATGCCCTTTCAAAGTCCTAGCTATTTCAGCCTCACCTCCCTGCCCAGAAGTACTTGTCATTGTCACAACACTTTGCACTTAACTTCATTTTTAAGTTTCCTTTGCTGACTATCCTCGCTTGAAAGCGAGGTCTCTCTCTCTCCCTCTCTCTTTTTCTCTTGCCCACTCTCTCAAGTTTAGCTGCATAGAAGATGCACCCAAGGGTTAGGACTACACCTTTGACTTTGACAGAGGAATAATGGAATAATTGAAGGGTTTTCAACACAGAAGAGGGACATGTTTTAAACTTACATTGGGAAAGGATAGTCATAGCTACGAGAACAGGCTGCACTGGGTTGGGCTAGGAGGACACTGAACTGTACATGAAATATAATGAAATGCAGGCAGGAAAAAGAAGGAAAACAGCAAAAGTGAGAAAAAAAGACTTGAAAATAACTCACTCAGGGGGAACAGGCATTTGAATCTGGGGCTGCTTCTTTTTGCCTTGCCTCATTCAGAAAATCCATGTGCAGTTTCCTAGTGACTTCTGTATTTCATTGTATTTGCTTTATGTTCCTTTTTTATTTTTCTCTCATTTGCTTTTCATCTCCTCTACCACTATCTTACAAAATATACAGTGAGCGATATTAGAGGTGGACACAAAGCATGGAAAATTGTGCAAGACTACTAAGATTAGGATGACATAGTAAATGTGTGCACACACACTCTCATTACTTTCTTCCACTAAGCAAAACCTGATGGCAGTAATACAGATAAGAAGTCTCAGATGTGTTCTATGTCTAATATTTTTGTTAATTTCTAACTTTGGAGTACTACAATAACTTCTTAGATGTTGAAAAGGGAGCAGAAACTTGCAAAGATGATAGTATTGGCACATTGATAGGAGCATCAAAGAATCATGGTTTAACACAAATTTGTCTTCTACTGGATCTCAAAGAATTGCAGGACAGATGGATAAACAAAGGAGTATGCTATTTATAGCACACTACTGTCAAAATTAAAAGTTTAATCACTAATATGGGCTATAGGAATGATAATCAAGGTAAAACTAGAATAATTAAGCCTCTACCCATTAGTCAAAAAAATCAAGTCCTTTACTGTCATCTCAGTTTTCTGTTCTGAAGACTTAGTTGTGTAAATTGCCTTCAAATTGCACAACGTTTTTCAAGTTTGAAGACTAATTGTACACATTGAGTGGGTAAAAAACACCTGTTAGAAAGACTATTCCATTTTTTTCCAAAATGGGCTGTGTATATACTATTTGAATAATGTCTTGAAATTATGATATTTTCTATGTCATTAGAAAATTAGTCTACAATGCACTGTTGTTTATCAGTGTGTGGCCATTAAACTCACACTGTCATCCATAATTTCATGAAGTAGAAGCGAACACCAAGGTGGCCTTCTGTCAAGGAAACAGGCAAAATCTATTGGTTGCTATTCCAAATTTAATGCCTACTTTAATCCAGAAATATTTACCTTTTGTAGAATACTAAGTGTTTAATGCAGAATTTGATGCATAGTATTGTACAGAGAATTGTTTTTGAAATAGCATTAAAATATTAAGAAAATATTTGTGACATGTAATGTTTTTTATTTCAACACTTGAAAACAAATAAGATTTCACATTGATTTATAACAACCATAATTTCAAAGCAGTGTTGAGAATAAATGTCTATATCTCCACAATGCATGCAGATACAACATCATGAAAATATCTGTGATATCTGGTGGGACAAAGTCAGAGTTACAGTTAATAGCGTGGTTAGTTGCCTATGTTCAGAATGGAAGGAAATGTGAAAATGTGACTTATAGGTTCGTAACATTTAAATGTACCCTTGCATTCTATCCACAGATCTCTTGAGAGTAAGTGGTCTGGATGTAAGAATACTTGGTTGAGTATGTCTACTGATTAAGGGCTTTTACTGCACCAAAATGGTGATTTTTGAGCCTGTCAAATCACACTTAAATGTGTTTTTTTTTCCCCCTAAGAAGATTGATGTTTGGATTAAAATATATATATATCCCTTTTGTGAATATCAACTGTCATCGTTAGTAGTGATAAATATCCACTTATACCTTGTGGCACGTCCATAAATATATTCATGTTTACCCCATATTTTCAGTAAAAAGTTTAGTCTCCTGTGAATTCTCCAAATTAGTTAGCAAAAAGCATTTGCTTAAATGAAATTCTCATTTGTGATGCTTAATCAAAAGGGGAATGTTTTCCCCCAGCTTTTTCTAACTTCACATGAGAAATAGCTTAAAGTATTTTCAATGAGACTCATCATGTGTCTGCTGATTAGTAGCAAGCTGCTTGTTTGGGGGTGATACTCGTTTCTGGAGTTCCAGGAAGGGGAGTTTACCAAATTTAGAAGTCAGCCCACTCTTATGTGGTCTGGAGTCTTGAACAAAACAAACAAGCAAGCAAACAAAAAACATGGAACTAAATTTGTGTACTTTTGCAAAATACATCTCAAAGACTTCCTAGCAAGCCAATAATTCTGAAAGATGAACTTTATGATCCCAATGCCTCAAAGTGTATTATTAGCCCAGACTGTTTTTGCCTTTCAAGGAAGACTAATCCCCTGGCAAAGTATGTATGAGCTTCACGTGACCCTAAGATGTGTGCACGCTATGCTGAAATCTTCAGCAGTACAACACAGATTTCAAGTCTTTAACCTAGGGTTTATTTGCTCCAGAATTAGTGGGCTACAGAATCATTTTAATTTTAACTGATAGTATGAGTGACTTAATTATAAGGACCTTAAGTTTCTATTATTTTAAAATGCATATCATAAAGTATAGAACTAACCCTATTGCCCTTTGGTCACTCAGTCCTTAGGAAACAAGAAAGAAGAAAGTGTTCCATTCATACAGGGAAAGCTGGAAGCTGAGATTGAATGAATGTGCTATGGTTGTAATTTTAAATTTCTTCTCCTGAACACTAACAGTGTAAAAAGTGTAACTGGTATTTTAGGTTACAATGTATCTCAGTCCCAGATAACTTTCCAAATTACCCACTCAGGAGTGTGTATCCCTTTAAAAAAAATAATGTTTTTATCATTCTCATTCATTCATTCAACAAATAATGACTGAGCAGCTACAATATCATAGGCATAATGCCCAGTAGGCCACATTTGCAAGTGGGTAAACCATGGGCCCTTCCCTCAGTGAGCCTCCAGTGTAGGCAGATGCTGAGAATTAAGGGTTATTTGAACTACTTGTCTTTCTGTTTGTTTGTTTTTTTTTTTTAAAGATTTATTTATTCATATGGAACTGGGGTACAGGCTAGAGATGTGGAGGGTGAGAGAATTCACCAGAGACAGAGAGGGGAGCAGAACAGGCAGAGCGACGAGGTATACTGCTGAGGGGAGCAGCGGGCGGGTCAGGAGAGGTCTGCCTCGCCATGTGGATCTCCTCCGGGGCAGGTGGTAATCGAACTCATGCGGTAGTGGCTTTAGCTTCTTAGTGCTGTGCTTTAACCCGCTGCGCCACCAGGGAGGGCCCTGTCTTTCTGTTTTAAGGTGGCTCTCTTCCATCTCTAGTGTTGCATGCTTCTGGTTCCTTATTTTTCTTTGGGACCAGATAGTAGCTACAGAAGACAATCTTTAGTATCCTTGATAATCTTTAGTGTGACACATGAAATGTCTTTAGTAATGTGTATGTTTATTTTATAAACTAATCTGGAAGAATTAAGGCTAAGAAACATAGTCTTCATTTCCGTAGAAGCTCAGTATTGGTGTGACTCAGAGACTAGGAGACCATTTTTCTGTCTGTTAGAATCATAAAAGATAAAAAAGGCCTTCCTCCGTTTCTTGACAATTTTTACTTTAGTCACTAGCAACCCCTACATGCTGAGGGGGGAAAAAAAAAGAAATATCAAAATGCAGAAAGAGTTGAAATTTTAATAAATTCATAAAGGTTTTGACAATGAGAACAAAGTTGAGATGAATACTTCTTGCATCGGTGGGTATACTGCTGCTTTATGTAGTCATGGTTTGCTTTGAAGTTTTTCTTATCAGGAGAGTTAAATAATGATTGTAGGATTTAATTTAGCTTTAAAAGGAGTCATCAACCCATTCATCCAAGAAAGTAGGCAATCAGTTCCTTACTGTATATAACTTTTTACTTATATCACTCAAGACTACAAATACATCCTCTTCTAAATTTGTTATGATAACTGAGTGGGTACAGTTTTTTGGCTTTGAAGGGTGCTGTAAAATACTGTGTGTGTGTGTGTTTTAATGAACCCCCTTGCAGATAAAATCCACCAGTATTAAAAGGTATAATTTTGCTGAAGTATGGGGTCTTAACTATTAGTTTGAAGGATTACAAATGCTATCTGTCAGGTCATCAACTATAAAATGTATGTGGGTCATGTTTTACATTAATTAATGTAACCTCACCATTTTGTCCCATTGTTTCCCTGCTTCTCAACTATGTCTGTTACTCTCCACAAATTTACATAAAAAAAAATTGCCTGTTGCAAACACAGAGTCTTCTGTTAAAGGGATTCTTCAGCCAAAGCCAAGAGACTATGAGCGGGTACATTTTAAACTTATTAGAAAATTTCTATTAGTTCCTCTCATTTCATCACCTTTTCCTTGAGCCCTTTGGGGTTCTGATGCTGTCGAAGGGTGTCTATTGTGAGAGTGTATCAGTCTCCTATAATATTTTGTTCTCATTTGTGTATTTTGTAGTGAGTTGCAGGGATAAAATACGTAGGATTTATTAGCTAAGAGGAGGGAGTTTAAATTACTTCTCCCAGAAAATGCAACTGGGTGTGGTTTGCTCTGTGACTCAGAGACAGTTGCTGTATCAGAGCCTGCGGCTGACAGCCTGGAACAGCTGCCTGAGCCAGCCCGTCGGAGCGCGTCTTCCAGGGGTCCTCTGTGCCAGCCGCTTGCCTTGCCCTCTAAAGCAGGGCTCACACATTAAATCAAACCAGCGCACTGTCACTCTCAAGGATTTGGGACAGTTGCTGCTTCAGGTGAGGTTGCCAAAAGTTTTGTGTGCTGACTTTTGATCCTATCACATATATTAGGCTTCAGTCCACATTAACCGCCCCCCCACACACACACCATGGATTTGAACATTAAGAGCAAAGGGTTATGACAAGGTGTGGGTTTCTGTGTAGACTAATTTCAAAGCCAGTTCACTCATTTTCCTAGTACTAGAAGTTAGAAGTGAAGTCCATTCTATTTGACTTAGACATTTTCAGATGATCACTGGAGTCTTTTCACTGAGGTTCAACACAAAAGTTCCAACAAACCTGGACTGACATCAATTTTAAACCTAATTCGACTCGTAGAATGTCTGTGGGCAACAGACAAAAAAAAAAAAAAAACATGGCAAGTTTAGTCTCTAGTTGCAGCTCTCTGCTTGCTTGGTCTCCACAGAGGAAAACTCTCATCTGACAGGAATAGTTGTCTGTTTCTTTTCAAAATCAATTTCCCTCAGTGTCTTTCCCACCCTCGTATTTATAATTACATCTGGTTCATGAAGAGTTGGAAATCAATAGAGGATGTGCTGTTTTTCTCAAGGGGAAGGAGTCCAGCGAGATGTATAAACACCGGCCTGTCTCTCCTTTCTGAGAGTTAACACTTCTGTGGGACTCAGTCTTTCCACTCATAACTTGGCTTCCATGCTTATAAACCATGACTCCTGGGGTGAAAAATAAAATGCTATCTGTGGAGTTCAGAATACGAGGAGTAGTATGTTATGTATAGTTCACGTGGGGGATGCAGACAGCAGACATTTGGGAAGAGGCCTGAATGTTATGTTCCTATTAGATCCTTTGGCCCACTTACAATCCAGAAACTGTTGGACCACAGTTTACTGAGAAAATTCACCTAAATATCAGCCAAATTCCCCCAAATAGCAGCCAGTTTGATAATTGGTTTGATAATTGTTGCAGTAGATGGACGAATGGTCCAAGTTAAATGTACTCCCATCTCTGTCTCTTCCCACCACCTGACCTGAGTGCTTTGTCTTCCAACCAAACTTGAGAGAGATGATTGAAAAAGAGACAGAAACAGAGGGAGACTGAGAAATAGCCTCCCCCTCAGTTCTTAGGAACGAGGTGTCACAAGAAACATGTCATTCATGCTATTTTGAGTCTTGCAGTTGTGAGGATAGGCCTCAGAAATTTTCAACACTTAGAAATACACATCCTTGGGAAGGGTAGGCCTAAGGTAACTTTATTTTTATTCCCACCTTAGCTGTACCGGTGATGCAGGCTGAACAGGATCCAAGAAATGCTGGTTCACCCCATATATAATACAGCTGTGCTTAAAATGGGGCCAAAGCTCCCCACATCCCAGCCTGGATTCTCTTTGGAGGTCTCCTCTCAAGTTCTCATAACCTCACCTCCGGTGTTGTCTTTTCTCCCCTGAGTCATCAATGCAACAGCAGGACCATGTCTTTTTCCCACATGGAAAGTTCCAGCACCTTTTGTCCTGTGAAGAGGGTTGCATACAACATGGCTTTGTGGTTTTGCTAAGAGCTGTGTATATATACAGTGACACAGCTTCCCTGGATTGTTTTGTTCAGGAGGATGGACTTTCTCACAGACATATTACCCAAGAAAAACTCTTTATTTTATGGACAAGCCAGCAGAATATTTGTACTATGCTCCAAAATGTATCACAAAATCCTGGCTTTCAGTCAAAGACAGTGTACTGGGAAGGGGAGGTGGGAGAGCTGGAAGGAGGTAAAGTGTCCCTCAGTCTTTATGATACAGACCAGATCTGAGACCATGTGGTACCATAGTGGTCAGCACTATGGTCTTATTCTTCAGCCTGTTAGATTTTAACAGGAAAGGCGTCTTCTATTACAGGGTGAACTCTTCCTCTTTTCCGAATTGTGGGAACTGTATTACCTATCAAAAGGTTAAAGAGATAGAAATGCTTGGATTTTGTTGTTTTCACTGAAGAAGTGAAGCTTTCCAAAAATCTGAAAAGGCCTCCTTGTGCTTGAAAATTGAGTTTTAGAAAGGGCTGGGGATTTCACAGAAGGAGGAGTTAAAGAAAATGGTACATTGCCTGGTATAGTTAGGTGCCTACTACTACAGGAGCTTCTCCATCCCTAGATCCAAAGTTTTCACACTAAAATGAGTCCTTTGTTAAGTTGATTTCTTTGATACTATTGTCATTATGGTCTCATTCTACCTTTAGAGTAAGGACTAACAGGGCAACCAGTCAAACCTGTGCTCTTTCTATTGTCCTGATATTTAGATAAGAAGCCATAAACACATGAGCAAAATTTATGGAGATTAGTATAAACAAAAAAAGAAAGGTAACATATTTCCATACAAAGGGGATATCTGCTTTGCATATTTTCGAAGAAAGCTAATTCAAAGTGGATCCTTTTCTGAGTCAGAGTAATAAATCCCAGGTTATTTGAAGGTAAGGACACTGGTAGGCTGGGTCATTATGTGTCCTGGCATTTCTGAGCCCTCTGCCATACCAGCTCTGACGCGGCCAGCACAGAAGATGCGGCGGAGTGGGCAATGCGAGTCTACAGCAAGATTGGGACTATGGAGGGTTTGACTCAGAACCCCCTTCTTACTGGAAATAAAACTGAGGTGTGAGGGTTTTATTGAAATCTTTAATAGAAGTCTAGGAAATAGCAGGCCAGGTAGTCTTTAAGAGCATGACAAAAAGAACTGGAGAGACATGAGAGCCCTCAAGCTCAAGGCCACCTTTGCTTACTTAGCTTTTATCTCAACCTGGGAGGTTGGCAAGTGCAGAATTCTGGCTTGTTTGCATAAGAAAAGGTTATCCTAGCCCGGATTCAACCTCTGAAAAAAAAAGAAAATATATCACATATATCACGTTTCATAATCATTTTCGTGATTATAAAGCATGTATTCATTGAACTATTTCAGGTCATTCTAAAGTTATCACACCCTGTCAGAAATTTCCTGGTGGCAAAAGAGTTCTGTGACTCTAGATAAACAATTAAGGAATAATGAACATATGATAATATAAGTGGCTCAAAATCCAAGTCAAGTCCTTTTCAAGACCCTTGGCGTTTTAACAGGACATCGCTGTTTACAAAACGCAAAAATCAAGTTTCTGGCTTTTTGTTTCTTCTCACTAGATGACAACGATGGCAATACTAAAAGCTGAAGGAACTGGTAGGAAGTCATTTTCTTTACAAAAAAAATCAGGTCCCCTGGAATGATAGTTTTGATCATAAAGAACAGTTGCCCAAACACTTGGTGCTGGTTTTCCGTCTCATGGTCACTCCATCCGTCAGAGCCTGGCTGAGGAGGCTGCTGTTTGCACGAGGATAGCGACATGCAGTTGGAAAGCTTTAACCAGAACCACGGAAAATTGAAATGGCTGCCAGGTACGTACACTTCTTTTCTTGTCATTAAGAAAAGGAAAGGTTTGAAGGGAAAAGATAACACTGATGCAGGCCACACCAAGAACCCTGAGGAAGGAGCCTGGTTTCTGATTATACCTGCGAACGTGATGTTGACTGTGTCAGCGTTCCTCTGAGTGGGCCACATTCAAACCCCTGAAGTTCAGTCACATGGTGTGGATATCAGTTTACATGTTTGGCCAGTGGATCCCTGGAGTTCTGTTTATTTACAGCATACGCTTCCTGATTTCTCACAGTTATCCTCAGGCATGTGTGGAGGCAGGGCTATGGAAATAAATAAATAATACAGGATAACTAGCCTTTGACTTTGGGCTATTAAATGGACTCAGACCTCCATTTACTCCTGTGTCATAAATATTCATTCCTCCATTTCTTCATTCATCTGATAAAGTGTATCAAATGACTTTGACCTTGGCCAGATGAAAACAATTGTGTAGAGGGCAGAAGGATAAGGATTGTAAGGACTATTAAAGAGGTGAATATTATAAAATTAGTTCTTGCCCCAGTGGATCCTACTATTAGATCTACTTTATTAGTTTGCTAAGGCTGCTGTAACAAAATATCAGTGTATCACAGACTTGGTGACTTAAACAACAGCATCTTCATCTTTCTTTAGAGTTTTGGAGGTTACAAGTTGAAGATCAAGGTGTTACATGTGTGATTTCTGCTGAGGTCTTTCTCCTCCATGCAGATGTTCACTTTTCTGTGTCCTTACATAATCTACATGAATTTTGTTCTGTTTGCAAGCACATTTCTGATTTCTTCTCCTTAACCGTCTACATTTTCTCTTCTTAAAAGGACAACAATGAGGTGTCTTTAAATGAAATTTAAAAGGCATCACTTTAACCTAATCACATCTCTAAAAACTACCTTTAAATATATTCTGAGATATCAGAGGCTAGGACTTCCACCTATGTGGGAGACACAACTCAGCCCATAGTAGATACATGAACAGTAAAAGAGAAAATGCAATCAAGGACATATCAATGACAATAATAGAAAGTGAATGAGGGAATTAGGTGGGTAGTGAGAATGAGGATATCTGTGGAAAGCTCTTCAAGCACAAAAAGATACACAATTATAAACAAGGACTGAAGAAAAAAACAGATTTTACTCAAGAAATTTGTTAAAGGATGTAAGAGAAAGGTGTGGTCAGAGAGGCGTAAGTGATGAATACGATAATGTCAAGCATTCTATTCATGAGAGTATGTTCTAGAATTAGCCAGACTATGGGTAATTCCACGTTCAAGTATTGCCTGTTTAAGGTATTTAATATTTTTGTCCTTCCACCTCCTTATTTGTAACAGAGTGTCTCTATGGAATAATCACTCAAGCAACCAGTCAATCAATCATCCCTGCAGTTGTTGGAGAATTCTTTGTACTTAGCTCAGTGTTTGGCATGTAGTAGCTATTGAAGACCCATTAATTCTCATTCTTCTTCTGTCATTTGAAGGTTCTGTACTATATTCTGCAGGGTATTTGGCAAGAATGAATACTTTTAAATAGAGAGGTAGTTTGATAGATTTCTAAAATTTATTCTGGTTAATGGTGGGTCGTAGAACAATGAGGTGAAAGGCTGGAGACAGCATAAGGGCCAGTTTAGAAGCTCTTGGAATATCCCTGAAAGAGAGAAAAAAACATTACCACCAGAAGTTCAAATGAAGAGAAGAAGAAGAAATGGGCTTTAAAAATACGAAATGAACCTGACAGAAATTAGAGGTTAAAAAGCAAAAGAAGTTTAGGATGTTTTCAACATTTCTAGCTCAAAGAATAGGAAACCCATCATTGAGAGGAAAATAAAATACAAGAATCAGGCTTGGAGAGAAAGCTTATGGAACCCATTTTGGGAATACTTACCTACCCTACCATGTACGACCCCTCTTCTCACCAAGCGTCAGTGCCATGATTTTTCCCCATGGTCATGTTTTTGCAAACCTCCTCAACTTCTTTGCCATTCTTTCCATCCATCATGTCACATAACAAGATACCAACCAGAGTTAAAAAGCATCTTCATAATATAAAGTGGTTAAAAAAATCTATTCCATAACCATGTTGTCTGGTCTCATTTTAAAATCATGACCACAATATCAAGTTCATCATCATTTTTGCCCAGAAATCTTATTTCCCTTCTCTTGTCAGTTCTCCTCTCATTACTAATTCATTCATTTCTTTTCCTCCAGCATGTCTGCTATCATCTTTGCTCTCAGCTGACAAACTTGTTTAATACTACTCAGAAATGAGAAGCAGCTAGAAGCCTCTGTCCTCATCTTCCCTCCACAGAAACATTCTCTGTAAAGATTTTATTTATTTATGCATACAAAACTGGGGTACAGGCCAGAGATGCTGGGGCGGTGAGAGAATTCACCAGAGATAGAGTGGGTTGCAGAACTGGCAGATTGAAGAAGTACATTGCAGAGGGGAGCAGCAGCAGGTGGGTCAGGAGAGGTCTGCTGTGCCATGTGGGTCACCTCTGGGACGGGGATCCAACTAGCATTGAAATGGCTGTGGCTAGCTTGCAGTGCTGCATCCTAACCCACTGCACCACCAGGCAGGGCCCCACAGAAACATTTCTTCCTGCTATCGCCATCACATACTTTGATGTCCCCTCTAAAAAAAATGGATGGTCTGTTCCCACTGAGATCAATCTCTTTTCTAGTCTACTACTGGAATTGCCCCCTCCTTAAATAGGAAAATCTTTGCCCTTGCATTCAATCCTGCTTTCTCCTTCATCCCTAACCTCTTCAGTTCATCCAAGCATCTATTGGATGATTTCCATCGACATACAGAGATGATGTCACATCTCTCATTTAAGAAAATCTACCCTTCCTGACATCAGGTTTTCCTCCCAGGTTGCACCCATTTCTCTGACCCATTTCACAGGAAACTTCTCTAAGAAATGGGGACTTCCCTTTCCTCTCTGCCTTACTTGATGCTCCTGTCCAGCTCCGTCCATTGCTCTGCACGACAGCCTTTCAGTTCCACACCCTCTTCCTTATGTGACTCCTTACTTATGTGGTTCCTGAGGAATATGAAGTATTTAGACACATAATACAAAGGGTACTAGGATAATTCTATTATGGTTATCTAAGCACAGACTAAGAATACTGAGAATATGTAAGTCATAGCTTTTGATGAATTTCTACCTCCAGCTCCTTATTTGAGCTTCAGACTTCTATGTAACACCATCCATTCAATTTATTAAACTTAACAGAGTTTTGTTTCTCCTCCTACCTCACACCCAGCTTCTTCATCACATTCTTGTGTTAGTAAAAGCATCACCACTCACCCAATTGCTTGGGCTCCCTGGAGTCCCCATAGAAACTTTCTTTCACTCATACCCTATATGCAAATCTATGTCTAGAAGATTTGCCAAAAGTCCTTTGTCCCAGCATTTTGCTTCATAGTCTGTTGGCCACAAGGCAGTTTTGTTAAAAAAGAAAGAGGTACAAAAGAGATAGTAACTTATTAACTAATTAGCAAAGTTGAATATTAAAGATTCTACATTAAATGTTGGGTTTATGCTCTTCTCTCTCTCGCTGTCTCTCTCCCCCTCTCCCTCTCCCTCTCTCTCTCTCTCTTTTCAGATTTGCCCGGAAGAAAAATGAATAGAAGAATAGACAGATGCTGTTATTTCGTATTCTATGTAACATGTATAACTGGTAGTACATATCTGGATTTCATCTAAATGTTCCATCGTGTGGCTAGTTCGTATATTTCACCAAATAATCTAAACTAGATTCTGTGCCAAATATCAAAATTCTGTCTATATTATATTCTCCACTAGCAAACATATTTCACCTTTTTTTAAGAATATTACAGTCACCCGGAGTCATTTAACCATTTCTTTTTAGGGGACTAGGAAGAACTTGATCGTTCTGTTCCAAATTCTGATATGCATGAGAAATGTGATCAAAGTGATATTAAAGAACAAGCTGCTGTGTCTGGATAAGGTAAGATAGCTTGGTACACATTGCTTTCATGGGTAGGAAGGGTGACTGGACTCACTGAAATATTTGCTAACTGCTATGCTGACATTTTCTCTTTACATGTTCTTTTACTCTTCCCATCCTGTATTTCTATCAAGTTGTCATCTGGTGTTGTTATCATCCACTCATCCTCATCACTGTGCAGACCATTACGAGTGCTCAGGTTTGTATATTACAGCCATGGGAGTCCCAATCAGTTTGCACCAAACTGCTAACTCGTTACATGATCTTCTGCAACAAAATGACTTATAGTCAATTAATCATACAGCAAATATGGTTGGTAGCAAATAATTTTTGAAGACAAAATTGTCTAGAACCATCCAAATCCCCCTGCAAGTTCTGTTCACTCTACTTTCAGGGTATATCTTTAATTGAATCACTAGACCTGAAGCTGATAATAGAATTAAGAGTTGGAAGGCAGAATATGTGAGGTTTGTCAACAATGGAAAAATTGGAAGGAGGTACCTTATTATTGAGGTAAGAAATTAAAAGAGAGTAATGATCATGTACTATAAGTATTTTCTCTGTTCTCGTCAGCCCTGAGGGCATTTTAGTGATTGGATATGGAAAGAAATCACAAATTGCATTTAGAGCTGTGAAATTGTAATTCAGTGGTGAGTCCATGAATGTATTATCTTGTCTTTTCATTCCGAGTCATTTTTCTAGTTTTTGTTTTGTTATGTTTTAATTCAAAAGAGCACTTTTGTGTGAATATAACATGCAAACAACTAGGTAATGAAAATACACAGCGGTGCCTTGGAATCTGAAAACAAGAGAGAATAAATGAGTGCTCTGGCTCCTGAGAGACAAAAACATCGGGATAAATAGTTTCAAAGGGAGTCCGGTCTGCTGTCTGTTCCTGGCATCTGGGCCCAAAATAAGGACACAGAACTCAGTCTAGCAACCAAAACCCGGAGGCCCAGAGAAGCCACGCCTACTGTGGACATCACTGTTGTTTTCAGGTTGGTCCAAAGGCCAGTTGAAGGATTGTAATTGGAAACACTTAAGTGAACTTTTCTGACAGCTGATGAAGGAGGAAGAATCAGTTTCACTTAATCACTTGGCATCTCTATAGTCTCCCTTGCTTTGCTGTATCTACCCCAACAATACAAATATTCTTGTCACTGTCTGATGACATTCTCTCTCCTCCCCCTCCTTCCCTTCCCCTCCGTCCCTTCCCCCCTCCTCTCCTTCCCTCTCTCCACAAAACCATCTTTTCAATCATAATTTAAATGTCAAAGAGTATTTCCAGGTAGCTAACTACAAATTATCAGGTCAGTAATATTATCAGTTCTATTCAGAATATAGCTTTCTAGCTAATTCTAAAAGCTTTCCTTTCAAGAAAAATTTCAGTCAGCTTAGTTGCCTGCTGATCTTTATACCTGCTTGTGAAAGGTCACTGGGTGAGGACGGCAAGGGGAAAATGCAGTGTTTTTAAAAAATCTAATAAATTCACTTTAAAGGAATTTATTTCAACCTGCCAAGCTTCTAAGAAAAATGGGGCAGCATTTTATAGTAGGCAACAAATTATATTATTTCCCTGGTGGTGCTTGCGATGATCATATTACACCCCAGCAGCTCTCCAGGTATTTCATGTAGTTGTGAGTTGTAATTCCATAGCAACTTAGGGGCTCTGTTATAATTTATATTAACATGAATTAATATCCATTTACTATGAAGTGTTAATGAGAAAAATACATGTGGAAGCTTCATGTAGTATTCTTGGGGTAAAGGGGGAGCCTGGTGTTAGTACCACATTCACTGGTAAAGTACGATGCAAATACGCCGATCTGTTGTTTTACAGACAAGTAAGGTTTGTCTGAGGTCACCAAAGCTAAGGACACATTAACAAATGAAGAGATGTTGGTGACAGTAAAATCCCAGAATTGATCACATCAGTCAAATAGTTGAGAAGCCTGTTAGATAAAATGTTTCGAGAACACTGTTGACCACAGTAGCTTTGGGCACATTTTAAATATCCTCTGGATAATTCTAGCACTGCATTCTGTAGCCAGAGACCTGCACTGCTTCTCCCTAAGCTTGCCTACCTACCCTGCTGACTGACATCACACTTGTGACGGATTCGGCAGAAAGAATGCGAACAGAAGTGACAATGTGTCTTTTCATTCCCCTGCCATGATCTCAGCAGTCCCAGACTGGGCTGCTCAACTAACTTGGACAATGAATAAATAGAAATGGAGCAGAGGTCTTCCAGATGGGGAGCCCCACAGTGAATATGTAATGAGAGCAAGAAATCAGCATTTGCTATTTTATAGGGCAGATGATCAGAAGTCACCCTCTCCTGCAGTACTACACAGCATAGAGTAATTAAATAATACAGGCTGTCTCAAAGAGGCGAAATTTTTTGAGTCTGCAAAAGAAATGATTGAGGTAACTGTCATGTTATTCTGCTTACAATACCGAAACACATTGGATCTTTACAAATCTCAGCTGCCAAGGAAGGGTTCTATTTCCAGATTACACAAATTTCCTTTCGGCAATATGCAGGTTTTTTTTTTTTAATCTTTATTTCAACCAAAATATAAAAAAAATACAATTAATTGATAGTTGTGATGTTATCTGTGGTAGGATATTGGATGTGACTAAGAATTCAAAATTAGATTTTTGTATTAACAATGGAAGTTACAAAGAGACTTCACTTATTTGTATGAACAAAGAACTGGACACTGGGACAATTAATTTGCCTTTTAGGCAACAAGGATGGTGATTAAAGGCTAAAGAAGGCAAAATAATTCATGAAGATTCGCAAAAGGAAAAAATAACGTGTTGTTCTGGATGCCTGAGTGTGTCTTTCAGGATAAACTTTTATTTTAAAATGCTATCTCTTGGAGATATGTTACATGCCTTTTCTACTTGATAATGGAGACTTCTGCTATTTTTTGAACTAGCTGAAAAATTATGAAAAAAAAAAAAGCCTATTCATCGTGCTCCTCACATGGAGACATGTTACTAGGTTCACCCAATGCGGTTGCCTGCCTAATTGGGTAGTCTGGATGCAAATTTTCAGAGCAGTGTCTGAGGAAATAAACAGTAGTCTAATACAGCAGTTCCCAGAATAATGTTGTTTTGTTCAACATCTTTTAGTTATGACATTCATGAGAAAAATAAAATTGATTCCCTCCAGGGTCCTGTCTGTGTGTTGTCTGCAGGCTCTCTCTACGTCTGCGAGGGTTTGTCTGGGTATTCTGATTCCCTCCCACGTCCCAGGAAGGTGCACATGAGATTCCGCAGCAAGTCTGTGTTGGAGAGAGAGAGAGAGAGAGAGTGTGTGTGTGTATGTTGTGTGTATGTAATGTACCCCGTAAGGGAGGGGTGTGGTGTCTAAGGTTGGATTGTGCTCTGAGCTCCTGGGGGAATCTCTGGTCCCATTACTGAACTGAATACACTGGCTGGAAAAATGAATGAATGAACACAAATGATTGTTGAATCTTAAAAGTGTTTTTGAGTTTTTATTTGGAAGTTTTTGTGACCATAAAATTACCATAGAAACCTAACTCATTTTTAAATATTTATTTATGTATACAGAACTGGAGACAGGCCAAAGGTACAGGGGAAGTGAGAGTGGGGAGCAGAACAGGCAGATGAATGAAGTACACTGCTGAGGGGAGCAGCGGGCAGGTCAGGAGAGGTCTGCTGGGCCATGTGGGTCAACTCCTTGGACAAGGATCAAACTCATGCTGAAGCAGCTGTGTTAGCTTCACAGTGCTGCACTTTGACCCATCGTACCACCAGGGAGGGCCCTAACTCTTATTTTTATCAACTAGCCTCAGCCTGGTTTTACATAGACCTGTGTTCCCGACGTGTAGGTACTTTGCAGAGTGAAGGGAAGAACCCTGCTTGGATTGGGACACCAACGAGAAGCGGTGGGCAGGCTGTTGTGTATCTGCAGATTTCCTTCTTTCCAAATTAAGCTTAAACTTGATTTTCACGTTTAAATCAAGCAAATATGGATTCTATTTCTAATAACTAGGTAAACTATAGGAGTGTGATCTTTCTTTCATAGAGAGAAACTTGAAGTATTGTTGTTTGGGGCCTGCTACACTATCCCTGAACCCTGATGTTCATCTCCACTTCCACACCTCCAGAGGTGAGTTCGCAGGGCCTCCTGTCTCCACATCGCTGTACTGTTAGAACGTATTTCATTACACTTCAGTCTTACGTAACTCCTTGACCCTGGTTCTGTCCCTAAGGTCCCAATGAATAAGTTCGATTCTCCTTCCACACAAAAGAGCTGAAATACTTCACATCATCTAGCATGCCTTGCCCTCAACAACTTTTTCCCTCTGTAAACAAGTAAGTCCTCATCCTTCTACTATTTCTTATTTGACAGGATTTCTAATTCACTTGCTGTTTTTACATTCTCCCTAGAATATACAAAGGCTGACACTATTTCCCTTAACATAGAAGTCTAAGAAAAATCTAAAATATAACAAAAATGATTCTAATGACTTGTTCTAATATCTTGTTCTAAGATAATTATCTGAACAAAATGTAGAGAAAAGCAAAAGCATTCGACTCTCATTTTAGGTATTTCACCAGTGGACTCTATGAACAACCAACTGCATCATTTATCCCTTAGTGCTATTGATCAACAAAATTCTTTAAATATAGTTTATGTGCAGGGTTCTGAGATCTTCACAATGTAGGGTAGAGCTATGGTATTCGGGACCTAAATTTTAAATCTTAATAAGGTTAAACTTTTCCTTGCCAACACTGCTGTAGAAATCAAAAGAGGTTGAATAGGCAGTGATAATTCCTGTCATGTAAAGGCCACTTGAAGATAACTTCAGTCATTATGTTTTTTAAGTGGGACTCACATAACCCTCTAAGGTTAACTCTAGATGGGAGGCAGGATCATTGAATATTGTTCACGCAAAAAGACTCCTCCATGCTTGTTCAAATGCTTGTACCCCATGTAAACAAATCTTTCTAAACTCTTGTCTGTCTTCTCCCCGTCTATGACAGCAGTCTTGTAAATGACTGCTTGGTTATGTTCTCAAGCCTCTGGTTAAGACAAGGGACTTCTAGCAACAGCATTACAACTGCCAACCACAAAGAGAAAGATGAGGTTTTATTCTAAAAATACTCCTTACCACCTTACTTACAGAATTATGTAGTTGCTGACTGTGATATTATACACATGACAGTCCCCTCAATGCAAGATGAATTAATTGATTTATTAGGAGCAAAATAGCTATGTGGGCTGGAGTAAATTGGGTTATTAAGGATTCGATTACACTGATTGCTTGCATGGTGAGCAAGGAACAAAGTGAAGAGGGAAGAGAGGTGAGTGACTGTCAGAGGGATCCTTACCAGTTAGTCCATTTTTTGGGGGGAGAGGGGAGGGTGCGGGGGGTAGTCTATGCTTTGGTGACTGGTCTAAAACTACTTGGCAAGCAAACAGGAATTTGGAACACCAATTACCCTGAATGAAATGCTAAAGAAAATTCTCCTGTGTGTGATAGTCTCTTGTCCAATTCTGCCTGCACAGATATTTGAGGATTCTGAGAAGAATATGTAGGAAATAACTTCCTTAAGATGCAAATGAGCTAGGCTCTGAGCTGAGGGAAAGCAGGGAGATAATGGGTGACTGGAACTTGTAAGAGCAAGTTCAGACTTTCTCTAGAGTGCTGAGATTATGGAGACGCTGTGCCACAGGCAGCTGGTCATTGTTAAGAGCGTAGACTTTGGAATCAAGGTAGCTGGGTTCCATGTCCTGTTCTGCCATTTTTTGTTTGTCTTGCTTAAGCAATTTTAACTTTCCTCAGCCTTGGTTTCCTTATATGAGGATTATTACAATGCCTGAATCACAGAACTTTTCTGAGATGCATAGGAGAGAACCTGTGAAAGCGTTTTGTGCAGAGCCTGCACATAATATCATCCACTAAATGAATGTATGTTTTAATGTCGCCATGATTTTCAGAAGTACAACTTTATTTAATCCACTGGAACTTCTTTCAGATCCAAAATTCCTTCACTCTCCTTCTGTACTTTTCACTGGAGTCATCAAATATTAGTGTTAAAAGGGACATCAGAGATCTTATAATTGTGAATAGAAAATTCAAGGTCCAGAGTAAAAATTAAGTCCCTTGCTCAAAGTCCCTCTGATAGAATTCGTAGCAGGAGAAGGTGAATCTTAAATCTGAACTAATTTATTTAGAATTTTATTTTTAAAATTTTCTTTATGTACCAAGTACTGCAGTTTTCTCTATAAAGCATCACTGGAGATAATGATTAATTCTCATTCCTTAATCAGTGTTAAACTCCCACAAGTAACACTCAAAGCATAAAACAACCCTATTTCAGTGAAGTTTGCTTATAGCCCTTTCCGGCCTGTCTTCTGCCCCTACCTGCCTTGCTAAGGCTTATCTCCCTGTAAGTGAGCCTGGGAATCACCCGGCTTGCTAGTCTGTGATGGTCATCCATTGGCATGTTTCAATGCTGACACCAAACTGCAGTAGAGTTACTCTGGCCTTGCTTTTAGCTGTGAGTTTGTACACCTATAATTACCCAGCCTGGTGGCTGCCCTGTGAATGGAGTCAGTTGAGTGACATTTGCTGAGTCATCATCCTCTGTAGGATTTCTGTGTCCATTTAGGAAATTGCCTCTTCTTCTGCACTGAGCCCATTGTGCTGTTACAGTATTTAAAAATAACCTTGAAGGGCTATTCCTCAGGTGATAGTGGCCAGCTGTTCTCTACTGAGAGGAGACTTTTGAAAGAGGAGTTTGATGATGGCAGAGAGGCTTTCAGATAATCAGCCAAGTATCCTGAGTGTCAGGACTAAGGAGCCAATAGAAGCTCCATCCCCAGACTCATAAAAGGCTGTGTTTCATCCTGTCAGGAGGCAGAGTGTGGCCATGTTCAGGGAAGGTTTTCTTGCACACAATGACCACATGTGACAAGTCTTAATATCCCAGGGGATCTTGCCTCTGCCTACTATGTCTTGAACATTATTTCCTTCCTGCTGCTCATTCACATGGAAGACAAATATGTCAATCACATCTTTTCAGGATCTGCTCCTTCATTTTCAGAAGAAGTAATGGAACTTTCCCAAAAAGAAAAAGAAAAAGACCTCTCGTGGCATAGGCAGCGTAGCAAAGTAGATGCTACTCCATAGAGAACTGTCCAATCTCTGTAGCAGGAGAGGTAAGATAAAGGCTTTGCTCTGACATGACTCCTTTAGAAATCCAACCTGCACCAGGAATGGTGGCCTGCCTCGTGAACCCCTGCTGTTGGGGTCCGCAGGAAATATTACCACAGAAAATGAAGGCTGGGTTTGACTCAGAGATGAGAGTGGGTTAGAAACAAGCCAGTGTTTATGCTGCCTCCAAAGAGCTTAATAGTTGTAGTGCTTGAACTTTTGTGTTTGTTTAAAAAATGACAGGAACAACATTTTTTAGTTTTCCCTCTGCAGGGACTGTTGGTCATTTCAAATCCCTTCATGAATATCTTATGGGAAACTGGAACAGAGTTTTCTTCTTGTTAGCCAAGGGCATACCTGCTGAGGTTTTATGAAACTATGATTTTATTTAAAGGAAATGTACAGTAGAAACCCAAGCTATCATGGACAAAATCATGTAGCCCACAAATATGTGCCTGGACTATGTTTTGATGCCACTCTTCCACCTTTAATTGAATTAAGCAATCTGTAGAGCTACAAAAATCTATTTTACAGATATAACATCACAATGGGCCCCTCTTTAGAGTGCTTTACCTTTCTGGAGCTGAAATGAATTCATTTTCCAAAAACACCTTTATTAGGCATTCATAGGGGCTTTTATTTTTGTCTCAAAAATACCCAATATATAGTCTTTGAAACAGAATCTATTTGAATATCATATGTGCCTGCCTATGTTAAGAAACACCAAAAAGAAAAAAAAATCTTGTCCTATAAAGTGTGTTAAAAATACCTAATAAGTCGTCTTCTGGTCTTTCAAATTTATATACAGTCTTAGTTTCGCAACCAGATTGTTGAACTTTGTACCAACATATGAAGTATTAGAAGCTCTCATAAAACCATGCATAATAGGGAATGTAAATTGCTTATCTTGCCATCCACTTAGACTCTTATTGAGAGAGGATTGCTGCCTTGTGAAAAGTACATGAAATTTAGAGTTGGACTGATTCATATCCTGTGCTGGTGCTAACATAATCTTGAGTCCCTAAATATAAAATGTATTTACCAAGAGTCACCTCTTAAAATTGTAGTAAGTATTAAATCAAGTAACTTGGTAGAGAGTTCCAGGTCCACAACTGGAATCTAACAGGCCCCTATTCAACACTAGTTATTGCTAATATTTTCAGAGTTTTGCTGTGCAGACCTGTTCTGGAACCAACAGTAGTCCTGCCTGAACAATCTTGATCCTGCAGTGTGATGGAGAATGACTAAAGTGTTCTTGACCTTGAAAAGGATTTCAGTGATGGTGTTAGGGAATAAAATAAAATACTATGTATATACTCATATATATATGTGTGTGTGTGTGTCTATATACACACACACACACATATATATATATTCATATACACACACACATATATATATATACACACATCTATGAATTTTAAATAGTTGACTGTGTGTGTGTGTGTGTGCATGTGAAGAGAGAGTCCCCAAACTGATAAATGCAAAGCTTTTGGATTACAAGTCACATATGTATCAATCAGTCAAATATCTGATTATTGCAACATTGCAATGGACAAGTCTTCTCTTTGTTTATCTTGTGATGTTTTTATTTTTCTGAGCCTTGGACAAATTAATATAGCTCAATATTATATTAAGTAATATTAACCGTGAGTAAGAGTCATAATAGTTCCATCTCTCCAGAAGGAGAGATAAACTTGTAATTGCTCTATGCTCTGTAACCAGTGAGGTTAAAGAAAATATCTTGTGGACAGATTATTTTATCAATACAAAAAATATGTAATTTATCATCACTGTTTCCTTACCTCAATAATTTGGATTTGACAGAAATTTATCAATAGATTTCACCTTTGCAGTGATTCATCATTTTTAATGATTAAAATTTAATGTTAAATGTACATTTCCCACAATCTCTGACACTTTTGACACCTTTGAAATTTTCCTCCTGTTAATTAAGTGGACTGATAGTCAGATTGTGATTTGTATATGTGCATATGTGTGTTTTGACTCAGTAGCAGACAGAAATGAACCCATATAATCCTAGGAATGTTTTCTAAACATTAACAGTACATACTTCTCTACTTCCCCCTGCATCCACTTATAGTGTATGCTCTCTCTTTAAATACTTGTAGGTAAATTCAATAAATACATGTACATGTGCAAAATATGTGTTCTCTCCTCCTCCAATTCTGACATCTAAAAATGGCGATTTTCATTCTTTTAAGTAAGTTTCGTAAAATCCCAAATTTGGAATGCCTCAGATACTAAAAAGTAATAATCTTGTGGGAAAACAACACAAAAACAGAACAACTTCCAGTAGTCCTGAGGAAATCATTCCTTCATCACAGCAACTTTTTGAAATTTTAATCTTTAGGGTCTTTCTTTTTCCTTCGTGTGCAGGACATTTGTATTCTTCTCATAACCTCATCTAATTCTTAGTCCTCATCTTCTATCCCAGCAAGCTGAGGAATGTTGGGAGGTGCAGTCATCAGGCAGATCACACAGCTGCTGTCACATCCTTTGGCTCTATAATTTCCCCTGATTGATACATTTGTGCTCAGAATGGATAATCTATTAGTCTACAAGGTTAATATAAAATGCTCACAGTGGCACTTTTCTTTGTATTTGCTTTAATTCTGTCTTCCCCCATCCTCCCTATTCTATTCTCTTCTTCAGGATCACGTTTACTTATCCTTCTCTACAAAGCACTGTTAGGAATGCTTGCCTGTTGCCCCTCAAACACAATATGGTTGTAGTAGAAACAAAAGCCATGCAACCACAGGGTTGAGTGAGACAGACACATCGACAACTTTCTGATGAGGCGGGACTGAGAACAGCAGAACAGAGCGAGATCTTTATCCAAATTGACTAGGATGTACGGTCAAGCATTGAGGACACTCTCTGGCATGGCACTCATCCTTCAGCAGGGAAATTTCCATGCATAATGTATTCATTGATAACTTCAGCAGACTTTTAGAAAACCCCTCCTTGTGTCAGGGATTGCGGAAAAAATACATAAAGATAAATGGGATACGCTTCTGGCTTCTAGGAATGCAAATTAGTGGGGGAAATCTAACTGTAAATAGACAATCATAATGTAATTATGTAAGTGCAATCAACAGGGACAGTGCACTTAAAATAATGAACTGTGCCCGAGGAAGTGAGGAACAGTACCTGAAGCGAGGTGATACTGCACTTGACTTTAGAAGGAAGAAGAATGCAGTCACTGTAGAAGCAGCATGGCGCCTTGCCCTGGCATTAGGGACAGCCAGCGTAGGCGCGGGGGAAGCAGAGAAACAAAGGCGTGAGGTGGAGTGAGGCAGCCTGGCCTTGCCAAGATGTTTTCAACGGAGTCGTAAAATCAAGGGTTTTAGGGCAGGGACCTATTTTGCTTTTTCTGAAAGCAGCTTTACTACTGGGAGGAGAATAAGAGATGTAAGAAAAAGGGGGCTGCTGGGAAGCAGCACTATTAGGAGCGATTCCTTTCTTTTTCCCAGCCCCATTCATTCCTTGGGTCATTCTGACATGTTATTTTGTCATCCCAGTCCGTGGAGACGTCACGTGGCACAAAGCAGGGATGCCAAAGCCTTTCAGGAAAGATTGAGTTGTCGTCCTAAAATTCAAATCTCAGGAGACATGTAGGTCTATGAGGACCCATCGGGGATGTCAGTCGATGCTTCTCAGATGGCAGCCTTTGGAAGGAGCATTGCTCTGACCCTGTTCTCCCAGCATGGGGCTCCCTCCCTGTTCTCCCGCATAATCTCCAGAATGACTGGCAAATTTTCTTCAGATATGTCCCAAAACCTCTTCAAGGATCTCCAAGGCCCACTGTAGGTTTGAATAACATTCTCCCTCTCCATCTGCTCTCCCTCCTCTCTCCCCTGTGACCCCTCTGTCCATTCCTCACGGATGTTTGTATTCTTCTTGGAGCTCTTGATTATGCTGAGCATTCAGGCTCAGGTATCTGTAATAAACATCGGATAAAAAAAATTTCTTTTTCTTCCTTGGTACATTTTTCTGCCTTTTCATATGCGTAGGCCAGATAATTCAATTGGGAATAACAACGCTTTACCAGTGACTTCTGGTAACTAACAATTGATGCATAAAACCTAAAATGCTCCTCTTTTGCTATGTTTCCTCATCTCTGACAACAAATGGGAGAGGATTCTTGAGCTCTCCCTGGGAATATTTGCTTCATGGATGCTGGAAGGAGGCCTTTCCGTCTACAAAATGTGCTCAAATGTCTGCTTCGCTCATCCGGGCTCCTGAGAAGGGCACAGTGTTCTCTCTTCTGCTCTGGAAAGAAAGTTCTTGATCCTCTTCACTGTTCTGAGAGCAAAGCCTCAGTGATACAGCCATTTTTGTCGGTGAATGTTTCCTCAGAATGCTGTCCTACATTCTGAGAAAATAAATATTGGTATATAAGATATATGATAACTTTCTACCCCTCTCTATTTTTCAAGACTCTTAATATTTG
The DNA here is from genome assembly GCF_000260355.1 of Condylura cristata. Taxonomy (NCBI): domain Eukaryota; kingdom Metazoa; phylum Chordata; class Mammalia; order Eulipotyphla; family Talpidae; genus Condylura; species Condylura cristata. Next base: position 9,528,504 of record NW_004567119.1, on the reverse strand, counting down.
TGATCTAATATTTACTCTCCTGTTTTAAATAGCCTTGCTTCTATTGCATTTCTGGAGTCTTTCTTCAGCTTTACCTTGTAAACCTTACATTGGTGGTTGTTTCTAAGTGGCAGTGACATGTTGAAAATGCCTCCGTCATGACTTCAAACAGAAAGAACATTGCCAACTTCGTGTTGCTGTAGGGACACAGAGCTGAGCTATCTTATATCAAGAAGATGAGCCCAATACTCTGAGGATGGCAAAGCAGTACATTAGAAGAAACCTGTGCCCCTGGTAAGTTTGCGTGCAGAGGCACTGTAGCGACTGAATTTCAATTAAGGGAAACATTTGCTTCTCTCTTAAGTTACGATAATTTTTTAGATTTTGTTATGTGCTTTCATGGCATATCTTTTTTTTTTTTTAATTTAAACCTGTTACTAAAGACAAAAGGAATGCCTCATAGCATAAAAGATAAATTTGCCAGAATGGTTAACAAAAATAGATGCATATACACTTACAAAAATGAACACGGGGAGTGAAATTTGGCATAACTAAACAAGTGTACAGACAGTTGTCATCTTAACACCCCTCTTTAAAAAATTAAGAGAACACAGCCAAAAATCATTATTGAAATTTGAACACTATCATGAAAGTGGATGAATTCTTCAATGTAATGGAACATTGACTAGTAAAGGTTAAACGTTGGGCCAGAAAGCAAACCTCAAGTGAAAGGATTAAAATCACGGATACTATAATATCTAATCACAACTAACTGGCAGTAACAAGAGTATATCTAGAATATGTATGTCTACTTGAAATTAAATTGCTCCCAAAAAAATTCAGAGGTGAAAAAAAATTCAAAGGGAATAATATTTTTAACTGAATGACAATGAAATTGCCAGATTTGGAGACAAAAATATTTCCTAAGGAGAAATTTAAAACTTCAAATAATTATATTAGAAAAGTATGCAATCATCATCTGATTCTAGCCCTGCAGGTAAAATAGAAAATCAAAGAGCAGATTAGTGTCTGTCCAAGGTTAAGCAGAGGGTGGGTAGCTGAGAGATATGGGCATGACCACTAAAGTGCAACTTGAGGCCAGCATTGTGGTCATGGAAACACTGTATCGTGGGGTATGAGTGTGCGTGTCCGGGTTGTGATACAGTTCTACCATGTATATGACGCTGCCATTGCGCAGATGCGAGTTCACAGGTACTTTCTGTATTTCCTTTGACAACTGTATCACAAATCCACAAACATCTCGAAATAAAAATCTAGTAAAAAAACAAACAAAAAAAGATATATGCAGTACTTTCAGATACGTACAATTGTAGTTTTGTTTTGAATTCTGGGAACACGAAGTGTTTCCCCAAAAAGTATTAAGTGATACGACTAGATTATTTTTAAGTGTTGTTGACACTATTCTTTTTAACTGAGAAACATCGAATTCATTCAGAAAACGATGCATAAAGCCAAAGTAGACAGCTAAATGAATTATTATGGAATCTTCTTATGCTAGTCTCAGTTTAAGAAATAAACCATTGTCAACCCTCCAGCAATTTCCTGCATTCACTTTGGGTAACTATTGTGCTGTCTGGGCTAGTGATAATCATCTTCTGGACTTTTAAAATATGTGTTTCCTTGTTTGTTTTTCTCACACATTTATCTCCTGTTATGTATCATTAATAAAAATATTTTTGTTGAACTTGTTTTTAATTTGATAAGAATAGTCATATACAGATAGACAATTTGGTTTAGTTATACCATACCAAGACCAGTATTATGTATGTGAGATCCCCTTATATTATTTTATGTATATTTTTAATTCAGTTGCTAACATAGTTCAAACTATTAAAAATGCCGTATTTTATTCATTCTATTGCTGATGGGCAATTGGGTTCTCTTCTATGTAGAGCCAGTACAAATAATATCGCTGTGAACATCCTGCCTATGTTTAGCATACATGCATACATTTCTAGTTGGTTTCTGAGTACAACTATTTGGTCCTAAGTTACCTGTACGTTCAACTCTAATAAGTCAAGTGAAACCACTTCCCCAGGTAGGCCCACCTGTCTGCATCCCCACTGGTAATATGAGGAATCCACCCCTCCGCCATTGGTACTGTCAGCTATTTTCCCTTCCCTTTGACAACCACATAGCACACCACAAGACTGATTCAGAAAGAGTCTGGAAGTGCAGACAGACCTCTGTGTTGCCTGCAGGTATGGAAATTAACCCATAAACTGCTTCTGGTAAGTTTTTCAGATCTTCCTTGAGTAGTTTTCTTGCCTAGTTTTTGATTGAATTTTATATCGATTTTTTTTTTTTGCTTGTATTTTACTGAATATTTTTTAGACAAATTGGTTGATAATTCGAGGAGGGGAATGTACTCCTGCTACTCACAGTCCACCTCATATACCCGCACCCTCACTGTGCATCCAAAGCAAGGTGTGTCAGCTCCAGGGAGCATCACTGGTTAGATTGTCCCCTACAGCACAGCTCACCAGAGATAATGTCGAAAGTACTTATATTTCACAATTTACAGTTGAGGTGCTAGTCTTGAGAAAATCTGGGTTTTAAGAGGCAATATAAGATGTTAGCCAAGCAGTTTCTTTGGGTAGGCAGGTGTTAACGGTCTATAAATACTTGAATGCAAGATTTGCCTCAGGTAAAGAGCAGGAAGCAGACACTGGCAGAGGAGGCTGAATTGCTAGGCATGTCATACCCCAGGGCAGATACAGCCCCTACCACAGAGTTACCAAGGGTGAAAAAGAAACATTTTTTTAGAAATATTTTCTAGTTCCCAAAATTGTTTGTTTCTCTTCCATTAACCCTTACTGCATAAAGCAGCACATGTTGTTATAGAAACACATTGCTTAAATAGAGCTTCTCAGGGAGATACCAGGCTTGTAATCACATTGTCTACACTGTTTTTTCTGACTCAGAGTGAAGTCTTTTTCAGTGGTTAATATTTCTCAGTTTCATCTGTTTTCATATTGTATTCATCATCTACTTTGACAAATTGGAGAATTTCAAAGAAGAAAAGTACCATAATCTGGCTCACAGAGAGCCGTCATCAGCAAAACACAAATTAAAGAAGCAGAATATTAATAATAAAACTAATTTAGTAGTACAGTGCCCATTTTTCCTGCATTGTCTATTGTTCATGCTTAGCTTTAAGGTGGTGAATGTCTAAAAAATACAATGCTTTTTTTTTTTTTTGAAACCACAAAGTGTAGGCTTACATTCTTTAAAATGTGAAATAAATTACTTGATCAGTCTTAAAAACCTTGATTTTTTTTTTTCTTTTTCCATTTCATATCTACTCCCTACCCTCCCGCTCACATCTTCAACCATGCACCGACAATGGAGATGTTTGTGTGACTGCAGGGCCGGCCAGGAAAAGGCAGAAGTAAGTAGGCTTTTCTTTCGGCTTTTGAGGAAAGCCTGACTCTGTAACTATGGTTACACACATCGAGCTCTTTCTCAACTCAATGACAAAAACATCAGTCAAGTTGATCTTTTTGGATCAAATAAATCTTTCAATTAAAAAAAAAAAAAAGCAAGCTATTTAAGTAGCATGCAAACACAACCAGAACTGAGATGAGGTAAAACCTTCACTTACAGCCAAGAAATTGTACTGTGAAGCAGGGTTGTGGCATCTGCCCTGCCTCATTTTTGGAGGTTACCAAGGTTTGGCTAAATTTTAAGGCTGCTTTAACTTTTGTTTAAAAAAAAAAAAAATCATTCTTCCATTGTTCAGTGGTGCCATTTTATTTTTGCAAATAAAAAATTTCCTTTTAAAATTGTTTTCATGCTATTGACATATATATACCAAAAATCATCTGAACACATACATATGATATTCTAGATACATAAAAATGATGATGACATCTTTTGGCTGGTTATTTATTTATTTTTTTAGAAATGAGTTTTTCTCAGCTAGAATATAAATGATGGAGTTTATATATAAAAATGTCTAAATGTGTTTTTTAATGAGGCATTTCTGTATATCCCATGGCAATTTGAGATAATCACTGTGTACAATCTTTTAAAACAATTTTCCACATTTATTTTTAATTAAACTTGAGTAGTCTGCAAAATCCCTCAATTTGTCTTCAAATGAACACTCTACTGAACAGCTCTCCCTCCCTCTGCCCCTGCCCTAACCCCCCCCCCAAAAAAAAAAAAGGGTGAGCTTCCAGTTCAGTAGTTTTCTGTTGTGGCTGTGTGGAAAGCTTACCCATGATATAACGCAAGTCATAGACATTTGCTTCTGGAGTTGGGATAAAGTCGTAGTGTAGGGATTGTCCTTGAGTAGTATATTGCACGGGACTTCCCCTCCTTTCATATCGAAGTTGGCGATGTTCTATAGGCATCACACAAACGTTGTGACATTCCAGTCTCATAATACTTTTTTCGCCAAATATGTCATACAAGTCTATAATTTGTCAAGTGATCTTGATATTGTTTTCTATCTGCTGTAGCTGTCCAGTGTGGGTGGCAGGGCTACCTAGCTACTGAAGACCAAAGTCTCACTTGACCATTTTTATGTACATGGAATAATGAGGGGACATTGGCTATTGAGCATTCTTAGGCATTACACCTTTTCAATGAAATGGGAGTAAAAGCCCAGGTTGCAGGTGAAATAAGTGGTGTAGAGAAAACTTGAAGTTCAAGGCCACAGAGTGAAAAGAGCTAAGGAGACAATCTGTGCCATGGGCCATCTCTGTGGCCTCTGTCACAGCAGCTGGAATAACCCCCCCCCCGCCACCACCACCTGTTATTGTCCCTAGAAATCACAGTGAACTCCTAAACAACATGGGTTTGAACTTCATGGATACACTTACACCACGTGTAACATACCAACTGCAAGGAACTTGAGCATCCACTGACTTTAGTAATGGTTGAGGGTTCTGACACCAATTTTCTCCCATACCAAGGGACTATATATTGTTTTGGGGTGTAAAAATTATAAGCAGATTTTCAACTCTGTGGGTGAGCACTGCTCTGACATCCCCCCAAAAGGTCAACTGTACTGCCCAATTAGTTCAACCCTTTAAAACTAAGCTCTGTGTTTTTTCCCTAGGTTCTCCACTGGTCTGGGGATTCAGTAGATTGAAAGCACAGCTCCAGGGTGTGATCCCCAGAAGTGCACAGACACTTCCATGTCTTACAAAACAAAGAGGCACATCCACCTTTGGTTCACAGGTAATTGATTGAAAATAAAGGGCCGACAGAATTGATGTGAATGACTAAAAGCTTCCCTTTGTGCTCTAGGAGAGAATTGAGACAGTTAATTTGATTTTCCTACATAATCATAAAGAATCTACTTTGCATTCTGAGAGGTTTTTAATCCAAAGTACCCCAAGTGCCACACTCCAAGGAAATGTCTCTTAATTATTTTCTTATTTTCACTCCTGCTCAGAGCAGATTTGAGTCTTGATCAGAGAGAAAGTAGTTTGCTGATTAAGCCGTATCAGCTGCCATTCAAAAGATTCATGATAAAAAAAAATTCTAACACAAATAACTGTAATTTCCAATTATTTCAGCTTTGACTTTGAACCTGTTTTTTAAGTGTAATTTTTAACTTATACTCAAACAAAACTGAAAACCAAAAAGAGAAATGTTGGCAGGAATGTGGAGAAAAAAATCTGTCATACATTGTTTGTGGGGATGTATGCTGTGAAAGACCCTATGAAAAAATAGTATGGAGAGTCCTCAAAATATTAAAAATAGATTAACTATATGATCCTGTACATGGTTTCTATGTGAAAAAAATGTAAAAACATTAATTTGAAAGGATATATGCAAAACTATATTCATTGCAGTAGCACTGTTTACAATAGACACGTTATGGAAACAACCTCATCATCCACTGAGAGGAGTAAATTAAGATGTGCACAATGGAATACTACTAAGCTATAAAAAAGACAATGTCTTGTTGTGTGTGACAGCATGGATGGAAATGGGATGATTTGTGGGAAATGAAATAAGTCAGAAGGAGAAAAGACACATACCTGATGACTTTATTCATATGTGGAATGGAGAGAAACCAAATAAAGAAACTGATAAAACAAAACCAAAAGAAACCCTAGAGATATCATTGCAGATTGAAGCTACTGGAGGAGGAAGGCAGATTGGAGTGGGAACAAAGCTGGGGAGGGGCCCAGGGGTAACAGACTAAGGCGGCTTTGGTGTTTCATGAGGTGACTTAACATCTAATGAGGTTAGATGTAAGAAGAACCTATTCCTCTAAATCATGTACAGGATCACTAACCAATGTTCCCTCAATTATTTTTTAAGATTTATTTATTTATGAATACAGAACTGAGTACAGGCCAGAGGTGCAGAGGTGGTGAGAGGATTCACCACAGTGGGGAGCAGAACAGGCGGATTGATAAAGTACACTGATGAGGGGGAGCAGCGGGTGGGTCAGGAGAGGTCTGCCGCGCCGTGTGGGTCACCTCTGGGGCAAGGATGCAACGCACACTGAAGCGGCTGCAGCTAGCTTTGCAGCACTGAGCCCAAAGGCAGCAAACCTCTCCTGTCTTGCCCGATGCACCCCTCAGCAGTGTCCTTCACTGATCTGCCTATCCTGCTCCCCACTCTGTCTATGGTAAAGCTCTTGCCACCCCTGCACCTCTGGCCTGTACCCTATATCCGTATGTATAAATAAATCAATCTTCAAAAAAAAAATAGAACTGGTTTAATAATAAAAAAAGTCTTTGCTTTGCTGAATAGAACTAAAATAGCACACATAGTCAGCTCCCAGCTTCCACCCCCTAGTCTGCAGTCTAGGATGATTTTTTTCATCTGGCTTATTCCACACCATTAGAGTTCTGACAGGCACATCTGTGGATAGACAGTCCACAAGCTCAGAGGCAAAGACACCTCTCCTGTCTCACCCATGTAGATGTTGACATCTACCTGTCTACATGTGTGAGCCCCTTCTCCACTCCCAACATATAACCCTGGTCACTTTTAAGGGCTGCTGGAGTACTTGCCAGCGAGAGTGTGCCTTGAGCTCACTGTTTCAGGCATGCCTGCCTAGGCTGAGGAAGGGTGCTCATGACTATTGTTCAGGGTCTTTCAACTTCCCAGCTAACTAGAACATGGTATATGGGGGAGCGAGGTACTGGAGACACCCTGTCGGCCCTGCAGACTACTCATCACAAGTTGAGTGTACACAGAGGAGGACCAGAGCTGAGGCTTGTGGAATATGGAGTCTAAGGGAAGCCGTGGTCTCGCTACCTTAGTGTTGTGTTTTTCTCTCTTTATCAGTATAAATCGCTGGGACATAATTATTCAAAATATTTTATTGTCCTTCAAGAGAGAATTAAAAACATGTTAATATATTTTTTTAAAGATTTATTTTTACTTATTTATGGATACAAGAACTGGGGTGTAGGCTAGAGGTGTTGGGGGCAGAGGTGGTGAGAAGATTCACCAGAGACAGAGTAGGGAGCAGAACAGGCAGATCCACTGAAATACACTGCTGATGGTGAGGGGAGGAAGAGGGTGAGGTAGGAGAGGTCTGCTGCGCCATGTGGGTCAGCCCCCTGGCCGGGGATTGAACTCATGCTGCAGTGGCTGGCAATAGCTTCATAATGCTGAGACTTAAACCCTGCACCACCAGGGAGGCCCCAAGAATATATTAATTTCTTATCCCATTTTCTACTTTAATCAAAAGCACATAGCTCAACAGTGTTGGGCTGATAATAATTCTCTAGCTCTTCTCAGAATTAAATTATTTCAGTTGCTGACAACCTTCCCAAATTCCAATTATATAGATCATTTTCATGAACACATCTTTTTTCGATTAGACTCCTATGAGAAAAGTATGCTAATTTCAGACTCCAAATAATTGAATGGATTAAAAAAAAAAGTAAGAGTTTTAAGGAATATTTATTAAAGAAATTCAATACAAAGTGTATGAAAAGTAGAAAAGGTGGTTCTCACATTATCTTAGAGATTATTGGGTTAAGAGATAAATTAATAATTACCTTCAAGTTTATGGTTAATACTAAATGAAAGAAGAGGACTAATTATCTCTCTGGCTTCAACTGTGGGTAGTACCAAAATTTTGAAAAGTAAAAATGTAGTAAATGATTTAGATTTTTCTAAAACTAAAAACATGTATTATAGAATTCACCCAGGCCTGGACTAATGTACACACTTTGATAAGATAATTTGATCTTGTGACCTGGGGGTCGAGTCTCAGCGCTCTCACCACTACAGCCTAGTTTCTGCCTCTGGCCAGGGAATGACAACTGACCCACAGACAGCACAACCAACCTGCCCTGTCTTGTCCGTTTCTTCCCCTTAGCAGGGTACTTCAGAAGATCCAGCTGTTCTTCTCCCCACTCTCTGGTGTCTCCTTTCACTACCCTCGTTGACACCTCTGGCCTACTACACCCCAGGTGTTCTCTGCAAAAAAAAAAAAAAGAAAGAAAGAAAGAAGAAGATAATTTGACCTGTTGCACTTTGAGTATTTGGTGATATGTAGCTATCACGACCCCTTTTCACACACCACTTCTTCACCTAGGGGATACAAGTAGACACAAGTTTTAGATTCTTTACAGATTGCAAAGATCTTTGCCCTACTATTCCTTAACCTTATGGTACTCTATGAAGTGCCCATTATCCCCATTTCACATATGAAGAAACTGAGCACTAATGGTATGAAAGAAATTACATGAGCCAGGGGCTCGTCATATGGAAGAACAAAGTCTCCCCCCAACATAGGAGTGATACTCTTTTACCTCCCAAATAGAAATAGTCCTGCCTGACTGAGTACTGAAGATTAGACAGAGCAACAATTATGAGGAAGGACAACTCTCCCACGCAGAATTAGAAATGATTCATGTAGATATACAGCCACTGACACGGTGTCTCCCACCTTGAGTGTAAACTCTGCATAGTGGTTTTCTCCTGAAGAGTATAGTAGGGAAAAAGAGGAAAGGGCTCATTTGACAGAGGAAACGTGACAACCAAACATGGCAAATTATTTATTCTGTCAGTAGATAGTTGTTGCAGCACATATTTACTGATAGACCCTTTGCAAAGCTCCATAACTTCATGACTTGGAGTTTGGATCCTCTTTCCTAAGTTTGACTATTTTAGGTATTTCTTAATAGTGGAATCATGCAGTGTCTGTCCTCCTGTGACTGCTTATTTCTCTCAGGGGCATGTTCTCAAGGTGCATACATGTTGCCTCAAATGGCATGGCAGGGTTTCCTTCTTTTATTTTTTAAGGCAGAATATTCTTCTGTTGTATGTAGATTTATCTTTATTTTGTGCATTCAGCTGTCAATGGGCATTGGCATTGGGATTGGGTAGTAGGGTTGTATTATGGCTGCACCCACCGTAAGGAGCCAGACAGAAAGCAGATTACATAAAAGTGAACAATTATGGTTGGTTTCTTGCCAACGTGTAACAGTAGAAAATCAAAAGACACTTTAAAGACAAAAAGGAAAAGAAGAAATGAAAAGTTACAACCCAGATCATTGCTAAAATGATCAAAGGACTGTCTTTCTCAGGAAAAACTACATTCATAAATGTGTACATGCTAAGTGCAAGAACTTCAAAATATATGAGCAAAATACCGACAAAACTAAAGATAAAAATACATAAAGGCACAGGCATTGTTAAGAATTTTAATACCACTCTCTCAATAATTAATAGAACGAACAGGTAGAAATCAGCAAAGACATCAGCTGAACACTATGAGCCACTGTGATTTAATTAACATTCACAGAACACCCCACCTTACAACAAAGGAATACTCATTATTTTTAAGTACACATGAAAAATTCACCAAGGTAGGCCATAAGCTAGCTCATAAAACTAGCCCCAAATAATTAAAAGTATTAAAGTCATAAAAAGTCCTCTGGAAAGAATTGTATCAACTTATAAATCATAAAAATTAATATTTCCAAAGTCTCAACTATTTAGAAATCTACCATGCATTTTAAATAATTTAGAATTTAACATAAAACTCAGTGGAATTTAGATATTTTGAATGGAATAAAAGTGAAACATCAATATGTCAAAAATTGTGAGATACATTTCCAGCAATGCTCAAAAGACATATATAACTTCAAATATCTTTATTAGAAAAAAAGAATAAAATACTTACATTTTTATCTAAAGAAGTTAATAAAAGAAGGAAATTGTAAACCTAAGTCTACTATTAATGAAAAATTAATAAAAGGGAAAGTATAAAGCATTACTGTCATTAGGGAGAGCAGGGTTATGAATCCTACAGATATTAAGATGGTAATAAAGAAATATGGTGAGCAATATTATGTAATAAACTCTGCAGCTTAAAAAAACCAAATTTTCCTGAAAAATACTAATTACTATAATTAACATGTAAAGAATAGGGATTTAAACACCCCTGTAACTACTAAGGAAAGGAGAGGAGAATGTAATAAAGTCCTTCCTGCCTCCTGCGCTCTCCCAAATGCAGATGTGAAATCTTAGTGATACAATGGGTTGATTTTATCTTGTCTTTAAACAAAAAAATTATTATCACTATACAAATTCTTTCAGAAACTAGAGGAACAGAGATTAATTTCCAATTAGTTTCATTCTTTCTTCTTCTTTTTTTTAAAAATGCAATTAGCTTCATGAGTCAGCATAATTGTGATAGCAAGACCTGGAAAAAACAGTATGAAAAAAAAAAATGACAGGCCAATCAATATTTTTTAGGAATATTGATTAACAAATTATCCATAAATTGATGCCAGCCATATATAAAAAATAATAATATACTATGACCAAGTGAAATTAATCCCAGAAATGCAAGATTTTAAAATATTTGTAAACAATATAATTTGCATATTAATAAAAGATAAGAAAAATATATACCTCAAATTTTTTTAAATCACTGATTTTAACTTAAAGAAATTCCACTTGTAATCCCAGCAGATTTTTTCTTAATTTAAAGGAAGTCAACGAGGTAATTCTAAAATGTAGATAAATACTAAAGTAGCCAAAAGACAAATTTGAAAAAGTAAAGCAAAGCCGAAGGGTTCATAGTAGCTGGTAAAAGACTTATTCTAAAGCTGCAGTATTCACCCTAGCAGAATGTCGGCATCCAAGTAGTCTAAATGAACAGTAGAACTGGAATGAGAGTTCAGAAATAGAAGCACACTTCTAAAATACATTGTTTTCTATCCGTGCCAATGAAGATAGGGATTTAAAAAAAATAAATAACCCTTTAAAAATGGATTCAGCTTATGGAAAAATAATGAAAAGCTTACCTCTCACACAGCCAAAAATCAATTCAGGATTATAGATTTAAATGGAAACATCTAAGTGTATATGTCTCTGGAAAAGAAAATACAGGCAAACATCCTATTGGAATAGGAGGAAAATAATTTTTTAGAGATTTTTATTTATTTATTTTTGTGTGGAATAATTGAGGTGTGGTGCAGAGGATGAGAGGATTCACCAGAGACATAGTGGGGAGCAGAACAGGTGGATTGACTGAAATCCACTCCAGGGGGGGAGAAGCAGGTAAGACAGGAGAGGTCTGCTGTGCCATGTGGGTCAGCTCCTTGGCAGGGGATCGAACTCAGACCATAGTAGCACAGCTCTGACTTAACCCCTAGGCTATCAGTAAGGCCCCTAGGCAGATATTTCTTAGGTAGCATGAAGAAAAACGTAAGTTACCCTTCATTAAAACACAAAACTGCTCGCCATTTAGAAAATAAACAGGCCTCTCATCCACTGAAAATGTATATTTAGATCTAAGAAAACGCCTTTATCCAGAATATACAAATAGTTCTTATAAGTAAAAAAATGAAAGGAACAATAAAACAATAAAAAATAAAAAATGGGTAAAATTGTTAGACACTGCAAAAGATGCACAAATGGCAGGACACATACAGAAAATGTCTCAGCATAATGAAGGAAATGCCAGTGGGAACCATGCCTGTTAAATCACATTCTACTGGCCTGATCCAAAAGAGTAAGGTTAAGGATGGATTATGCCATGTTGTAATAAGAATGTGGAGAAACCAGACTTTTCATTTATTATTGGTAAGAATATTAATAGCAAAGATTTTGGGGGGGCAACTCTTGTCAGTTTCTTATGAGTTAAAGATGTATCTACTCAAAAATTATTACATATTTACCCAAGAAATTTTAAAAAAGAAGTCCAGAAGAAACTGCTATATGAATGTGTGTAGCAGGTTTCTAAGAGCCTCAAACTATAAACAACTCAAAAGATTCATCAGTGGGACAGTGGATCAACTAATTATGTCATGTTCTATAAGGAAATACTACTAAACAATAAGAAAAGAATAAACCACTGACATAGCGAGTAACAATGATGTTTCTCCAAATCGTCATTAACTAAAAGTAGCCAGATGCAAGGGTTTGCTTTGTTCAATAAAATTCATATTTTTCTCTATTCAAATTTGACTTATATTTTAGAAATCCACAGTGTAAAAGTTGAGTAAAAACTTTCTTGCAGGGCATTCAGTAACATATTTAAACACATGGGCACACGTGAGCAAAGTAACAAGCAGAAAATCTAAAAAGAGTAGGCAGAAAAGTTAGACAGTGTCATGCCAATACCAGCCAAGCTGTTTACAGCCTGTCTGTAAGAGGTTTCTCACAAGTGGAAAAACAGACAGCCCTGTGTTTGCACTGCCAACTTTGATTACTGAGGACAGCATAGGGATTGGACAATCTGCCGCCATTAGTATCCATCACCAGCGAACTACTTCAAGGACATCCAGCAGGTAATCGTTGAATACAAAGCAAATATTGCAGAGAAACATTGACAGTTCTGGTCCCATAAAAGGCTATATAAAGAACCACTCCATGGGAAAAGCTGTTGATGAATTTGAAAGACTGTTCAGGGTATCTGTTGAGAACAGAGTGTGAGTCCAGACGGAAGGAGTAAATCAAAGCACACGACCAGATTGAGATTTTTTAACTCTGAACCATGAAGATGGCCCAAATCTTGCCTTTCTTAGGAGAAAAGTGTTGTAATCAAAAAGACCTCTGAGGGTAGTTAAAGATGCACACCAAACTCCAAAGATGCGAATTAGCCAAAGAAATAAATACCCTATTATTTTCAAAGAGCTTTACCAATGACATGGCCACCGATTGTGACTTCAAAACTATAGAAAGAAAATAAGGAACTTATTTGTGGGTGAGTTCTTTGCCAAAAGCAGGGCAGTCCCAGACGAGATTTGATTATGTCCTTTCCCACTCCTGTGGTCAGGAGTGGGAAAGGACATACAACATCCAGTGATGGCATGAGGCAATCAAAACATTTGCTTGGCTCAAAGAGTGAGTTAACAGGGGATGGTGACAAAGCCCCGTTGGGAGAGACTTCGGCGACAACACCAGTGGCCGACTGACCTGGGAGCAGCTGGGGATGCCTGCTGGCATGCATATCTGACCTCTGGTTCTTAGGTCCCTAGTGAGATGAGCAGGCTTATGGAAATGATTCACAGATAGTATATTAGTTTAACTGAAGATGTATTTCAATAAAAAGAAAAAAAAATTCCTATATCTTCTTTGCAAAAAAAAAAAATCAGTACATTGGAAGATGTAATCAGCACCAACAGGGATCAATTAACACCTCCTCCCATCATTTTAAAAAAATCAAAGGGAATAAGCTTGACATAAAATTGCATTTGTAGTTCCGTGCAATTTTACTCCTTTGTAATATATAAAAATCACACTCTTTACTTTTTCCCCTCTTTTAATCTAAACTCAAGAGACACTCAGGGAGAACGGCTATATCTGATTAAAATATAAAGGCAACCAAGTCATAAATGCATTCCCAACTCAGTATTTGCTGTCATATATGGGAATGTTGCTCCAGACTAGGAGAGTCAGTGAGAGAAAGCCAGGGGCCGCGATCCCCACTGATGGAGAATCAAGTATTTTACAGAATACAGATGAATGTGCTTTGTAGTGACAGTGATTGGCAGGTGCTGCAGGGACCTTCATCACAAGTTCCTCCTTTCTCTTCCCTGAAGACTAGTGGTTAGAATAATGCTGGACTACGACCACGATAACCTATGTTTTCCCAGCCGGTCTGCACACAGTGGAGGCTTTTAGAAAGAGGAAGTGTAAATCTTGTCTCCCAGTTTGCTCCACTCCCAAGGAGGAGTGCAGCAATAAGGATTTCTTTAATCAGAGACTGCGTCCTTGTGGAGAGCTTACAGTATGTGAAGGAAGTAGCTCAAAGTGCCAGAGGAGGGATCTGGGGTCAAGGGTGACATTTCTCTCCTTTATCCTCCGAAGTCTTTCTTCTTCTATTATTTAAGAGCAGTAATAGGCAAGACTACACCTGTTCCTGACTGAGAATAACTCCCAACACTTTCAGAGTCCATGTCCTGATACTCTCAGATGCCCTTCCAACTGTTCCTGGAATTCAGGTAGTGATGACTTGTTGGTTAATTTTTCTACACCTAAGATATATATTCCTCTCTTCCACAATCCAGATCATTAGTGATGATAAAATGGGATGGGATGATGATGATGGCTCAAGGCATGTAATTGAGCTAGTTCTTAGCTGGACATCTTGAGAAAACTTCCTGACCTGCTTTCTTCCTTCCTCTTTGTCTAGTATTCTTTGTCTAGTATATCTAGATTAACTCACAGTCAAATTGCACTAAGATTTAGAGACCAATCCTCTACAACTGAAATCAAGAATTTCTTGGTCTAAGGTGATTTCTACTCTAGACCACTGCTCTGAACCCCACAACTAGAGGCCTAATTTGATCCTTGATAACTCCATTGTATGTAACAGTGGTTTCAAACAATATATCAAAAACAAACTCTCATTCTCCTTACCCAATGTATTTCTAGCTCACTCTTCCCACTTCAGTGAAAAACATATAGATGTTAAAATCAGACTTAGGAAATTTATTTGAGTTCTTCCTTACCTACCCATATCTAATGCCATAACAAATTCTTCCAATACTACCTTCACAGTGTATCATGAATTTTCCACTTATAAGCCAGGCTAGTGATGCATTATCTCTTGTCTTGTCTTGACTATGAGATAATAAATGCTCATTGTTTTAAGTCACTGGTTTGGGGAATAATTTGTCACAAAGCAATAGATAACAAACACAATTACTCATCTATAAAATGTGGATAATACTCACCTTTCAGAACTGTTGTATTAAAAATAATATATCATGAGCATCTCATACATCACAGAAATTCAATAAAGAGTTGAACCTGAAAATGGAATATATCATTATGAGAAATTGGAAAGGGGTATTTCCACAAATATCCAGGTGTGGTCAGTAAAATGTTTGTTGAAGTTATGTAAATATTTTCTATCTAAAAAGAAAAAAATTAGAGATTCTCAGAAAACTAAAGGAAGAATGTATCCCTATTTTGTGTTTCCTATTTACTATTGCAGAAATATAAAAGGTAAATAACTCTTTGGACATATGCCATAACTCTATTTTCTTCATCATCCTCATCATCAGAGCCACAAAGCATAAAACAACAGTGAATACATGCTTGGGTCTTTATTTTAATTCCTAGAAATGCTTCAGTCCAGTACCTAGCTTCCAAGTTGCTTTCACATTAAGAAATCTTATTCCTCATATCCATTTTCAACAACCAATAGTTAACCTCTTAAGGCTGTTTAAATCTAGTAGCAGTCAGTGAATTCACATAAATTATACTGATGAGGATGATGATGAAGAAAATAGGATTATGGCCATGTCCAATGAATTGTTTTTCTTTTACATTTTCTGAAATAAAAAATAACTAGGAAACACAAAATAGATATAAAAATGCATTCTTTAGCTCCTCGAGTTTTCTAAGAATCTCTAAATGTTTCTTTTTTAAAATGGAAAATACTTACATATTTTATTTCTCTAAAATTCAAAAGTTCAAGTTCTCGCCTTCAGTACCTAAGAATGGGACATTGGGTCTTTGAAGATGTAATCAGTTTAGTTAAGATGAGATCAGACTGGATTGGGTTGGGCCCTTAACCCAACATGGCTGGTGCCTTGTGAAAGGGGAAATTTGGAGCTGGACATGCACAGAGATGATTCCAGTTGAAGATAAATCCTGAGATTAAGGTGATGCTTCTAAAAGCTCAGGAACACCAAAGAAAGGATTGCCTGGAAACCACCAGAAATTAAACACAGCACATCAGACTTATTCCTCATCATAAAGACCAACCCAGATGACATAGATCTCAGACTTCTAGCCTCCAGCTCTGTGCAAAAAGAAATTTTTGTTGTTTAAATCATTTAGATCATGGAATAGTTTTATACCAGCCTGCAACCTAGTGCACCATCTGTAACTGCATAGGGGGATAAAGTGGGGAAACTACAGTGTGGAGCCATGAGGTCAGTGATTAGAAGGGACATTAACAAAATATCTCTATGTTAGGAAAAGAGGGAGAGAGTTCTCTGGCATTCTTACACTATTTTAGTTTGTAGAGTCTTTATAATATGGTGGCCTCTGTCCTGACCACAGAGATACAGCAGCCACTGTACAAAGTCCTTTCTCTCACCGAATTCACATTCCACATTCTAGTAGAGCAAATAAGATGCTAAGCATCTTATTGTTTGTAATTACTGAGAAGGAATATAAAATAAAATAAGGTCAGGCGAGAGGTAAGAGTGAAGACTGTTATTTAAGTATGAGAAGCCCTCTAGAAGACATTAAAGTGAGGGGATATGATAAAGCTTGCAGCTCAAGAGACCAGTGAGTCCAAAGTAGGGGGGAATGTAAAGTATGGTGGGAAAAGTAGGGAGGTTGGTGTGGCTGGAACAGATGAGGAGGGAAGAGTAATTAGACATTACATTGGACAAGTAGCCAAGGGAGAGATCACGTAGGCAGTTTAGACCACAGTATGGGTTTGAAATTTTATACAA
The DNA here is from genome assembly GCF_000260355.1 of Condylura cristata. Lineage (NCBI taxonomy): Eukaryota > Metazoa > Chordata > Mammalia > Eulipotyphla > Talpidae > Condylura > Condylura cristata. The sequence continues at coordinate 9,511,636 of NW_004567119.1, read as the reverse complement.
AGTGTAAGGGAAAGCCATGTCAGCATCCAAACCTGCACAATGGTATAGATTTGTTTTCAAAGGGCTGCTGTGAACAGAGGCTTCAGACATATGAGGAGACCACTGAGGGTGCTGTTTGCTTCTCCACAGCCACTCCCCACTTGTGTCCATGTTGGGACCTTGGAACCTGGTGTTTCTGAGCTATATGAAAATGTCCCTTTGACCTCCTGCTTCCAGCTGGGTTCTGCCAATGGAGACAACCAATCAGAAATTAAAGGTAAATTGGTCTATTTAATCCTTTACCTTCCTACCTACTAGGTTGCTGAGGTTTGGCTGCATCGGTCTACCAAATTTCCCCTGAAATTTGGTTCCTGCTGCCTCCTTCTGACTCTTCAGTTCTTTGTGTGGAAATTTCTCTCCATTAACTCTAGTGCTGGATTCAAAGTATTTCTTTGTTGTCTTCTCTAATCTCGCGTCTGCCTTTTTAGGCAATCTCTTTATTAAGTTCTCTCTTAATTCATCATTTTGAGTATCTATCTTTTATTCCTCTAGACAGTGGGAATAAATGTCTTGGAATAGAGTATCTCAGTGAAAGTAAAGAAAAGTTGGATGTAGAATGTGTTTGGAAGTAGACTTACCATATTTCATGATGAATGGACAGTAGGAGACATAAGAAAGAAAAAGATGGCTCTAAATGTTTGACTTAGGTGTCTAGAACATGGAGGATAAATTAAAAGAAGATTTTGTGAGGGGTAAAAGACTCAGTGGAGTACATGAGCCATTTGTAATATTTGTTAAATCTGTGCAACTGTTGAGTGAGTAATTGGAGCTCAGGAAAGAGGTCAAGTATGGAGGGACAGAAATTCTACTTCCAGTGAAAATGGATAAATAGGAGCTGACTTTACCCTTTAGTCTGACACAATAAACACTTTGGGAAAATATGTGAAACAGTGGTTTCAAGACATTTGACACCAGGTTATGAAAGGCAGCAGTGTTGGAAAGATAAGCAGCCAGTGAGGTGAGGTGTAAGGCTGCCTGACTTCCTTCCTTGAGTCTACAAGTTGGGGTTCTGTGAGGGGGGCAGACCCTGGATGACTCTTGAGTTGAGGAGTTGGAAATGAAGGTCTTGAGTTAGAATTCACAGGACAGCGTACTAGATAAGAGAGAGTATTCAGCATTATGAACAGGGTCTGGAAGAGTTACACATAGAAAATTAGAAAGGAAATAAAACTTTTAGATATAAAACCAGAATGTCAGTGATTTAAAAATAGACTAGATGGAATAAACAGAAAAATCATATTTTTGAAGAAAAATTACTGAACTTGAAACTATACAAATGATGCAAAAGAGACAAAGGGATAAAAATACTGAAAAGAGGATTATTGAGTTGTAGAATAACTTTAAGAGTTCTAATATATGTTTAGCAGAAGTCCCTGAAGGGATTAGAACAGAAATAATATTAGAAAAGATGAAAGACAAACTTTCACCAATTTAATGAAAACTAATGAAACCATAGATCCAATGAGCTCAGTAAACTCCAAGCTTACAAAACGTGAAAAAGCTGCAGCTGTATACATCATAATCAAATTGCTTCAAAATGGGCATAAATTCTTAAACACAGCAAGAGAAAACAAGACTGAATATGCCCCAAAGAACAAATATAATGATGCTGCCAGACTTCCTATCAGGAGGAGACAATGAAAACTCATCTATAATGGGCTGATGTAAAGAATTAAGAATAAAATTAGTAGCTACAAATAAGATGTGATTTTAGAATCAGGGGAAATGGGAAGTGAATTGGGAAAAGGAGGAGAAGGAAAGTTAGGAAAGAAGTCCCCATACCTCCAAAATAAAAATAATGATGTGAACCCAAATTACCTCAATTAGAAAAATAATGAGACCCTCCCTGGTGGCACAGTGGGTTGGAATGCTGCACTACTATGCCAAGCCAAGCTGTGGCCTATTCAGTGTGAGTTTGATCCCTGCCCTGCAGGTGACCCACATGGCGCAGCAGGCCTCTCCTGACCTGCCCGCTGCTCCCCTCAGTAGTGTGCTGCATCACTCTCTGCTCCCCACTCTGTTTCTGGTGAATCCTCTCGCTGCCCTTGCACCTCTGGCCTGTAACCCATTTCTGTACGAATAAATAAATTAAATCTTTAAAAAAATAATAAATAATAATGAATGTAAAAAGGCCAGTGCTGAAGAAATAAGGGCGTGCAACACGGTGAGCCTGGCCTTGTGAGAATTAACATACTCTATGTCCGTGCTTGGGTACTAGAGTGAAGTTGAAATAAATTCTAATAAAAAACTATAAAAATCTTAAATAATTCATGATATAGGCAAGTTACCATATAAGAGTTGCTTTGATAAACAAAATCTTACAAAATAAGTAAAAATAATCAGCAGCATAAGATAAATTAATATGCAAAAATTGTAAAACCATGATAAAATAATTAAGTTTACATTATACAGTTAATTACAACAAAAAATACAATACAGTTTTGTTGCTGTTTTAAAACACAACTTAAGTTTTAAATTTCATCACTTGAAATTACAAAAAGACTACTACAAAAAAGCTCTACAGTTTTGAAAAATCACTCAAAAATATTATTAAACAGCAAGGGAAACAATTTGATACAGGATTATCTTGCAATAACTTGGGGGCGCAACTGACTCTACTTTGGGTTTCATGCCAGAGGGTGCTAATAGGTGGTCTTTGCTGTTTGAGCCATTGTTAGAGGGGAGCTTCTCTTTTGGCTTTTTTTTTGTTCCCATATCTCCAAGGTTCATACCACAAGACCAGCCATCCATTGAGGCCTCTAAAGTTGCTCTAATGTGAAATCATTCTTAGGACAAACCCATTTACTCCCTTTGTTCAATGACAAAGTTTTCTGTTTTGATTGAGATCATGTGGAATTTGTTTGCTAGTGGTATAGTAGTGAATGGTCTGACTGTGGATTTAGAACTGAATTCTGAAAGAAAAAAAATGATTTAGGAAAACATTTAGGTGTGTTGTGATCGTCACTGGGTTGTTAGAAGTTTAAAAAGAGCAGAGTGAAAGAGAGACACGAGAAGAATCATGGTGGCTGCTGGGAACATCAAAGCCACTCTTTACATCCCGTAACTTAAGTGGGAAGCTCAAATCTGTGGGTCCTGGTTTGGTCTGTGTTCAGACAGGGAAGAAAAAAAAGAAAAGAAAAGAAAACTGGAGCAAGAGAAAAAAAAAACGACAACTTAAAATATATCAGACTACTTATTTTCAAATTCATAAATATGAATATGCTATTTTAAACTATTCTTCATACTGAGTGAAGTCAAAACAGAAACTTAACTGTATTCTCTATTCACTTTTTCAGTGTCCCTAATGATAGTTTTGTTTTCTAAAATTACACTATTCTTCTCTAATTTGTCTGGCAATAGACATGTTTTATAGCATATTTTTAACTATTCCATAACCCGGCAATTCTACCATTGCATAATTTGAAAGCAAAGCAATTATATCACTTTGCCTGTGATTATTTTATATCTTTCTCCTTTCTTTCCTTTTTTTCAGTTTCTGTGTTCATACTCCCTAGATATCTCTCATACTCTCCTTCTCTTCTCCTTCCCTCCTCCTCTGGCCCCTCTCCCTCCATCTATCTCTTTTCCTTAATTTATAGCAAAAGAAAATGTATTGGCATTACAGGCAAAATAAGCCTCTTGATGTGCAATAAGGTACAAAAAGGAAGAACAGAGCTTCATATCGCATGAGTGGAACTGATCACAAAATCCCCTTTCCCTCACTAGCAGCAAACACGATCAGAATTGGAGAGAATATGGTGCACTTAGAAAGAATATGTAAGAGTCATGCCTCTACTGGTTAAGTTGAAAAGTGTTAAATTCTTTTATCATAGTTCCCCAAGGCAAAGAGAGGAAATTCCATGACTTTAAATACTGACAATATCTCCAGTATGAAGCTATTTTAGAAAACCATGATTGAGCCCTTCCTTTAAGGATGCAAGCCAAATCACAGCTCCCTATGCTACTGCATTTGACTGTAATGGGTGGTCCCTCTGAGAAAGACCTAATTGGCCCTCTTCCATGTAGATCAAGTGACTTAAACTCAGAAAATAATAGAACTGGGATAACATTGAATGTCACTTTCTAACCTCACAAACAATTCAAGATTCCGTCATGTAAAATCTCTAGTAAATGCTAACCCACCCCATCTAAATTGCTCCCGGGTTAGGAGGCTTAATACCTTAGGAGTATCATGTTTAAGTATTTTGGATGATGTTAGATGTAGAAAAGTCTTGTTTCTGTTGAACTTACATCTAACATCGTGTAGCTTCTGTTCCTGAGGGTAGTATGTAAGCTTTGGCATTGGTCTCCTGAGTTGACTAGTTCAGAGAAATCTATCTCCTCAACTTTGGGAATGCAGTGCAAATGTCAGAAGCTAGCTGTGCAAAAAAGAAACCTGGTCTGAGGAATGGACACTCAGTAACTTAGGGTCTTCAGTCAGTAGAGTTATAGCTCATGCAACTATATAACTTACCATCCACTTCTGGGAGCAAAGAGAGGTTATTAACAATCAAGTCAGGACAACAGGCATAAACTAATACTGTTCAGGACACAGAAGTATTGAATTAGGAAAAAAAAATTCCTAATCGAATTAGGAAAAAAATGATCCTGAGACAGAAACAATTCTGTGTTAAACAAAGCATGTAATTTCACACACAGAGAGACAGAGAGAGTATGTAAGAGAATGAGCGAGAGAGATTGTAGATAGGTAGCTCTAGACAGAGTTACAGTTAAGGGCAATATAGTATGGACAGGAATGTCGTCCCATGTTTTAGAAACAGTCATAAAACATCCCGAGTCACCCTATGACAGTCCTTATTGACTGCTCCATGCTGGAAACATACAATGGAAGGAGACTAGGTTTTCAGCTTACTGCTTGGAAGAGATTCACCCAGGAGAACTGTGACCAGAGACATCCTCTGGTCTCTGTGTGAGACTCTGTCTGAGCCAAAAAGCACATCTTTATTGCATAAGACCCTAAGAATTTAAGGTTGTTTGCTGTACGAGCTAGCCTACCCTGAGTAATACAGGTCCAAATTATGGGAATATCAAAAATTGCAAGCAATTAAAAAAAAACATTTTTCAGCATTTTCCTTTGAAAACTTAAGTGGGTACAGTGCTCAATGATTTCCTAAAGTATCCACAGTAGAAGTGTATATTTGTAGTGTTATTATTATGCAGCCAATAAAACTATATAGTAAAATATTTACATATCCTTAGCATGCTTAAATTACATATCATCTTAAAATTATATTTGCATATAGAAAATTATTACAAATACATATGTAATATGTTAGTAGTGATTGCTGTAAGTGAGGCTTAAATGTGATTTTTTTATCATCTCTGTTATTGTCTGAAATTTCAATAAAATTTATAATTATACACATACATATATACAGATGATCTTTAGTATCTACAGATTGATTCCAGGGTCCCCAAAGATATCAAACTTTGTGGTATTTTTATAGAAGTTGCTTTTATAAAATGGGTGTTTGCATTATAACATCTACACAACCTCTCCTATACTCTAATTCATATCTAGATTGCTTATGATACCTAATACAACATGAACACGGTGTAAATAGTTGTCACCATATTGCTTAGGAACTAATGACAAGGAGAAATATTCTGATTGCTATAATACCATTTTTCATCTATGGTTGGTCAAATTCTCAGAGGTAAAATCCAAAGCTATGGAAGTCTGACTATATGGAAAGTTTATAATCAGGCACCCTAATATTATTTTAAAGAGTTTCACAGACAACAACTGGGTGAACTTCCAGAGCTGACAGGACAGAGCAGTACAATATTTTATGCTGGAAAATGGCCACTTGGAGGCCGAGACAAGAAAGTGTTCCTGCTGAGAAGAGACACCCAGTAACTGCACATAGGCAGAAGCCTAAAGGTTGACTTGTCTCCACCCCACCTGCCCCTAGTTGTTTCACATCTTAAGAGCCCCCATTGTGCCAGTCTGGAATTTGTGGTGACCTCTGACTGACTGACCAGGACCTTCAGAAACTGTCAGCAGACCAGTCTCTGGCAGAAGCATCTTAGGAAACTAACCTGGCTTATGGGGTGAAAATCAGGATATTGGGACAAGTATGAAGTCATTTCCATGCATGGCAGAGTATCAGTGGTCTTAGTTGTTGCAGGTTTTCCTGACCCAATATGATAATGAATCTCATAGGAAAACAGAAAATAAGCAACGAGAGAGTTCTTTTAACAGTTTTAAAGATTGTTCTCCCACTTTAATACTAGATCTACAAAAGCAACTGTTATGCATTGCATTCATCATCACAACATATCACTTTCACCAGCCACACATGACTGTTAGAACTATAACTCCGCCATATTTGAGGAGTGTCCTTCATACGTATCATGGTTTCTGATTGGACCATGGAAGAACCTTCATTCAGGAATCCCATTATGGGTAGCATCCAAACCAATGAATCATATTCTTTTATGCAGTGAAATTTATTTTTGCTTTATTCATATATTATTTAAACCTTACTTCTGTAATTGTTACAACCAAAGTAGCTATAGGCTGTCATCCATAGAGATGGTATAACCCTACCTGTTATCCTGGTGACCAAATGTTTTCAATAAGGGTCCCAAGAAATAACACATAGATTACCGCTGAGACATCTCATTATTATCTCTTATGTGGCTCATCATTTGTTAATTGAATGCTTTATGGAATAGTGGTTGTTTTAAAGCATTTAAATGAAATTGTCCAAACATATATTGTCTCTAATTATATATAGTTTTCAATTATTCTACTCTTGAAGTTAGTGGCATTTGATGTGCAGAAATAAACTCACTTCTCAGATACTTTTAATTTAATTTGAGTAAAATTCAATGAAAATTTTCCTCCAGCTATGTAAACAGCTTCTACTGATTACTTCACTTGAAATAGTGAAGCCAACTCCAATTTCAGTTTTGGGGGTTTATAGCAGGGATGAATAGCATGAGGAGGATTTTCACTGGCATAAAATAAGAGGTTTGTGTCAGGAGTCTGAACAGTGCTTCTTGGTCAGATGCCAGCATGGATGTGCTAACAGAAACGGGGCTAGCAAGCCAAGAGAGTATACACCGAGATGAGCCCAAAGTCAGGGTATCAGTTTCAGAGTCAAATGTGACATGGGGGGTCCCGGGACTACATATGATTTGGCTCTATTTCAGGCTGCCGCTCTTTGAAATCATACACATTAGCAGAGACGCTGCACCCTGAGAGGTAAAGAGGGGAGCAGTTTGGGTCCAGAAACCAGCCTTTCCTCTAGTGCGTGGCTGTTTGCTTACCCCCTCACACAAGAAACAACATTCTTCGGAAGGCATATTGGAAGAACATTCCTCCTCTTCCAAATGCATGTGAAGGTCCATCAAGCATTCCTTTCCTACCTGAACATGCCCCTGGAGGCCACACTTCCCATCATTTTGGTGCATGAATATTATTTCATGCATCTTATTTAGCACCTTCTTCTTTTCAGGCAGCCTGCTTGACCAGGGCTCCAGGGTATGCCAGCAGCTGGTCACAGCATTTCTTCCAATCATCTGCATCTCCGTTGACAGCGGTCTGGAAAATGCAATTGGCTGCAGCTCCCCACATCTCCCACTGATGCCACGCCTGGGTGACACGTCCATGCCAAGGTGCTGGCTCTATGGGCTGGTATTCCTTATTCTGGTCCCAAGCAGCCTTTTCCCTACAGACAAAAAAATAACTTGACCTTTAAAAGACCATCATATATTTCCACCTTGCCAACCTTGTTTTAATAACAACACAGGAATGAGCCTCCATTCCTGTGTTTTACTCACACGGAGGAGCTGGCCCAAAGCTCTGTAATGTCAGACAGCAGGGATGGTGTCCAGGATTTTGGGGTCCAGACCACAGCAACTCTCCGCTGTGTGTTGCTGAGCCCTTCATCTGCGCTTCCCCTTGATATCATCTTTGCACTAGATTTGGAGATTCAAAACTGAAACTTCACTGAAACTCAGGAACAGTCGAGCATCAATAAGCAAAAAGCCTAAAGTGTGCCCACCTGTCTGTTGAAGAGCCAAGCAGATAAACAATTCTTTGCATAACAGGTGTTTCAGAGCTGGCAGAAACCTTTTTAACTGCATCATGCTTTGTTTTGGGTTTTCTTGTGGTATAATAATCAGCTAACACTGTTTGCTGAGGTTGAACCAATTCCTGAGTTTTCTTAAATGACCCTTCAGTGCACAGACACATTGTTTTGTGTTTTGCTACGTCAAGTACAATTTTCATGCATTATCTTAACCTTAAAGCAAAGGTTAATATACTCTACTCAGATCGTGTACTAAGCATCGTTATTTTTTATTGATTTGACTTCTGGAAGAATCATAAAACAAGGTTGAAGATCTGCAACATAAAAATATTTCCAGTGTATCAAGGAGGCCGCTTTATTTACATTAGTTTATCTGCACTGCTAGGCTCCCTTGAAGAGAACAAAAGCACAGCATACCTACAAACTTGCAAAACCAGAATTTCCTCCTTCTCCTTACTCAAGTAAGGCATGAGTATTCTTAGCCAACCCCCCCCCTCGGGGAAGGGAGTTGTGTTATGGGTAAATTTTATGCTGAAACATACCCAGTATGGGTCATTAATAACAAACAATAGGACGTTATTGTCTGCCTGTCTGAATTTTTGAGTCCACTCATTGTCTTCAGGTCATTGCTTCTATTAATCATCTCTTCCTTAACGCCGACTAAGGATTCATGTTCCCCAATTTAGATATTACTGTGTGATCTCGAGTTCTCCAGTATTTTTAGCTTGACCTAACAGGTGAGCTACTCCACCTCACTGGAGTACTTCACAAGGTGAAAAATGGCCTCTGGGCTGGCAACAGTTAGTAGGGTGGAAATTAGTAACCAAGTTTCAAAGAAATTGTTTCTGGATGCCGCTACTAGCTAATCGTGACTGTGGTTATCATAACTTGCCTTGGGGTTTCCTTTTTTTTTTTTTTTTTTAATTGTATCTGAACAGAGATGGGGACAGTTAAAGAAAAGTTTGCTTTTTGTTTATTTTAATGGGGAAATTATTTTTCAATTCCTTCACTGATTTTCTGTGAATTGTAATATTTTGCCTCCAGAATTTTGGGAACAACTATAATGCTTTGATAGGAATGCTTTTCATGTAAACAGATGGAGTAATTCAAAAACTAAATAAAAATATTCAGTGACCCCTCCATGCAGGAGCAAAATACCTTCTGTGAGACTTCAGTGATGGATTGATGGAGATTCACTTGTCATAAAAATTATGAAAGCCTTTCAAGAACATGAATTTTTTTTAATATAAAAAAATATTTTTGATCGTTTGGAGTTTGAGGAATATAAACAATGAAGTTCTAACATTTCGTAAAATACACATACGAAGCTGACACATGACCTCTGAAAATAAACAAAGCAGCCAAGTGATCTCTCTCCCCTTCTGGCGCCGTGGTGCGGATGCCAGAGTGTCCGGCAGCTGGCCGCAACGCTCTTCCTCTCTGTACCCTACAGAGCCTACCGGGCCTGCATGCAGTGCAGATTTCATGGTGTGATGTGGTGCACACGCGTGCAGGATTACTGGTCAAATTGTCTGATTAATGTTAACCGGACCTCACATTTCACACATTGCCATGTTCCCAGTGTGGTAAGACCAAGTAAATACCAATTAAAGCTGATGAGATGGAAGGATACCAGGAAATGATTGACTGCTTCCATGATGTGGAAAACGGTGTAATCAATGCAGTGACAACCCTGCAGACAGACCTCTGGGGAAGGAACTGTGTAGTGTGTCGGCATTTATGCACATGAAGTCCAGTGAGCATCGGGATACTGTTTAAATCTCAAAGAAAGGTCACTTTCAAATTTCACAATTATGGTAAAACAACTAAAATTCACAGTTGTCCTCTAAACTGCATGTGCATATAAGAAATAAGAAAAAAAATCAGTCCTAATTTAGTATTTCTTGTACCATCAAATGTTAACAAATGATAAAAATAAAGTACGGTCTTTCAAGTAATTCTTGTCACAACCTGAAAAGTTTGTATGCTCTCATCTCTGGTGTGATGGAAAGGAATGCTCAAATATTTCAAAGCATGGAAAACACATCAAATACATAATTAAGAGATGATATTAAAATTGTGAATTAAAGAAAAACACACTGTCAAAAGAAAAACTTTCTTGGATTGCCTAGGGACATGTGATTGGATCTCATTTTCTCTCTTTTACTTTTAGACACAAACTCATCATTTTTATTTCCATTTCTTTTCCAAATTATGCTTATTGAGTTAAAGTAGGTTTGCATCTTTGTATCTGCTCGAGGCACAAACCCCTGCAAATGTTTACTTTCACACACTGCCCATGTCGGTACTCAGTTTATCTTATGCTATTTAAAACATCAGATTCTAAAAGGATGTACTTGTAGCAATCACTTTCCATAGTCATATATACTACAACGTAGCATTTCAGAAAAATTGTCTATGAACTGACAGCCCACCTTACAGTTAAGAAAATGTAAACATATATGCTGGATTAAACATCTAACATTACTGAATAAAAGAAATCACAGGGGCTCATGGTCAGATGTTTACAGTCTACGCTTGTGATGGTTCCAAATGCCTGGTGTATTTACCAGGCACATGGCTGCTTGTGCCCACGCAACTCCCCATACCTGGTTTCACCATGAGCCTGTGGCTTAGTGGTGGACTCCGGTGGACTTGCGCCTGTAAATAAGTGTCTTCAAAAACCACAAATGAATGCTTGGACAAGATAGGGGCTCCAACTTGGTGTTTTCATGATTCCATAAACATACGAGGAGAGTCACACTATGCTAGCTTTGCTGGAAGTTTCGATTACCCCATTTCATTTGCCTGAGTTCTCACTCCTTTCCTTTCAGCTGTGAGAGCTATTTTATTTTGACATTTTAAATACCAGCCTCCTTAAGATAAAATGTGACTGGGTCCTCTGGAGTGCTTCCTGGCATGGATCCTTTTTTTGCGAAATGGATGTGTGTTAATAATAGATACTCTTATATAGCTACTACTGGGCTCCCACCATTAGCAAGCGTCAAAAAAGAATTACCTCCATTTTGGTAGTTACCAAGCTAAGCACTGACCAACCTTGAGAAGCAATGAGAGATGGGAATAGATATGCCTTATATTTACATACTTATTTCTAAAATGGAAAGAAAACATACAAACTAAAACTCTAAACTACTGCTATCTAACCCACTTGCTGCTGTTATCCAAGTCAGCTTCAAAAACCAGCAGAAGCATATACTTTTTTCTTTCTTTTGCTTCTCTCTGTTAGTTGTGTGAATGTTCGGTTTGAAGCACAGAATCATCTCCTAATGCCATGCCAGGATGTCTGGTAATATTTATAATTTAGAACATCCTATTAAGAATAGCGTCCTGCTGACACTGTTCATGGAACACGTGTTACTCTACTCTCTGAAATTTAAGTCCTAGACAACCAGATGCTGGAGACAGCACTCAGTGCTTCTAATGTGAGGATGACAGATTGCTCTAATACATAACTGACATGCAGGGTAATTTCTAAAAAAAAAAGAAAGAAAGAAATCTAATCTCATGCTGCCTGTGAAAGAATATACAGGAGTTACCTAAAGGGCAAACCAAAAAAAAAAGAAAAAAAGAAAAAGAGGAGGAAAAAAAAGAATTATGAAACATTTTTCACAGCATTTTTCTGAAGCAACAGCAAGGAGAAAAAGCTATCATCCTGTCATGAAAAATAGATCTAAAACAAGCAGTGGCTGCGCAAGGTTGTGAAAATGCGATAGGACATCAGGCATCTGAAGAGACGAAAGCAACGCCTTTGGAATAGCAAGGAGGTTGGATAGACAATGGCCACCACCTAATTGAAGACGCCCCTTTAACCTCCAGTTCGCTTGTGGCCGGATAGTGTTTCCTTCATCCTCCAAGGACACCATCACTACTGGGCCGTGCTGAGAAGACATGGAAGTAGGGTTACCTGCCTTGAATTTCTCAACATTGCGAGTCACCCTAAAGAAACTAATTCCAGGTGGGATCAAGGCGGATACCAACTCAACATCTCTTTGTCTCTTCTCTCTCTGGACATGTTAATACAACAGCCAAACACTGGAAGAAGATGTTATTAACTTGATTTTCAGTTTGAAAAGACAATGTCAATTTTCTATGATAAATATCACAGATGTGAACATTTAAGATCAACACATGGATCAGACATTTTTAAAATGCAACCATGGGGAGAAAGTATTTGTATTAATAGTAATGCTGAGAATCAAATTTGTAAATACTTTTCCCCGGAGAATTTGGGGTTAACAAACAATGAAAGTGTTACCAAGTATGTAAGAAGCCAGCATTAAGGTGGACTATGGAAGACACTGAGGAGCTGGAGGGAGGTGCTGGGTCCCTGAAACTCAAGCTTGCATTTGAACAATGATTTGTTTTCTAGGCCAGCCTGGGCCAACGCCAGAGACTGGGGGCATTGCATCCATCACCAACAATGGGTGGAAGCATGGGGGGTCACAGAGGAAACCCACAAACCTTTTAGCCTCTTCAACCACAAGTCCTGAGATCTGTTGTGGTTGAGCCTGTATCTGCATGAAATGAAGCAATTTCATCACAAAGGAGAAAGCATCTAGAGTTCACAGGGAGAACAGGGGGCTAGAAGGATGTATTTTCCTTGGGAAAATCCAACCCCTAAAAAGAAGGTGAAATTGATAGTTTTGACAGAGATCACAACATAAAGGCAATAAGACCTTTTCTAAATACTAAAAAAAAAAAAAAGAAAAAGAAAAAAGAAAGAAATCTTAAAGGCACACTCTTGCCCTCAGAACCGGACCCTAGGTTGGTTTCTGACTCCCTGACTCCGGGTGGTCTGCTTACTACAAAAAAGACAACTACAAAGCTGCAGAGCTGCCTCATCCACCAACTTAGCTAGATCAAGGAGATAGTGAGCCCAGGTGCCTGAAGGGGCACGGGAGATGGCGGAGAGACAGTCACAGTGGGCAAGGGAGTATACAAGGACTTGCAGTATGATTAACAGGGACAGGTAGACATCTGGCCAGACAGGAGACTCCTCTTCCCCTCTGGGAAGGTTGACTCCCTTCTTGACCCAGCTTTCCCCCAAAACTGACCTGAACTCACCTCTGGGCTCCTCTTCACCTCAGTGAAGGTGTTCGCAGCATTGTGAATAAGCAAACAGTAATGGGGCAGAAGTTAAGGAGCCTGCTCATCCATAAACCGCATGAATACTATTAGAGCATCTGATAGTCATTTACAAGCATTTTCCCTTAAATCAGAACAGAAAGGAAGTCATTCTTTCCTAATTACTTTAAAAGTAATATTCTATATATCATTGAAATATAGTTTAGATTATCCTATTGGGAAGATTAAATATTGTAATGATGCCAATTTTCCCAAATCAATTTGTAGCTTCAAAATGAAATCCCCTAACAAAATCCCAGTGGAAATCGTTTTGAAACTTTTCAGGGAAAAAAAAGATGATGCAAAAATATATCTGAATAAAAGTAAACAAACAGTGGGAAAATGCCCAAAATAATGAAAAATAAGAAATACTGGAACAAGAAGACTTATTCTATTATAGGAGTCAGTAATTTAAAACAGTGTGATATTGGCATAAGAAGCAGCAGACAGATCAAGGGAACAGAAAATATAACCTTAAAAGAGATTCTGATATACAAGAGTCAGAGATACTGCAGATTATCAGTGTTATTTGTTTGTGGTTTGGGGCAAAGTAAGTTGCACTTCCACATTTCATCACTACATAGGTAGATTATGGATGTATAGGTAGGTAGTTCGACATATATATAGATAGATAAATAGGTAGGTAGGTAGGTAGGTAGGTGGGTAGGTAGGTAGGTAGATAGATAGATAAATAGACAGATAGATGGATGGATGGATGCAATCTGAACTCGGCTACCAGTATTAAATGTTAAAAGTAAATTTGTGACATTTAAAAGAGATGGATAGGTGGGATTGTAAGAGTTTTCTTTAGGGTTCCACCCCATAATTTTCCCTCACCATTTTACTTTGTCTTGCTTTGGTTAAATATTAAAATGTCTTAAGAAAAATATTTGGGTTTCTCAGAACTGCAACAACCTAGCAAGATACATCTCCGCTCTGCATTAGTAAGTCTGGATATGACTTTTCCCAACAGCCTTAATATCTGGCCTTCGAATATACTCTACTCCTGGAACTCTACTTTCTTCTATGCTGTATTTATCTTCCTGCTTGGTATATATACTAAGATTTTATAAGCATTCCCTTCCTGTATTCTCCTATTTACTTTATAATGTACCCCCACTCCATTTTCCTTTATCCTAAATTTTAGGGTTTTTAATCATTATTTTCCCTTACTAACCAGCCAACCAGATTTCTTGACCTTTCATTCTTCCCTCCCCCTTGCCACAGTCTTTCATATATAGCTTTGTATTCCTAACTGAATTTTTTGCATTCATATATATATGTATTATACACACACACACACACACACACACACACAAAATGTCTTCAATCTTCAGATTTCTTTTCTATTTAGATCACTGCCAGGCCCATAGTCCCGTTTTGCACTTCAATGAGTAATCAGCAGCTGAAATGTTCTCAGTGTTTACTGTATTATGTCTCAAGTTCACTATTGAAAAATGCATAAAATTATTACATGTGCAAACCATATTCAGGCACCAGGGAAACTGGGTAAACGTGAGTGGGGACAGTGACCCTGACGCCTTCCAGCCATCACCTCTGGCCAGCTTTCCTAGACTCTGCTCTTGAGCCTCCTCGGTGCTCAACTAATGCCAGGCACTGCTGACCTTAAATGTCCCTCTCGTGATTCCCACTTTATGCCATTCCTTGTTCATCAGCCCATGCTGCTTCAACTCTTAATTCTTGTCAAGTCAAGAACTGTGCTCTAATGTTTCTCTTTTCGGGGGGATAATTCTGACAAGACTCAAAGGTGTAAATGACTCAATTCTGACAAGACTCAAAGGTGTATAATATAGATGAGAAATAATTTGAGAATTAACCTAGTCTCTGTGCATCTCAGCAAGTAATCTTCAGCTCCACTTTACTTCTATAGACACGGTTACGTTACCACCAGTAAAAAGTCTCTGCCTGAGTCCAGCTCCTATGGCTCTAGGACAGAGTTTAGTGCTACCGCCAAATTAAAGCACACACAGATATTCGGAAGAGTAAAGAGTGAAATACTACTGTAGCAATGGCTGCCTCTCTTTTGCAAACCAGATAGATTCCTGACTTGGTCACTGAACAAACATATTTATCTGACCTGATCTTAGGCTTGCATTTACCTTGAATTAAAGATAAGATACTCATCTCAATCTGAGTCAAGATGCAGAGTTTCTCAACTCTGGTGAGCAATGTCTGTAAATGTGCACGTGCCTCAATACATGGCTGGGCTAGCAGTGCAGGTGGAAGAAACCAAAATTCTTATTTCTATAGTTGTGGTCTGGCACAAACCTGAAGCCACAGGAGTCCTGTGTGCACAGAATCCTGTCTTGTTGACTAGAGCCATTCAGACTTTGGTAGGAAAGCATAAATATCAGATTAGCCAATCCTCAAAATAGATCCCTTTATTCTAATTTGTAGCTAAGCTCTTCTCTAAAGTCAATGATTGCCTTAATTTTTTAAAGCATCAAAATACACTTAAAATAATTTTTGTCTTTGTCTCACTATGTATAAAGCAGCAGCAACACTAATTATGAATTTGTACATATAGACATAATATTTCCCACAATGTCCAAAGAAAGACATGTCCCATCTTTCATTGCACAGAGAGACACAGACCAGAATAATGTCATATGCACAGTTATTAATCCAGGTTGGCAATTTAGAGAGACAGTGTGGTCTAGCTGGTAGAACACCAGATGGTAAGGCATGGACCTGGTTTCTATTCCCAGTTGTATCTCTGTTAGAGACTTGGCAAGGGAATCCCCTGTGCCTGCCTTCTACATCAAAGTACTGACCATCCTCACTTTCCTTCATAGGTGTGGCACAGAAAGCAGTTAGGGAGAGTCAAGAAAATCAATAGAAATAAAGGTGATTTAATGTTTTAAAAGCATTCGGAAGCTATTACTCCTTCTCCCTGACTTCCAAATGTTTCTTTCCTGCAGCAGGTGGGTAGCTTGTTTGCTTGTGATTATTGACAACCTTGACCAGGGTATCAGTGGCTCAGGCTTGAACATCAAAGTTTAAAGCTTAAAGTTGTCAAAACTTTAATCCTCAAGTCTGTCTCATTCATTTGGTCTGTACTATTTCCCTGTCACCATCCTAACTCGATTCCTTTCCTTCTGTAAAATATATGCCATCAAAGATTCAACCAGGGGAAGAGAGGCATATTTATTTCACAGTCAGCATTAAACTTACTAGGCTTTGCTAAATCTGTGGCACAAGTGGGGGACAGGAGAAAATACAGAGGAGTTCTGATATATCTCCATGAGTAAGTTTGCAGCTGAATTTGGGAGGCAGTTCTAGCACACATGAAATATTTAGGTTTGTGAACTGATGTCAACTATAAATTATGAGAGGAGTTCCTAGAACCCAAAATTGGTATGGATCGTAAGGAAGTTTTCATGGAATAGATGAAACATGATCTGTACAAAGTTAATAGGATTTTGGATCAGAAGAGAACAGAAGGGAGAAGCATTCTGGAAAGGCCAAGAATAGCAGTGTATTCAGGAAGGCAGGGGTGGGGGCATGAACATGACTACAATCAAGAGTCGAAATAAGGATTGGAAGAAAGTAGGCTGCATGTAGATAATATGGCTGTATTGCAGAATTCTGGAGACACATGAAGAGTTTATGTGTCCATGAACTTTTGAGGAGCTTTTGGAGGTTTGAAAAAGTAGCATGTTAAATGTTTTCATGGAATTATTGATTTGGGCAACTTAACAATGAAGTAAATGTACATTGTAGGGGAACCTAGGGTGCTAGAGATGAGAAAAAAAAGATTAAATCAGAGACATATTTTAAAAGAAATGACCCCATGGCTAAGAACTGGGTCTAGGAGAACGCGCGAGAGAGTATATAAATGCCATGTAAGAAAGAAGGGAGTCTTCCCACTTGAGGGCAATATTTTAGGTGCTGTGTGAGCAGGTGAGCACTCATAGACACCAGCCTAATGCTATCGTTAACCTTGACGGAAGGTCTGCGATGCTGTGTGATGTCCAGAGAGGGAACTTACGAGTGTGCATAACGTCTACAGGGTTGCAGTTGCCTCCTGGTGAGGAAGGTGATCTCTCACCTGAGTCTCCGCAGAGAAAAGCCTCAGGTTTGTTTGTGAGTGTGGGTTTGCTTGAGAAAACGAAGAAGAGTGGGAAAGAAAAAAGAAATGTTTTCGGTTGAAGTTCTCTTACAACTTCACTTTACTGAGATACTTTAAATTTCCTTAAGAACTTTTCCACTGGAGACGTTTTGGTGAAAAGGCTGACTTAACTGGGTTTTTGCTATAAGAATCAGTGAATCACTTTAAAGATAAGAGAAGCAAAATTGTCCAGGGTGAAATATTATTGAGACTTTGGGGTGGTGTGGTGTGAGAAGTCTAAATCTATACTCCTCGAAACATAGATAGCATTGTAAGCCAAGATTTTCTCAATAAACATATTTGTTTTATTTTGAAAAGAGAAGAATAGATGAACCTCCTCACTTATTCACAAAGTATATCTTGTATTAAGAAATACAATAGTAAACAAGAGATACACGATCCTTCTCTCATGGAAGACAGCTCCAGTTTTAAAGTTCTGTGGAAATTAGTAGCGGATATATTCAAGGGGCACTATCCTAGCCCAGGATTTCAGGCAAAAATTGCAAAGTTACTTTTGTAAGTTATTAGGGAAGGGCACAGTTACAGAGTCAGGGACATGAAGAGCACAGAGAGAAATGTGGTGTTTATTCCTTGGCACCTTTTCAGGGTGTCCACCCAGAATCGCTGTTGTTTAGTCTCCATTAAAAGCAAACCTGTGCGTGTGCACTAGTTTCTGTAGGTAATTGACTTCGGGGAGAACACTGCAAGACATCTTGGGGAATCGATACGAAACAAGGCAACTTCCCAAAGGACAGAAATTCAACTACAGCAGAAGTATAGATTCTGGGCAATACAGCAGAGCAGCACTGGGGATGCATAACCCAGAGAAATGTGCACTAAGCCTTCTGGAGAAAAAGAACAGGGAATGGACCTGATTAATAGGGCATGTGACCTCCGCCTGAGTCCCAAGACTAGGTCAGTGCAGCCTGGCCTGGAGGCAGGATGATGCATCAATATTTGTTCTGGACATGTGCTGGAAATTGCACTTGCCTCCTTTGTTTAAAGGATACTAAGCCTAGACTTTAGTTTAATGCCATTTTTCTAATTATCAAAAAATACAAAAGAATAAAAATATTGCTGGTTATTAATAAAGTCAGTTATCTCTGCAAATATATTATCATCTTCATGTGTGTGTGATAGGCATATTTTATATTTGAGATGCTATATACATACTGTTTAGCAACTTCTTGAGCATATTTTGGCAGTTGTAACTAAGAAAGTGAGAAATGTAGTGGGTTAACATCTGCCGTCTGATTTCCTTTGAAGACAATCCATTGTCCATTGGAAAATACCTGATGAACCATTGCTACAGACCACATGACCCATATGGCTTGAGTGTGAGTAACAACTTAAGAAATCATTCACTGTGTCTGTGCACATGATGGGGAGTTATTATTGCCCCCATGCAATTCAGAGACAGAAGAAACGGGACTCTTATTTAATTTAATGCCATTTTTCTAATTATCAAAATAATACAAAAATAGAATAAAAATATCACCAGTTGTTAATAAAGTCAGTTATCTCTGCAAATATATTATCATCTTTATGTGTGTGACAGACATAGGTGTGGAGAAAGAAGAGATAAAGGAGAAAAGTTGGAGAGGGTCAAAACTATGTTATGGAAACAGCTGAGAAAATTTTCTCAAGGATGTCATGGTAAAATGACATTTATGTCTATTTTTTGTTGTGGTTTGGGCATATTGATCTTGGGCATTCGTATTTCAGTAAAATTTTCCACACTTCAAGATATTTATTGATTTAATTAATTCAGATGAGTAGGACATAGAGCTGGAAGAAGTCCTCAGTGGCTACATACTAGATGCAATTGGGCCAGTCGCTTGGTTCTTATGTCCAGCAGAGGCAATCGGATAGGAGATCAACGTGGTAAGGGAGGATGTGCAGGATGGAAGCAGGACGGGCCCCCCTGACGTCACTCCCAGCTACCCACCTCAAGAATGTAGACTGGGTTCCCGGATGCTGTGGGGATGACACTTCTGGCTCTCTCAGCGGAAGGAATTGCTGCAGGGAACACACAGAAGCCCCACTGAAGCTTACTTTAGCTGCTGCACAGCACCCTACCGCCAGGGGACCTCAGACAAGAATAAGAGGCATCTTCTGGGGAGCGGCCTGCCATAGGGAAGAGTTAGAGCTCTTGCGATAGCGCTGGGACACAACAGAACATGATTCACATCCGACTGATTCACTGAGATGTCTCTCGTTAGTCTCATTTAACATTTTTGATTTGTGGACTAATGTATGACCCGGCCCAGAAAGGGTATGTTTACCATCTCAGGTCCCCAGTTGACACCAGAGTGGAAGAGGAGCTAGCTAGGCATTGGCAGGAATTAATAACACTTGGAGAAGAAGCTGCAAGTAATAATTGCAGTTAAAAGATCAGCTCATGGCCCTCTCTGGTGGTGCAGGGGGTTAAAGCACAGCACTGAGAAGCTACAGCCCCTTCCGCATGAGTTCAATCCCCGCCCAGGAGGTGACCCACATAGCCCGGCAGAACTCTCCTGACCCACCCGCTGCTCTCCTCAGCAGTGTACTTCGTTGATCTGCCTGTTCTGCTCCCCACTCTGTCTATGGTGAAGCCTCTAACCGACCCTGAGCTTCTGGCCTGTACCCCAGTTCTGTATGCACAAATAAATAAATCTTTACCAAAAAAATCAGCTCAGGAGTTGGGGGTTATCATTGGTACAGTAGATGTCCTTGTAAGGTTCTCCCAGGACAAGAGACCCACTGATATTTTTGAAGAACACCTCCCCAAATCGATTCAGTGTAGGAGGTGATGTCCTTCATGAATGGTCTAATGAGCCATCTCAACCTTCTTTCAGTACAGCAGCATAATCCAACTTCCTGTACTCCCTCTTCCTTTCCCCCCCACCCCCACCCACAGTGGTAGATTCTGTAAGCTGTTTCTAATAAACATTCTGCACATTAATCTCTATCTTAGAGTCAACTTCCCTAGAAAGATGACCCACACATAGTACCTAGCCGTCCTTTGATCATGTATTCAATATATATGCTTAATTTGAACAACTGTTATGTGGCTGGCATTATGAAAAAGGCAATGAAGCAGAACAGAAGTATAAAACACCAGCTCTGCGTATAAAGAATTATAGTCAATTCAGTGAAATGTCTTATATGTATAAAGAAAAAGGCAATAGTAAATGAAACCCCATCAAAGACTGGAAAGGATGAGGAGCTATAATGACAAGGGGCTCAGACTTCCCAGAGCCTGGGTCAAACCATGCAGGAAGGCTACCAGAATCCCAGGACAGCTTGCTAAAAGTAAATAGAGAGCTGGATTGCACAGCAGAATAAAAACGATGGTTCCTTTTGCCGGGCAGGCAAGGACTGCTATGGGTATGTCAGTGAGGCTGCGGCAGTTCCTAGCTTCGTTGTGACTATGTGAGGACACCTGCCCATTATAGGTAAAATCTTAGCAAGCTCATCTGGACATTTATCCTCCCAGACACTTAAAAATCCATCTTATTCAGGTGATTTTATCAGTTAAAAAAATAGGAAGCACTAACATTTTAACTTTCCGTTTGCTGACTCCTTGGGGGGTTCCTACCCCTGCCTAGGAGTAGGTGTTCGCTCCCTGTGATTCCACCCCAGTTGGCTGTTGGGAAATTAGCCCACATGCTGAGTTCCTGATCACCACAAGGAGGGGGATAGATTTTCAATTGGGGTGGGTGAATAGCCCTATTCCTCTAAGGGGGCTTTCTTCCAAAAACATGTTTATTTCACTGATGGGCCATTTATGATGTTCAAGTTTGAAGGATGTGAAAGATTATTTCAGGGATGGATATTTGGTTCTGGTTACAGTCTTGAAGGTCAAAACTTAAACATTGTAAGGAAAGGAATTTCTATTATTTCCTCATATTCTCTCTGTCTCTCTCATACACACGCTGAAGCTAGAACTTGGACTCCTAAGTGTATATATGAACTTCTATTAGCACATTCATTAATTAAGACCTTATTTGTTTAATTGTTGCTACATGTTTTTAAAATGTAAGGAAGACCTTACAGTAGTCTAAGATTATGATTCTATAAAATTACTATGGAAAGGACTTCAATAGGAGCTGTGAAAATAGAAAACAAAAACAAAGCAACCAAAATTATCTCCTGCAGAGATAAATAGGGATCATGTAAATTTAGGAGAACTTGCTTCAAACAATGATTAATATAAATTAAACGACTGAATAACAGTTGTGGTCATTACAGTACGTCCTAAAACAACAATGAGTTACAGCTTTATTTGCTCTATCAGGGTTTAGTCCAGAAATAAAATCCATTACAAGTAATGTGAAAGTGTAAATTTACTAAAGGAGCAAGACCAGGAGCATTGTTGGAACTGCTTGAGAAAGGTCTGGGCAAAGCTGTGTTTCTTCATCAGTTTGTGGTCCTAAAGTTGTTGCTGACTCTTAGGACTGGTAGTCAGGAAAGATGCTGCTTGTGATGGGGAGTGCAGCAGGGAACAACTATAACCCATTAAAAATAATTGGAACTCACCTCACTCTTGAGCCGCACAGGCCAAAGGGAGAAACTGACCCCCACCCATTGGCCTGCACGTGGCCTTCATCTAGGACTGGAGACGCTGAAGGAGGAAATGAAGTAAGGGGTGGTGGTGGGGGAGCCACAGTCAAGGTGAGTCAGCAGATCGGGTGACAATATGTGTGAATTGCAGCAATATGTGGCACCATCTATGTCTTCCTGCATCATGTCATGGTAGCCTCTCATGTCCCTCCTCTAGATCTCACTTCTGTGAGCGGTCTTAACCCATATCGCGAAGGAAGTCTCACAAATATATGAGTCCAATTAAGTTGTCACTGAACTTAAGCCTTACTTGGTACATCTGTACATCTCTTTGAAGCATTTTTAACTCCCAATAAACATGATACAATAATGCAGTTATCCTTTGAAAAATCAAAACCACACTTCTTTGTGCAACAGACCTAAATGTCAGTACACATTTTGGTTGAAGTTTCTTCTTCCACTTGAAAGTAACTCTCCCTTTCTAAAATTTAAATATTGAACTATGAGATTAACCACTATAGTTGAAAAAAATTGAGAGGTACATAAGAATGTGTTAACATAGATAAACACACACATATATGCACGTACCTATGTACATTAAAAAAGATGTAGTCACGGCCCTCCCTGGTGGCGCAGCGGGTTAAAGCACAGCACTGAGAATCTAAAGCCGCTTCCGCATGAGTTTGATTCCCGCCTGCCCCGGAGGTGACCACATGGCGTGGCAGACCTCTCCTGACCCGCCCGCTGCTCCCCTCAGCAGTGTATTTCATCGATCTGCCTGTTCTGTTCCCCGCTCTGTCTCTGGTGAAGCCTCTCACCGCCCCTGAGCCTCTGGCCTGTACCCCAGTTCTGTATGCACAAATAAATAAAATCTTAAAAAAAAAAAAAAAAAAAAAAAAAGATGTAGTCATAACTATTATAGCTCCAATTCTTGTTATTGGCAATATTTTCATAGCTTATATTTATGACTTCTTTCCACTACTACAACTTCATCTTCCCTCAGTAAGCACCTTACCTTGCTGTGATTCCCAGGCTGCTGGAGTGACTCAATCCTTCATTTCTGGAGTGTCTGAGTCACCAGAAGTCCTATCTTTCTTGGGCTATTATAGTTCGATATTAACTTTTACTACAAGATAAGGCATTGTGATAAAGACAATGAGGCAGGAAAAAAAAGCATAAAACTAGGACCCTACTTACCAAAAAATTACAGTTAATTCAGGGAAATACCTTATTAGCATAAAGAATAAGGCAATGTTAAATTAAATCACATTAAGCCTGGAAATAATGAGATCTTGATGAGCAGGACCTCAGATTTCCCAGGAATAAGGGTCTGGGTCACATAAGATGTGACCAGAATCCTAGAAGACTGAAGTAGGTACCCTCAGTGATCTACAACTAGAAATGTCCACTTATGCCCATTGTATGAGTGAAAATCAATTTCCCCCTGTGCTGACTAACTCCCTAACCAGTAACGGAACCCCAGTTTTGAATATTAGTTCACTGGTATCATTTGTCTTCATTTCTAATTGAACTGAGTCATTTGTGTATGCTGTTGTAGAAGCAGTCTTTCTTGGAAGGATCAGATCCATAGCAGAATAGAACCTAAGGTTGTAGGCACTGGCAACAAAAATTCCACTAGTAAATCGAGGCTAATAGTGAAAGGACTTATTTTCACCCCCTTATTTGTTCACTCCATAATTTAGTTGCTGTTTTAGGCCAGATATCACATCTTTGATGACCCCAGGCTAAGTCTACCCAGGTGGGACTGCAATAAAACCTTCAAAATTTTCTTCCTTATCCACATCAACTACCTGTTGAGTGAGTTCCTTGGTCAGAAATAATGTTATGAAGGATATTGTGATAACAAATAAAACAAATGACTTTTAGAGGAACAAATGTGTGCGGATGAAGGGAAACCATATTCTGTTCAAGAATGTATTCCAGTGGGGACACATACATGCTGGACATAATCAAGTGTAGTCAACCTGCCCATCAACTGCTAACTGATGCCTCTGGAGAAAGATGGTACCAGAATATCCTGCAGGTCCTTTTGTAAGATGGATGCCATACCTATGGTTGCGAAGGAGGAGGCCATGTAACGGGACTATGGGTAATCCAGGTTATTTGCTCATGAAACTTACTTGCATGACTTAACAGATTAAGTTGGAGCTCATATCTTCTGCTTCCAGTTGATGAGGGAGAAGAGCTATTCACATCCAACTTGATGGTTTGGTGATTAGAGAACCCCCAGTTCATGTTAGGTACCCCAGATGGCATAGCGAATTGATAACCCATGGTCTAGCATTCTATCTATAGGAAGATCTAGTAGCAACCCAGAAACTGTTTCTTCAAAAAAGAAATGTGATCTGCAGAGTATGGAATGGCTTTATCCCAAAATGTAAGTCTCCACAGTCATTTACCTATGAGTTCTTGCTAATGATGCTCAACTTCATTTCAATCCCAGATATGTCAAACCTTCTAGGGTAAGCTGGCTCCCCTGTCCACATGGCAGTATAGCTTGTACATCAGCCTGGACCTAGAGTGGAGATCTTATTCTAGGGGTCTTATAATGTGGGTCTTATTCTAGGACCCACGTAAAACTGGCAGCCTTTTGAAGTTATTCCATAAATTAAATACAATGAAGTGTACAATGTCTTCAAAATACAAAGAGACACCTTCTAGGTATTATTCCTCTTTTTTAGTGATAAGAAACAGTTGCAGCCAACTTTGTTTTACCTTTAAAAGCGATAACCCAGTAACTTCAGACCACCAGTTCCCTGATATCTCTATGATGCCAGGCCCTAAGTTTTTAATTTCCTTTATTTCCTTTTACTTGGCATGTACCTCTCTTACCAGGTATCTAGAGTAGCTGCTACTTCTGCTCACCAAATTCGATAATCATTATAACAATAAGACACTCATCTAACATGGTGGCCTTTGGAATGGTGAGACAAATAACACCACTCTGGGCTAGACTAGTACATGGGATTGAAAATTTGATGTAGCCTTGAGGAAGGATAGTGAAGATATATATCTGGCACTTTCTACTGAAAGCAAGCTGCTTCAGAGATCTTTGCTAAAAGGCATAGAGGAAATAGTATTTGTCAAAACAATAGCCATTGCTGATTTCCTCCTGAAAGAAAACAGCGCAATTCAGCAGTTGCCCACAGCAAACTGCCAGGTACAGCTATCTTCTGCACTGACCAAAAAGGAAAATTGAGAAAGAATGTAGTAGGGTTCACCATACTTATAGCTCTCAAGACTTGACAGTTGACAGTGACTTTTGCAGTCTGTTCAGGAAGCTATGATCCTTTTATATGACTAGTTTGATAGGCAGAGTCACTTCCAGGAACTTCCACTTGGACTGTGGAAACCACTTATAATTGCTCTAACAACATGGGTTGAAGAACAGTATGTGGAGTCTGCTCCCCACATGTATATGATACAAGCGATGCATTCATAAATGATAAAAGAAATCCCCAAAATATTTGGAGAACCACTGGACCCACAGTGAGATGACTGTGCACCCAAGCACCTCACCTGCCCACCACAGCCCCTTACAGGATTGGTGACATTCTGTGTATTCAGGTAATTTTCGTCAGGTCAGAAACAGTGACCAATGATCCTAAAGCAGTTCTATTCCATTCTCTCTTTGAAATACACAGTCACCTTGAAAAATGGCTATAAGTCCTTTTTTTTTGGGGGGGGAGAGATGGAGAACATTTACATTGTAAATTTTGGGCGAAGACCCAAAGTCTTTCCTTGGGACAACCTGGTCTCTGCATCACTTAAGGACCTTTAGTTCTGTAAATTAGCTCATTGCTGGGAAGTAACTTAGAAACAAGACCATTACAAAGACTACAGTTAGACTCCCATTCATCAGAAGAGATCTTTGCAACTTCTATACAGGTCAGGTAATATGTTAAAAGCCTGTCAACCTATTTCAGTTCTGGAGACACGTTACTGGCCAAAGCAAAGATCTCTGTGGGTCAAGTCACCCTGTCTCTGGTCATAAAGTGCCACAACTTGGTCCTGTCCTCCTGAATTCGGGGTGTCTAGTTTGAGAGTAGCCATTCTCACTGATGTTTCTGGACCACAGAGACTAGCCACCTCACAGCCACCACTCTTCACAGAAGTATGCTGCCAAGCCTGGTGAGAACAGACCCCCCCCCCAGACACAACACAGGGGGCATTGAGCTTTGCCTTCCAGCAGGCCATCGTGGCTATGCACCATCAGTTTCAGAGTACCAAGGAACCTCAGTCATCTCACCCAGATGTTTGAAAGAGCCACCCCTACCCAAGCTGTTGCATGGAATTCAGTCTTTTACATAACTCCAGTCATGTATTTTTCAGTCTGTCTAAGCTTAGGGGTCACTCCCATGAATGTTCCCAGGAATGCCAATATAAACCAGAAAAACACTGTAGTCACTTTGTTGGACTATGGTCAATAGTTTTGCTTAATTTTCGTGGGTAATCATTTAGTTCTATGACTTGTACGGGTATCCCTGGAGTCTGTCAAGATTCGATTCTGGTTAGAAGCAAAGAAAGATGGTGAAGGTAGTTTCTGCAGAGGACCAACAACCTCTAGACAGTCAAGTGCCAGAGGGACAACGACTTAGGGATTTTAGGCAACAGAGGCCAGAGGATTTCCTCAGACAGAGAACTTTGACAATGAGCTTCCTCTTCATAATAAACCGCAATGGCAGCTGGTCCAGCACTTGAAAAGCTATGGAGGAGGTGGGCAAGCAATGGAAGAGCTGCAGGCCCTCCGCTCTCCCTGCCAACCTGCGACCCAGCAGACCAGTGACCTGCGTGCTGAGACCAGCCTGGGGTGCTTGAGGCACACACAAACATATAGGACAGAGGGCTGCTTCAGGCTTCCAAATCACATGCGGATTTCTCACATGAAATGTGGAATTCTGACTATTGTTTTCTCAGTTTCAGGCTGAATCCCTACTGAATCTCTTCAGTTTCTTGCTTGATTATTGGCTAGCACATTTATAAGTTTTCAGAAGGAACAGTGCAGAGTTTTCAGGTTTCAGTTGACAAAGAAAATCTCTGACAGTGGCCAGGGTTTTCCAGATTAATACATGGCCCGAATCATCTTCAGAATTCTCATCAGTCTACACCATGATCATGTGTCGACTGAGCCTGCTGGAGAGAAAGCTTTCTCAGATATACAGTGCATATTTACCACCAGCAACAAGATCCCTTGCTGCATTCTCAAGTATGATTGATAAATTATTGAATAAGCTTTATTTACTCAATTTAGATAGAATGTCAGTTTGCCCCTAATATCACTAAAACCTTAAAAAAATGGGAAATTCCAAGATCCAAAGTTAATTCTATTTTCTTTCTCTTTTTCTTCAGATTCGAAAGCTGATTGACAGGGGGGTCTTGAACTTCCATAGCACTTTATATAATTTTGGGAGACAGAAAGGTCAAGAGAGAGGAACATAAGTATGGAGGTGACAAGAGACCATGAATTCCCACTGAGTCATCTTGACTTATCTTCACTAGCTTAGATAACAGTAAGAAGTAACTTTGAGGGGCATAGCTTTCCATTTAGTAAAACTCCGTAACTTGGCTTGATGGGTTGACCCAAAGAAACATGACAAAGCACATCTCTTCATTGACAATCGCTGAGCAATTCCCAAGAAGTTAGCTGGAGGGAAGGAAGAAAACAGAAATATCAGGAAAGAAATGGGGCACACTTGTAGCCCCTTGATCCACCAGATACACGGCCTCCCAATATGTTTGGTTTTCTACTTACAAACTGCTGCATACAGTAAATGGTAGTTTTGTTTCATTAAGAACAGGGAGGTATTTGGCAAATATCTGAGAGGGGAATAATTCACTTCAGGATTTCATACATTTACACAGGTTCAGATTTGAATCTCTGATACATTTGATAGAAAAGAAGATTAACAGAATCACTTTAACCCTATATCTGTAAGTTAGATGAAGAAAAGTTAAGGATAGAAGGGGTAAGAGGTGACTTGTTGAGGCTGGGAAGTGACCAGATTTCACCTCTTTTTTTCAGTTAGTCACATATGTGGAATTTTTTCTAGTCTTAGTTATTTGTGAAGAAAAGTCTTTATTCTTGGCATTTATGTTTGTCCTGTAGGCCAAGAGCAAAGTATCTGAAGATGTTTTTCAAATACAGATGAATGTTAAATTAGTTGATAAACTGTATTTGATCTAATTGGTTCCTTTAAAGTTTTCATAAATGCTATGATTGCTTCAAATTTTGTACATAAAAATGTATGTGATTAGAAATTATGTTGTGTCAGGGTTTTTATGAATTATTGACATTTATGAGTATTCAATATCAACTGTCACATATGTATGAATTTAGATGGCCCAGGCAAATAACAAATTGAAAATATTTACTGCAGTGTCTTATGAGGTCATCCCCTGCTTCATTTCCTCATATACATTGCTCTCTATATTTTGAATTTGAGAATCTCTTTGCTTTGGAAGATGGATAAAGTTTATCTTATATCAGTTATTGCTTGAATTATTAAGATGTTTCACTGAAAGTCCAAAAATAACAGAAATTCTAGATATAGTGGGATGACATTCTTCTCCTTTCTGTGTCCCGTTCATCTGCGTAAATATACATTCTTCCAAGAAAAGTGACACTTGGGGGAAAAATGACATCTGGGTCCCTATCTCTGTGAGCACTATAACTATTATTGGCATCTATTTCTTTAGAAGATGAACCATTAAAAACTAAAATAATAATAATAGTAAGTATTTAAACTGAGCATCTGACTTAATGGACTAACTTCTATTTCTTAATTTTGCTTTAAGATTGATTGTGCAGAGACGATTCTGAAAAAAAAAACTGTCTAATGTGTAACATGGGGGTCTGTCAAAAGGATGGCTAACAAACATCCTTTTGTGAACAGACAGAGGGGGCTTTCCCTCGGCTGTTGTTTCTATGCTCTGAAGTAAATGAATACGACTGTTCGATAGTCCAAATCTGTGAACAGAATCAAGTCCCAAGACATCCCTACATCGTGACAGAAGCCAGTGAGTGCTGTTTCAGCCCTGCCCGATGCCAGACAGCTACCCTGCCTGAATCCACATGGCAAGGAAGAGCTGCTGAATCCGCAGGAGGTAGGAGACACCTCGCAGGAACTGAGGAATCAAGTGGGAACCAATAGCCACAATAACCATGCATCTGGATTAGCTGCTCAGAGAATTTTTTTTTTTTCTGAATTCTGTAAAGGGATTCCTCCAAGGGTAACAAATGTTCACAAACTGCAGCTCTTTTAAAAGAAATAATTACTTTGCCCATAAGAGACCTAAGAGAAATATCTGCCTGTCTCTGCTTGGCATCACTGCCACCTCATGGATTAATGAATTCTGTGTCCTCCAGCCCCCTCGTTACACACCCCTGTTTTTTGCAAGTAGCCAGATGTATCAGAGTTCACTTTAATGAATGTGAGTCATTTCTCATTTTTTATGATTTAGACATTGGTTTATAAGTAACCCATTAACTAGGCTAAAAATAATAGATACTACCTGCTGGAAAACCAGTGAAGTAAAAGGGTTCATTGCCAAGAGCTCCGTGGAAAGGGGGTGAGGAGAAAAGGTGGGAGAAGAGTTTATACTCCCATAATTTTAAAGTTAAAAAAAAAGTCTTTTTAGCAGAAAGCTTCATTTTATAGTGCTGTGGAGTCACAGAGTCAAACAATTTTGCAACCATATTCAGAACCACATTCAGTCTATTTTATAGTAAAGAATTCAAAATATCCATGTTTGTTTTCTCATAGAAAAATAAGGCTCAGTCTCTCTGGTCAAGGTGCCTCTCCCAAATTCAGCAGTCAAGCATCCTCAAGAGGAGCAAACAAAATTCTGTCTGCGGTCTGAATTAGATGTGTTAGCATGTTAGCAACTCGTTTTTCTAAATGATAGCTTGTTTTTATTCATTAATTTCAAGTTAAACCCAAAGTTCATAAAGTGCATGTCTTTTTTTTTTTAAGATTTATTTATTTATGCATGCAGAACTGGGGTACAGACCAGAGGTGCAGGGGTGGTGAGAGGATTCACCAGAGACAGTGGGGAACAGAACAGGCAGATCCACGAACTGCTGAGGGGAGCAGCGGGAAGATCAGGAGAGGTCTGCTGCACCATGTGGATCATCTCCAGGGCTGGGGATGGAACTCGCACTGAAGCGGCTGTCACAGCTCCATGGTGCTGCACTTTAACCTGTTGTACCACCAGGGAGGGCCCGGTACTCGTCTTTAAAGAGAATATCTTGTTACAGACAAAACTCCATAAAGGGCAGGCTGTGCTTCCTCACCGCCACTTACATCTGCACATATCATGAGTCCCAGTGTTCCAGGGCTCCAACTGCCAATGGGGGAGCTACTGAGAGCCGCCTGTAGAACACCAGGCCAGGTGGGGCCATCATTCTTGAATCTGTGGTTCGACTGCACCTGATACTTCTGGGAAGGAGACTTGAAGGTGATGTGAAGGAAAGACATGTAAAGGTTCTTGGAAGAGAAACGCGGAAGAGACACATGGATGAGAGATTTGGGCAGACTGTCTTTGGCAAAGACGACGGCAGCCTTTATCTCGATGAAGCGCCTCCTTTCATTCCAGCTTTCTCAGACCACCTAACTCCATTCTTGTGGTTCCCTTCCGGAAGTTACCTTAGACTTCTGGCCGCTTTTGGACCTCAGAAGCCCCATTTGAGTCAAGTCTGTTGGCCTGGGTATTAGGTGATTGATTGATTGATTGATTGATTGATTCAGAATAGCATACTTAGCTCTCTATGCACAGTAATTAAGAATTTTCCATATTTGGTGGGAGAATTATGGAACTGCACTTCAGGAGAGAAATATTGTATAAAAATGAATGATATTTAAAAAAATTTTAAATGAAGGAAATGTCTTAAATTAGAAAAGAAACAGTCATCTGTACTAAGGTTTTGCTGCGTCGGCTTTTGTGGCTGTGGATGGTCAGACCCCTCTCAGATAGTGCATTTTTGACTACTTTGGGGCCCTTGGGGCCCCTTGATCCCATGTGGGCCGTCTCTGTCCATAGATGTGTCTGTTTTAATTATCTGTCTCCACTGTTCAGACTGTAAGCTCCATGATCGCAGGGCCTTTGTTTTATTTCTCTGCTAGGTTCCAGTGCCCCAAACATGGAGAGCCTGGTGAAGAGTGAATTAGCAATATATATTTGTTAAATATTGGGCTGAGTACAGGATTAAATATTAAATATGATTGTAAAAATAATTTTATTAAAGCATAAACCCTGGAACTAAAGTTGCTTAACTGGATTCTATGACATGGTCATTCAATATAGTTTGTAAATGAAAAGTAGGGAAATTCATGATTTTCATTTGAAAAGTGTAATTTAAATGGACTTCTGAGATCAGATATATTTTTAGATAAAATGCCATGAACTCCATCTCATTATATTGATTAGCTTCTTCGGCCAACTAGCGCCTGACACGGTATAAGTCAAATGCTTTAGCAGCTTCATTCATTCAAATTAGTATTAGCACCTCCCTATAAAAAGCTCTTTACTGAGAGTTAAGTATAAAGCTGAAAAAGATATGCTTCCTCCCTCAGAGTAGCTGTGGTCCAAAAGAGAGACAATCAATCAACACTGTAGCAGAACGTTATTACTATGATACTCAGTGCCATCTGAACTGAGAGAGCTGAGCATTATGATTTTGGCAGATGCAGAATAAACTTTAAGATGTTGCAGACCTACACCTTGGAAGGTGAGTAGTCTGGTAAGATGAAGAGAGGGAGATGGGCACTTTAGGACGAAGACACTCTGTTGAGTAGCCTGAGTCACTGTGCTGTCATTGGAAAGGCACAGCTGATTCATAATTCTGGAAACAAGTAGCCCCAATAGTGTCCAGAGGATCACCTGACGCCTTGGTGTGCATGGCCTTCAGGACCTTAGTGAACGCCACCATGACCAGCTGGGAGGTTCTATAGGCTACAGAGATGCTGAAGTCCTGCTTTGGTTTCTTTGTTTATGTGGAGTGTTATACTCTGAACGGTGGAGGAGAAATATGTGTGTTTTTCTCTTGTTTTGTTCTTGAAAAGACACTGTGAGGCCTTTTATGTGTATCACCATTGAAATGGTTATTGTTAGGCATTTACTTAGAGTAAATAAAACTTCATAAGCTAATTCTACCGCAGGAGTGATGTTTTGTGTTGATCCAAATGTATCAATAAACAGTGCAGTGGTTGTCCAGCTCTTGGGGTTCTCATTTCATTGCAAGATAGCTGTCAACATTAAACATGATGCAACATTGAAAAAAAAACAAAGGTTTATTACTCACAGAAACTGGAAGTTCCACAGCAAACCAGAGGCCATAGAGAAAGATCGAGCTAGATAGAGTGTGCCTATGGTTTGGGTCTTGTTTTTATTGAGGTGGAGGGCAGGAGCCTGGATTTTCATGGGCTTTGTCTTATTGGTGAATTTAAAACATAGGAGTGTTTTAAAGCACAGAAGAGAGACAAAGAATAAACACAAGCAATCGCAAATAGTGTATCTCAGTCAACCAGGATCTGTAAAACAAAGACCGCAGTGCAGAGAGCTGCCTGACTTTTTATCTAGTCCCATAACTGCACTCTGTTAATTCAAGGTTACCTTTTTAGAAGTGGTTGCTACCCCATCCTCTCTTAAGTAAGGCACCTGCATTACACCTGCATGAGAGAAAGAAAAGCAACTGTCAGCACTTAGACCACAAGTGGCTCATTGCACCTTTCCAAAGGGGCTTCATCAGAAGCTAGCAGGCCAATCTCTCCACACAGGGATTCTACCAGTCCAACCTGACAGTGATCACGCGCTGATCACAAACTCTAGTCTGTCAGTTCCTCCCATCAAGATTCACTATCTAAATGTTTTCAGTTGTAGTTATAACTAGGATGTATATGCCATATGAATATGTGAAAAGGGTCGATTATCTTTATTTGTGAATTGAAAATTATAGGTTATATTCAAGGAGAAGTGCCTTGAAGTAAAAAATAATGTGACAGGTAGAGGAACTTTTAATCAGAGAGTGCAAAAAAGAAGAAACAAATAAAGCAAAGGGAAACGCTAGTGGTAGTGATAGATAGCAACCTGTATCCTCTCCTGTAGCCTGGAGTCAAGACATGTTGTATCCTGGAGGGACAATGACCTGGAAAGGGAGCAGAAGGCCTCTGGATCTGGAAACAAAGGGGATAAATTAAAAGTTGTCAGTTATTTCATAGACATGTTATTCGTTTAAATTTTACTTTAAATTTTATGAAAATGCTGGCAAGAAAATTTGTATTATATAATATATATATTATATAAATTATATATCATTATATAAATGATTTTCATTATTTTTCTTTCACTAGTGTTTAATGTTGTTAGATAACACTATATAAAATATAATGTGAATCTCTGCTACCTTCTATGTAGTTGTTCTGTTATAAATAGCAATATGTATAAATGATGAAATAATTTATACATTACCGCAGTGTAATGCCCATTATGTTAATATGTTTAAGCATTCATGAGATTTTTAAGCAAACAGGATAATTTAATATTTTTGTTTTAAAATACATGCATGTCCCCTAATACCTACATATTTGCACTTAGCAGGATCACCAGTTGTTTTTGTTTGCTTAAATGCAGGAGGAATTGGAAGGAAACATTTCCTTTCTTTTAACCATGTAGGTGCCTTTGTACTAGAAGACATTTGCTGGAGCATCTGTAAAATCTTATGTTTAATTAAGCACATTTTCATCACAGTGAGTAAAACAGCAGAAGCAGGGTATTTCAACCTAAGAAGAAGTAAGGAAATAATAAATAAAACAGCAGCACAAAGACTGGTCTTCTACCCACCACCTAGGCAGACAACTAAAACAAACAATGGCAACTAATTAGTATTGGCCCGGCTGCTGTTCTGAGAGCCAAAAATGAAACACCCACACAAGAAAATGGCGCCTTGTTCACTGCATGTAGTTTGTTTTTACTTTTGAATAATGAATAAGTTAGATTCAAAAGATGATGCAGAAAATACAAAAGTGCAGTGGAATTGTAACACAAAACTTCAAACTGTCCTTAGTTCGCAACCGAGCCCCTAAAGTTTTCATTGGAAAATTTAGAATATTTTTCTACGATTTTCCATAGTGAGTATTTCAAACCTCGCTTCATGAAGTTCTGAGCAGAATGAGTGAAGTTTTAAAATAAAAGGAAACAGTAGCTGACTCCTCTCATGAGATAACTGCAGTGATGGGTTTGGCTGTTGTTTTGAGGTAGGTAGCAGTGACCTTGGGAGGACGGACTCTGAACATACCTCACAGATACTATTTCCCATTTCCTTCCTATGTTCCTTATCAGTTTGCATGACAAACTCATATACCGTGGTGGGTAGCACACAGAAGTCCTTTGAAAAGCTGTAAAATGAGATGTCATTGGCAAACGTGTCATGTTTCTTATTTTCGTTTTCATTTGAGGTTGTGTCCGGTATCATCACCTGTTTGCATTTTGTTCCTCCTCGTTGGACTGATTCTTCCCCTTGTCTGTAACCCAGCGGAAGACTCTAAGCCAAAGTGGAGGTAAGATTACTTACAGAACAGACACAGAGCATAGGAGAACAGTGGATTCAATATTCCTTACAGTCATCTCAGGAGATCACTAGACCTATGGTGTCATATTTGGGGTGGATTCACTGGAACGTGATATAAAATACAAGTTCCAAATTTTTGCCCAACTCAAAATAAGAAAATAATAAAAACAAGTATCTGTATATTATAAACAATAGTAGGAGATAGCCCTTCTTTGAAAGGAAAATCGCATTGAGTGACAAAACAACTCTTCCAAATGAAATGACCTCACACAATTCCAGGCACCAGGTCAGCGCTTATTGCATACTGACCCATGCAACTGATCATTAAGGAAACATGCAGCAAACCCCAAGAGACTGAGGGAAGCAGCACTGTGCTGTATGCAAGGCATAGGCTTGCCACGCCACTGCCATGTCGGTATAAAATAGTAAAAGAGCTGGTTACCCTGAACATCAAATTTTGATTGAAATTCAATCACAGCCATCGTGAAAACAGAACTCCTGCACTGTCAGGTTCTTAAGTGACAGTAACTCAGGTTTTAGTCTCAGTTCAGGTTAAGACCCAAATTAAAAAGTATCATGTGCCCTATCATTGCTTTTTTACCCCATTATTTCCCCTCAGAACTTATCTCAGCTCCCTTCTTTGCTATGTAAACGTTGCCTCGCATTGTACTAATTAGCTTCCCATTCAGAGAACGAGTAAAAAAATTAGACCATTTGCCATTTTTCTTTACCTGAACTCTTTTCATAAGTGACTCTCACTATTGGCAGAAAAAATAAACAATTATTGAAGCCCCCACCAACAGTGTTTGCCTGTTTGAGTGAATGATGGGTATAAACTGCAGTCTATCCCAGGAGACAGAAAGAAATGGAGTTCTCAGATCCTAAGATTAGCTGAAGTCATAATTATTTTCATAAAAGAAAGATCCATTTTTTAGAAACTGCTAATCTTTCTAATTTGCTGCCAAGTCAGGTATGAAAAAGAAGCTGGAGTCAGCAGACTACACAGTATGAACTATGCACCTAACTCAAAGTGGTCTCATCCAGAATGTGTCTTTGAAGAGTCTGTCTGTCTTTGATAAGTTCAGTTTCCACTGAAATTAGGGTTACTGTTTGTTCTGTGCTGGTATCATAGCTTGAGGGCAGGAAACAGTGGTATAAGTTCTAGAAAATTGTTATCTTTTGTACTAAAGAAGTAGGTCTGGAGTGCTAAGGGCCACCTCATTTTGAGTCCAGTATTGGGTTTGTCTGGCAGAGTGCACTGAAAAGTTTGTTTTGGTAAAACACAGTTTTGGAACTACTTTGGAATTCGCTTTATTGTTTACAGATTTCTATTTTGAATATCCTCCGTTCTGCAGGAGTGTTTTTAATTCTGAGAAGCAATCAAGTGCCAATAAATGGGCAATGTGGTCTGAGGTTAAAACAAAAAAAGTAAAACCATAAAGCCAAGATCAAAACTGAAAATGACTGCAAAGGCCCAGGGGATAAGGAAGCAGGCCAGGGCTGAGTGTGCACAGTGGCGCTGTGGAGGGAGTGTCATCAGAGAGAACACAGCCATTCAGATGCAGGCCAAGAGCAGTGCTACCTCTCCAGCATTTATTGCCATGTGAGAATTAGAGGTAGTGCTGGGAGAAAGAAAAATCTCCTGACATTTTCATTTTGTGTATTATTTTTCTGTTTCTGCATAACAACTTACCACAATGTGGTATGCTAGCTTCATTGGTCTGCTGTAACAAACTACCATAAGCTTGGAGGTTTAAAAAAAAAAAACAGAGTTTTACTCTTTCACAGCTCTGGAGCCTAGAAGTCCAAAAGGTGTCAACAAGGTTGGTTTCTTCCTAGACTCTGGGGTAACTGCCAGCAACCCTTGATCTTCCTAGGTGAGGTGATCTATCTCCCACCTCTGCTTCTGTCTTCACATGACCTTCCACTTTCTGTCTCCATCTTCAGCGTTTCTGCCCACCCTCATTCAGAATGAACTCATTTCAATTTTTATCATCTGAAATGTTTCTTCAGGATCCTATTTCCAAATTAGATCACATTCTGAGTTTTCGTGTATATATCTTTTGTTGACTGTAGTTCAACCAATTATACCTGGCAATCTAAAAAACTTAAACTTACTATCTGATAGCTTTTGTAGGTTCAGACTTTCAAATGGGCTAGCATCTCATAGGCTGAAACCAAGTCATTGAAACAAGCTCATCTGAGGCTCTGCCTTCTCTTCCAGACACACTAGCTATTGTCTGAATTCAGTTCCTTAAGGATGTGTGACTGAAGTGCCCGCATTTTTGCTGACTATCAGCAAAGGTTGCTAATCATTTCTGCATACTGCCTAGTCTTTCGTTTCTAGTGCCTGGCCCTTCACTCCTTCAGGCCAATAGAAGATCTACTATAAATTTAGATCTGTAGACATTGTCTGTCCTGATTGTAGATTGAGATTTAAAAGACCTTCTTGATGAGGCAAGTCTCACCCAGGATAATTTCCTTTTGATGTACTCAAAGTCAACTGATTAGCAGTCTTAATTATATTTTTGCCTCATAATATAATTTAATCACACAAGTGATATCTCATTATGGTCACAAGCTCCCTTTCACTGTAGGTGATAGGATTATATAGTATTATACACAGCAACAGGAATCTTAGGGTCATCATAGAATTCTGCCTACCAAAATTGGCTTTATTTACAAAAAACAATATATATATTTTATATATGTATGTATCTATCTATATCTACCTATAGTATCTACAGTCACTTCTATATCTATATATCTGTATCAAAAAGTACATCCCCCTTGTGCTCTGAGATCCCAAAGTAAAGAGATGAATGCACTAACTATTCTGAAAGTAGATCAAAAAGAATGAAAACTATTCTAAAAGTTGATGGCATTAAAGACTATACCTAGACTTCCAGTAGAGTTAGTGTAAAGGCAACAGTGATATTGGGTGTTGATTACTTTGTCTACAATGAAGTTAGTCTTCTTCAAGTACTTTTTAGTACAGTCTAATACAAACCTTTACTGACACATAGTGTGTCATAATACATGATTGGTGAACAATCTAGCTGAAGTACTGTATTCCATGTATTCCATGATTCCGAAGAGCAACACCACAGCCAAACCTGTATCCCCTGATACTTGTGCATGTGTGCATGTTCTCACTGAGGTGAGAACATTGTATTTTACATACCTTGGTGTAGCTTCAGATACCTGCAATGAGCCAAAGTGATTTTGTGACTTTAAAAAGAAACCTTAAACACATCAGCTTCCTTCATCTATGAAGTCTTTAGTTGTACAGGGGCGGTGTGATGAATAAATTAGGATTGACCAGGACACCAAGAAGGCCAGTTACCTCAAATGGCTGCTCTGACCCCATCTCAAATTACTCTGTGCCACCCAATTCTAAGCTTTTATTTTCTTGCATGTACGAGTTTTTTTTTTTTTTTAATTATGGATATATCTTCGACTTGTAGAAATCAAAGCTAAAACTGATGGAGAAGTGGAAAGAAGGATGAAAGGGAGGAAAGAATGAAAAAAGAGAAAAATCCTTTGTGTGTTACACTTAGAGCCTGGATGCCCTGCAGGCCAAACAGATGTAGGATTGCTCAACCCTTCGTGAAAACTCCTCCTGCTATTGGAAATAAAAACCTGCCTGGCCACTGGCGCCTACTCTGGAGTACCTCATAATCCACTGAGCACAAAAAGAATTACAAACAGTGAAAACTAAGGAAGTCAGGAAATCTGATGGGTCATTGAACATTATCTACAAAATAATGGCCTTTAAGTTACAGCTATATATTAACACTTAATAGCTAACTGCAACTTCACTAATCACCACAATATTATCGACAAAAATTTTAAACAGAAAATCTTTTTTTTTGTTCAACATGGAGAGTTTATTTAATTAGAATCAGCATTTAATAAGTGATAAACATTAACGTCTTATACAGAACCATCATTATTTAAAAGTCAAGTCAAATGAGCTGATTATATGAACTTCCTTTCCAAAGGAAAAAATGCCAAAGAAGGATATCTTTGTCGTGAAGCTTCTCTCTCATTGAAATGCTGAAACTTTACCCTGGGACAGTTAGAGGCATTTTAAAATGAGGGTCTCTGTGTCCAGCAGCTGGACCTGCGAGGCGGATTTGCAGACCTTTGCCTCTCCTCACACAGGCTTGCTCTGTGGACCCACAGCCCATCATCCCCATCCTCCTCCCACCAGAAACACAGAGGCGAATAATGTGGCGGAAGAGATGTCTCCAGAGTTCATATTTGCCCTTTGAATATAAATGAGATTGGCAAATATTTTAAGAGGGACTCATTCTTAGCATAGGTGCCAGAAAGAAAAGGCAAACCAGATCCTGTGAAGGTATTTACCAAGCAGGGAGGTTTGCATAAAGTGCTTTGTCAGACACCAAGAATGCAGGTCGAATGACTTCCCTTGGAAATGGCAGAAAGTGAGGGGACTCCGGAAAGACATATGCCATCAAAGTTCTACTCTGGAGAATCCCTGCAGAAGGGTCTTTCTGTTGCTGCAGGCCTCTGACTCTGTGCCTATTTAAAGTCCCGAACCCATCAGGAAAGTTCCCAGAAACTCTGGAGTGTATCCATTCCATTAGGCACTTCATAAGGAAGCCTTAGCTATAACAAATTTAAGCAACCGCACTACAAAGAAGAGGCCAAGGTCGTGCACACACGTGAGCTAGAATTAGCCATCAGCAAGAAGCATGAAGGTTTTGTTTACAGAACACAATGTGAAACAAGTCCTCATTTTTGTGACTGATATGACCCATTTGAATGTATGTGTGTCTCCATGAGCCAAATTAACCATACATTTTCCAGTTCTTTATATCACTTTGCTGTGTACAGCCAAAGTCTGAAAGACAGTAAGTTAATGTATGCATCCATCCTTAGCCAACTGTGATTAATTGATGTAATATGTCAATTCCTTTTATGCAAATGTTAAAAAATGCATCTTCATTTATATCCATATATATTGTAGAGAAATGTTTTGAGAAAGGATGATCTCACTGGCCCAGTCATGGGCAATAGCATATTCCCAGTGCAATTTAGGAGATATTGATTGCGCTTATTACTTAAAATATACTGTACTTTGTGCAATGGGGTACATAGCTAGAACTCTGCTCTGCTCCCATAGAACTTAAAATCTATTAGAAAATAGTAGCTTTGCCCCCATCAAACCTGTCATCTGAATCCTCAGACCTACTTCACTTCAATAAATGGAGTCACTCCCTATCATATGCCTAAAGCCAAAAATGTAGATGTCATCCTTCATTCCTTCTTCCCCATCCATTTAACCAGCAAATCTCACTAATTCTCTGTCCAGTATACATCAGAAGCCTGCCTTCTTGCCATTTTCTGTACCACCGCCATTTCTTATCAATTGTGAAAATCAAATTGCCCCCAAACTTTTATTGCATAAAACAACTATTTTTTAATATCCACAGAGGCTATGGGTCAGGAAATTGGCCAGGACACAGAAAAAGTCAGGCGGGCGGCAAAGCCATTTGATAGGGTAATCACTCAAACATTGGCCAGAGATCTCAGAGCTTCTCTACATGGCTGACTTTGTGGTCGAGTGAGCCGAAGAGCAACAGCAGGAAGAAAAGTACACCCTTTTCATTGTCTGATCTTCGGTCATATTACTACTTTAGCCATTCACAAGCTTCTGTTTAGGTCAGTGGAGGCAATACTGACCCTGCATCCCTGTGGAGCCAGGGTCGAAGCCTGTGGAAGACAAGATGTTCTCACATATGAGTGACCACATAGGATGACTCTTAACATCTTCTCATGGATCTTCCCATTATCCACAATCTCCCTCAGTCCATTCACCCCACCACAGAGAGGGATTATTTGTTGTATGTCACAACATTTAAAGCAGAAACTGTTCTTCTTCATAATGAGCCTACTCTGGAGAATCCCTGCGGAAGGGTCTTTCTGTCGCTGCAGCCCTCTGACTCAGTGCCTATTTAAAGTCCCGAACTTCCTGTTACGCCTAGAGTTACACCTGCAACCGACAGTCTTAGGTACAAAGGTCTCTCTTCTTCTCAAGCACACCAAGTTCTTTTGTCCTCCTGAGGCCTTGGGACACTCCTCTGCCTCTGCCTGAACTGTTATTCGCTACTATTTCCGTATCTGTAGTTTCTCATCAACATTATGCTCGCCATGTAGTGGCTGCTCGAGAAATATCTGTGAGGTGAAAAAACTTAAATATGACTTCTAAAGATTATAGTAGAATCTACAATGGGAACTTTCTAAAGAAAAGTAGCAAATTCAGGGTGGTTGCTCC
The DNA here is from genome assembly GCF_000260355.1 of Condylura cristata. Lineage (NCBI taxonomy): Eukaryota > Metazoa > Chordata > Mammalia > Eulipotyphla > Talpidae > Condylura > Condylura cristata. Next base: position 9,470,822 of record NW_004567119.1, on the reverse strand, counting down.
ATATTTAACCAGAGGGATCAAGAATGTAGGCTTGAATTGAAGCTTTGCACTGTGTGTGTGGAAAGAGGAGAGAGAGTGTGTGATGGGGAGAAAGTGACTGGATGGGAAAAGTAGAGGATATTAAGGGAAATTCCAACGAGCAGGTGTAGAAAGAAATAGGAATGCTTAAACGGTGGTAGGTGAAAGGCAGGGAAGGGCATTGTGGAGTCAGATAATAGATGATGTTCAGTGCTGGATTTAGGGATTGTAACGCTATTCTAAAATCAATAACTATACTTCATGGTTTTCAGCAGAGATGGAGCCATGAAGTGGATTGTATCATAAGACTGGCAACAGCATATAATGTAGAGGGATGAAATTGATTAAATGTTGTGCAACATTTTCCCTAGATGTTGGCTGCCAAATGTCTAAATTATCCTACAGAACTGTAAGCTAAAATCCAATCCCGAAACCTGAGGCAATTATTCTACCCTGCAAACTAGAAATCTGACACCATTTCTCCTTCCTGAAAACAGGGAGACCAGGGACATACTCAAATAAAATTTTATTTCCTTGGAATTTACCACCCAGCTACTAAAATCCCTCCTCCCGAAGCTGCATAGGTTTGGGGTCTACATGTAAATACTGTGGTCTGATGAGCTTTCCTCTTTAGACAGTAGAACAATGTGCCCAAAAGAAACATGGAATCCAGAAACATACTTCCTTCAAATTTAAGGTTTGAAGAACTAACCGGGGTTAAAATAAGGGAGATGCTGCCCATTTAATTTAAAAAAAAAAAAGAAAGAAAGGAACAACTAATTAATGTAAGGGGAATGATCTCCAAATATAGATACCATTTTCAGTGCTTCTCCAAATGCCCAGAATCACAGGTCGTCACTCCGGTTCTGATTAGCTTCTCCCCTGCAAGGCAGACAGCATTTCTTTCCAACAGGGATATTTGAGGACTCGTGAGGAGTTTTCCCATGCACACGCCATCTTGCCTTGTGATCTGTTTACCTGATAGCAGGATATCTGAAGGCTTGGAGCAGTAATGGCTAGGCCAGAGTTATAGATCATCTCAACCAGGAGGATATTGCCCTGAGGCGCTCTTTCCTGAGGACAGATATAAATCCGAAAGGAAAATAGCTACTCAAACACAGACACAATATTGCACTGGAGAATAGCAGTCCATGAACAAAATCCCTTTATTGATCTTTTAATATTTAGACCGTTTCGGTTTATCACCACCCTTTGGATAGATATTTTTAGATTTCGCTTCTTACTGACCCTCATTACAGCTGCTACTGCACTTGCTTCACCCATAAACAAACTTAGAGAACCAGTTAATATCCAGCACATTGGTTTTATGTTGAGAACATAATTTTATTAATTCCTCTGAGAGAGGCTTTGCTTATCATTTATCACTATCTCTTATCGCTAGATTATTGAGAGGATAAATTGGTTTCTAAATGCCTCATGTTCTGATCAATAAAGCACTCAGTTGCTGGTAGTTGGTTTGATAAGGATATTTTAGAAGCTGAGGAAAAAGCCTACTTAAGTTAGCCACATGCCAATCCAATAAAAACTTCTTAAGAATGTGTGGAGTTGAACAAATGCCTTATCATTTACCAAAAAAAAAAAAAAAAAAAATCACAAAACCTGAAGTGTAATAAATTCTAGTGGGAGGCTCTGATTTTGGCAGTTGGGACTAATAATTATAGTAGGTTTTGGAGCACAGACACTGACAGTGTGGCCCTGGGGAAGCTTCTTAGCAAGCATAGATCTCTGTTGACATATGGGTCGCTCGTCCTCAAGCGCTCGGGGACCCCACTGACCCCCCACATCGCTGCTGTAGCACAGCACGTTGTCTTATAACCGTACGTTTGTCCATCTTCCCACTAGTCTTCAAGGCCAGATAGCTTTTGGTTCTCGGCTTACTCATCACTGTAGTCCTAGCAGCTAGCATGAATAGGATCCACAGGGAAAAATGCGCTATGTGTTTATTGTGTGGAGGTGATTTTTAAAAATAATTGTCTCAAACTATAGACTAAACTTCCTTTTTTTCCAGTGAAAGCAATAACATCTTTAGTCATTACTCATCTTACTGAGTATCTGATGAAATAGGAATCGAAAAATTCTTTACCCTTAGAATTGTTTAAATTTAGGTGAATTGTAATCATTACAAGTCCTTGTCAGTCATTTAGTAGTTTCCTCAGGCACAATCAACTCTGCTCATTCAGTGAGTCCTTACTCTTGGTGTGCTGGGTGTGCCCTTAAGGGCTTTCTCTATTTTCATTATCTTAAGAAATAAATTAAAATATTTCAAATGTACCAACAAAAGCAGAGAACAACTAAAATCCCAGTGTACCCATCACAAATAATATCAAAGCTTATCATTACTATATTTGTTTCCCATAATTTTAAGAGTTAAGTAAGAATCATCAATATATAATTATCTCCAAGTATCTTGCTACCATCCCATACATTTTTTATACTTTTCCTATATATACATATATATATCCCATGTTTGCTACATTAACATTTTATATTACTATTTTTCAGATTTAAATATTCATATAAAAAAGAAAAGTATTTGGAATCATAAGCCTTGGAAGATGTAAGCAAACACTTTTGTTTTTTGCAGATACTATTCCGCTTACTTATAAAAACTAAATAGCAACCAAAAGTTAACATCAACAAAGATAATCCCATCAGGTGATTCAGTGTAAATTAGTTAAAAAATAATAATAATAAGGGCCTCCCTAGAGGAGCAGGGGTTAAAATCTCAGCACTATCAAGCTATCGCCAGCCATTGCAGCATGAGTTCTATCCCCAGTCAGGGAATGACCCACATGGCACAGCAGACCTCTCGTGTCTCACCTGCTGCTCCTCTACGTGCACTTCAGTAGATCTGCCTGTTCTGCTCCCTGCTTTGTCTCTGGTGAATCCTCTCACTGCCCATACCTCTGGCTCTACATGCTAGTTCTTGTGTGCATAAATAAAAATGAATCTTGAAAAAAATCAATTTAATACCAGCAACAGTTAAGAATAAAAGGAAATATGTAGTACACTGTGAATGACTATTATGAGGGAAAATATGCAAAGTCATTTGAAAGAAATGTTGCTGGGATCACTAATATACCAGCCTCTTACTTTAGAAACTCAATATCATAAAGCTATCAATTCTCTGTAAATTAATTTATAAAGTTAATTCATAAATGTAATCAATTCCAATAAAAATACCAAAGAGATTTTTGAAGCACTAGAAAAACCAATGCAACATTCATGTAGAAAAGCAAACATAAATAGCTAAGAAATTCTGCAAATAATGGGTGATGGACAGAGTGGTCAGCCCAGTGCAATATGAAAACCTGTAGCCCAAGTCTCAGTACTAGACTTTTTGCAGTGTAATATTGGTATATAAATAGACACATATTTCAGCGTAAAAGGAGTCTAGAAATAACCATCAGTTTAAAACCTGATAGCTATGCTAGCAAAAAATTAGATGCATACTTAACATCGTTTTTTTAGGAAGATTATATTAACCTTGCTCTGAGGCTAATTCTTCTATCCAGGGCATTAAAAGAACAATTTACTAAACAAAAAAGAAAGTTCTGCATGACAGAAAGTAACATGAAGTTAAATACCAATGACAAAATGGCGAATACTGCCAATAACCAGAGAGCTCTTAAAAAATGGTAAGACTAATATTCCAGATAAAAAACAAAGGATAAAAACATGATTCTCTTTAAGAAGAAAAACATTTAATTTTGAAAAGATCTTCAACTTGTGTTGAATTAGAGAAACACAATTTACCACTGCTTGCTTATAAGAATGACCAGACATCTTAATGTGATATCAAATTTCTTGAAGAGCCGGAAGAGAAGCAGCTACTTCCTCTTGCTTGGGCAATGGCAGTGCTGGGAGAAGTTAAAGTTGGCACACAACTGTGAAAAATATCTGGTAGTATCTATTCAAAATTAAATACATTTTTGATTAAGGAGTTCTTCTAGAAATACATTCATACACATTTATACACATGAAAATGGCATATACACAATGTCATTTATTACAGCATTGCTTTGTATATGCAAAAGTAAGAAAATGGCTTCATCAATAGGAAAATGGTAAGGTGAATTAGATGGTACTTCCATTCCATCAACTAGTAGACATATAAAAATAATTGAAAAGCTATTGCATATTCATATGAAATGGACTCCAAGATTCAACAAGTAAAAAAGAAAGATGCAGCATATTCTACACATGTTACGTCAGGCAAATATTAAATGCATGACCAATAGGAAAGTGAAAATATAGGGGAAAATAAGAATATATATTTGCATTTGATTATGTGGGCAAAATAAAGTGACAAGAAAATACACAAGAAACAAATAATAGGTATACTGAAGGCAGAAGAGTGTAGAAGAGTTATAACTGCAAACAAAATAGATTTTTATATTTCTGAAAAATGTGATGGTTGCCTATTGAAAATCTTAAATTAATTTTAAAAAGCAGGGCAATATTCTTGGATAATACTCGTGGATAATACTCTGAGGCATCTGCTTTTGAAATAAATAAGGGTGAGGAGATGGGCTCAAATGTACAAATTGCTCTCATGCTAACATTGTTGAATAGATGCTGCTTTTGCTCACTAATTGTAATTGTGTTCTCTTAGTTACCTATCTTTCTACTGAGATGTTTAGATTGCTTCCACTTATTTACTTTTAGGTACTATATTGATAAGATAGTCTTGTACATATTTTGAAGCATTTTAGGTGTACAATTGCTGTGCTTTGTAGTATGAAAATCAATAGTGTATATCTTGCCTAGTTAACATACTTATGTTGTCTAATAAAATAATATTTTATCTCTTTCTTTTTCTAATACTATCATTCTTATTTCATTGCTTTCCCTATTTTAATAACTAGATTCTCGGGACAATGTTGAATGGAAATGCTGAGTGCAGAAATTAGCATTTGCTCCTTACTTTAATGGAAATTCTTCTACCATTGTAATATTAAGTATGGCCTTTGCTGCAAATTACTGAAGATTATATTTTAGAATCACATGCTATTTTGTTATAAAGTAAAGAAAGTATCTTTTTTGCATTCATTATTTGTTATATTGATTATGAACTCATTACTTTTTGAAATCATACATTTGATGTTTAATTTCATTGACCTATTTTTTTGGAATTCACTGCAATATTTATTATTCTAATAGATTATTCTTTTGTCTGTCATCCTTTCATAGAATAAAGTGTTAATTCATTTTTAATATGCTGGTTAATTTGATTTGCAAATTTTAATATATATTTTGCAATATAGTTAAGTGACATTAGTTTATAATCTTAATTTTCTGTACTATTCTTATACAATATTATACTGTCTTTATATTTCCTTGTCAAATGAATTGAGTAGCTTTTCTTGCAATCCTCTGAAGCAATTTATTAAACATGAAGATTATTGTTATGTGAAAATCTGGTAAAATTCATTTGTAAAACAGTGGAAATAATGACTGTAGAGGTAATATATATTTACTTCTCACTTCAATTTATAGTTGCTTTTTTTTATTATTTCTGTTCTTAAATTATGGTTAGTAATTAACACTAGCCAGAATAAGGGCCTTCCGATTGGCCATGCATTTAATATTTGCCTGATGTGATTTCCTGCAAGTTACTATTGGGGGAGGTAAGATATTCTGAGCTTTCTGGGCCCCACCCCCATCAGACCAAAGAGATCCAAGATACCAAGCATTACAAATCTCATAATGTCATCACTGTCGAAGAGAGGGTGCTGGAACTGAGGGTGGATTCAGCAGCCAGGCCAGGTATATAACCAGACAGGTGTGTCTTAGGGGTGCTTGGTTTTATGCTAGCTTTTAGAGTGCTCCTAAGGTCCCAGCTCAGCAGAACAAATAGAACACATTCACCAATTTATCTCTCCCTCTTTCCTCCTGTTATTCCTTCTTCATCTTCCCTTTTTGTAAATAAGCGCTTTGTTAACCTTTCTATGTGTGCCTACAGACAAATCTCACAAGTCACTTTAAACGTGGAGGTGAGGACCCACAGTCAGCCCAACCCACTTCAGATTGGGGTTGCCCTGTAACCTTACAACTATCATTATTTCAATCTATCAACTCTATGAAGTATTATGATTATTGACATTTTCCAGATGGAAAAATCTAGGAGTTTAATTGGATTAAATATACAATCAGAGTAACTGGTAAGCTGGGATTCAGACCAGACAGTGAGACGCAAAGGTTGCACTCGATCATTATGCTATGCTACTTCCAAAGAAAAAGAAAAACCTCCTTTCTCAAAACGTACTGATTTCTTCTAAGTTTTTCACACAGTTCAAATAAAGTTGGTATGGTCTTTTCTTGGGATTTTTAATTTCAATATCATGGCAATTAGACCCTACGTGCATTCCTAACCTTGATTATTTTCTCTGTTTATTTTAGATTATTTTTCCTCACGTCTATCTATTGATCTTTCAAGCAACCTGTTTTTGAATTTGTTTCCTTGTTACTATTTCATTATCCACTTTATGAAAATCTGTTCTTTATAATTTCCTAATTTCATTTTCCTTTAGTTTATTCTGATAGTCTCAATGTAGCTTCTTAAATTGAAAGCTTAGTTCCTTTTCATTCATGCTCCCTTTTTAATGAAGTGCATTTAACAATGTACATTAACTTATCATTATAGCAAAAACTGCATCCTAAAGTTTTGATATTTAATAGATTTTTGATCATTCACTATAAGTATATCTTGATTTTATGTTATTCCTTTTTAACCCATCAGTAGATGTTCACATTATTAAACACAAGAGAGTTGAAGGAAACACTTTTTTACTGTTATTTTCTGGTAATCAGAAGATGTCAAATATATATATATATATATATATATATATATATATATATATATTATCCATTCTTGGAATTACATTAACTGATAAATTACATTTTTTATCTAGTACATAGTAAATTTTTATAAATGTTATCATTGTCATTTTTAATATAGCTGCCATGTGAGGCCTATTGATTATACATTTGTGTGTGGAGTTTTTGTCAACAAGTGTTTCTACTTCCCTTGAATAAATATCATCTAGTATAATTGTTGGGTCCTAGGTAGCATATATGTGTATTTAGTTTTATAAGAAACTGCTCTATTTTTCCAATGTGGCTATACTATTTTGTACTCTACCAACAATGTATGAGATTTCCTGTTGTTTCACATCCTCAGTGATTCATATTATCTTTTTTTTTTAATTTTAATGAGCTTAATTCATTGAGACTCATTTTTCATGTCCTGGCTATTGATATTGAACCTATTTTCATATACTTATTGACCATTTTTACATCTTCCTTGGTATAACATGTGTTAAACATTTTTTTTTTTATTGTGTTGCCTGTATACATCATTCCTTATGCAGGAAAGATATATTTTTCACCCAGATTTTCCTTGTGACATCTTTGATAATAGAAGTTCTAGATTTCTATAAAGTATAATTTATAAATGTTGTAAATATGTCCATAGTTTGCAAAGTATCCTCCAGCATGTGATTATGGAAATTTTTACATTTTTAATTTTTTTATTAAAAGTTCAACCCATTTTAAATTAGCCATCCCTTTACCAGCCTGTCCACAGGTACAATACGGAGGCTCTGATTATCTTAGACTTTGAATTATCTCACAAGCAAAACAGACAGAAAACAACTTGTTATAAAGACCCAAAGCTAGAGAAATCAAAACTAATCATCTGAGCTAATGCAATTTCTACCACTGTGGCATTTTCTTCTAACATCACATCCAGATCTTTCCATCACTCAATGTCCAGTTGAAATGCTTTCTCTTTCATTAATATATTATAAAAGGAGTGATACCTTCCTCTAAACTCCTAACAAGACTTTTTATCCCTGTATCTCTTCAGGCATTTTTCACTTTCTCCTTTCCTCTTCCCTTTCAGCAGAAGTCCCTTGAGGACAGTACCCTGGTGTTATTATTTGTAACCCCAAGACCCTGGCAAAGAATGTTTTGTCAAATTTTGTGAAAACAAATGTAAAAATATACATTCATTCTAAATTTCATCATTCCACTTCTTATATTTATAAATTAGAAAACGATTTATGTTATCACACACAGAGTTAACAACAGGATATTTAAGACAAGTTGCTCATAGATGATATTTTGGAATAAAAAGAACATGGCCATCTGGCCTTGTGAACTAGAAATCAGCTTTTTATACTACATGTAGCTTTTTGCTACTCTATCACACACCTAACCCTGGAGATCATGGTATTCAGTAGACACCAGCTAGTGGACATTTACTGTCATCTGAACAGTGTCCCTAAGTGTTCAATGCATATTCAGTCCTCACAACAATTTTGGAATCGTATCGTACTGCCCATTTAATATCTGAGAACACGGATTCTTCAAGAGATTAACTAGAAGTTATAGAACAAATTAATGGTAGATGTAGATTTAAATTCAGGCCATCCAACTCCAGATATGTGCCCTTAACCATTATTCAAGAGATCCTCTTATCACAGTTATGTAGGTACCTGAACACATACTAAAACGAATTCTATCAGGCTACTCCATTTTTTAATTTGCTCAAATGGGATCTTAAATATTAAGATACATCATTTTGCCGCCTATAATCAGTATCTTCCTCTTTTTCTTCTCCCTTCTGTACCTCTTCCTCCTCCCACACAGATCTTTCTTCTTCTTTTTTTTTATTTTTTAGCATTGAGATTGGATTAAAACAATTTGACTTTGTCAAATGCATAATTCCATGTTTTACAAAAATATCAGTTTCATCTTAATGAAAATAACTAATTATTATGATGCATCAGTAAAGTTACTTTGTCAAAAATATTAACAAAAATGTTTAAAAATAACTTTGTAATACAAATATATTTTTGTTTTCAACTCTAAACTATATTACCTCCCAGAAACACTCCTATCACCTTGTTTATATAAATTTCCCTTAAAGTTAGCTTTCTCGGTGACTGCCAAGCACAAAGTATAACTTAGGAGTGTAAAGTTGTGGAGCTTGCCGTCTCAAACTAAGGCTGAAGGCGGTCATAAATATGTGTTTATTAGAAAAACTCTTTGCCATCTAATTCCTTAGGCCTGGGGCTCCTTGGGCGAGGGGTAAGAGAAACATCATTTCAAAACAGATATCCCAAGTTTGACAGAACACTTCTATGTTTGATGACAAAAAAGTAGACCTGTGCTTTACTTTATTTATGACTATGAATACTTTGGACATTGTACACATTTATTCACTGCATGATAATAAGTCTATTTGAATCTGTCACTAGGAAAGACTTGTCTGAAAGAGCATGTGGTGGCCTGTGAGAGGCTTCTACTCTGGAAGGAATTTTGTGTTGTTTTGTTATTACTTGTGTAGTTGCAAGAATCAACGAGATGCAAATACTTTATCTTATGAAGATGTTGAACCATGAGAGTCAGCTTGCAGCTGAATCCAGTGAGGTCTCGGAGAACAGTTTGAGAGTCAGTTGCTCTTTACAAGACTCAGGCAGCTACACAGAGCAAGGCAGGTCGTCCGAGATCTCAGTGGGACTTTTGCCCATAAGTCTGGCGGAGCACAAAGTGTGTGGTTAGCCCCAAATATCAAGTGAGAAACAATTTAGTCATGAGAAAGGCTTTTTCATATACAACTCAGGGGCCTAGTTTACATGTGAACAGCATGAAGATGTTGAGTGTTTGCCTAATATTGGCATGGCCGAACATGACTAGACCATGAGATGATTATAAATGGCTTCTAAGTTGGGGCCAGGCTAGCCATTTAGGAAATTATATGGAGATGACATTTCTTGAGAATTAATTGGGAAATACTCCTTTTGGAGACTTTCCAAAATCACTGACCCTAGAAAATATGTTTTTTTCCTCATCTTTTTTCCTGTTACACTAGTGGTTATTAGCCTGAGCTCTTTTGATTCTTAGCCCCTCCATTTATCCTGTCCTTAACTGCGTTTGGGCTTGTGCAGACCAAACCAGCAACATCAGGGAAGAGCGCAGGAGAAAGTAAAAAAAAGGGAGGTTAAAAATCCAAATTCGGGCCCTCCCTGGTGGCGCAGCGGGTTAAAGCACAGCACTGAGAATCTAAAGCCGCTTCCGCATGAGTTCAGTTCCCGCCTGCCCCGGAGGGGACCACATGGCGTGGCAGACCTCTCCTGACCCGCCCGCTGCTCCCCTCAGCAGTGTACTTCGTCGACCTGCCTGTTCTGTTTCCCACTCTGTCTCTGGTGAAGCCTCTCGCCGCTCCTGAGCCTCTGGCCTGTACCCCAGTTCTGTATGCACAAATAAATAAATCTTAAAAAAAAAAAAAAAAATCCAAATTCCTGAGAATTTTAAGTAAGTTTACTTGTAAGTCATAGATCTCATATTTGCTTATTATAGACTGGTTAGATACTTTTAAAATATATTTTTAAAATATCGTCCATGTTCCACCAGCTAGAATATTTATTTTTTCTAGCTGGTGGAACATGGATGATTTTTTAAAAATATATTTTAAATTTCAGCATATTCACTTTAATTGCCTTTGTTTGGACATTGTCGAAATCATATCATTTATTCATTGGTATGTCATTTAAATTAACAACATATACATCAAAAACTTCTTCATGAGTAAAATTCATAATTATAAGTACTGTTTTACTTTATGGAAATATTACAGTTGCTCAATCATTTTCCTTTGGGAATGCTTTAATTTCTTTCAGGCTACTTTTAGTATTATCAAGTTATGAGGAAATCAGGAAAAAAGTACTTTTCCATGAATTTGCAGGGAGGATTGAGCCTAGAATCCAACTTTAGGAAAAGATCACTTTGTATTTAAAAACATTTCATACCCCTCTAGGTTTAAAAGATAAGGGCTTGCTTTCAAAGGTTAAGATAGGGATGTCAAAATTAAGGAATGTGAACTTCTGCATAATTAAGCAGAAGTGAATTTCTTCTGAAGGAAACTGGCTTGAGATTTATATATATATATTTAGAGCACCTGTGTGTGGTCCAGAGCACAATGTTGAGACTGGGGGGAGGGGAGGTCGGCAGGAGGCTGGGAGGCGATGGCCTAGGGAAACCAGGTGTGATCAGGTTTTTTCCACCCTCTCGCCATTAGCGTCAATGGTCGACACTCTGGTCTCACAAGTGTGCCTCGTGGTGGCACCTGGAGTGTGGTCTGGGCGTGCCTCAGAGGGCACACCTGAGCCAAGAGATGGGGCGTATGAGAGAACCTGGAGAGACCCCCGCCCGGAAGTGGACGCCTGGCCGCAGAGGATTGTGGGGCGGAATAAAGTAAAGACCAGAGAACGCCGGAGAGCCCAGGAAGAGTCAAGGTGTGGGCACCCTCCGCGGCCCCCAGGTCTTGCAACCTGCCCTGCTTTTGGTTGCTTCACGACAAATGAAGTAGACAGATAATTACAAGCCTGGCAAAGCCACTAAGGGCTCCAGAACGCCTCCTTTTCCCGACTGCCCCATCAAAAAAAACCTCCGCCTGCCGCGTGCCTCCCTGCCACTACGCCAGGTAAAGTAAGCCCAGCTTTGAGAGGAGAGACAAGTGCCCTTGAGGAGATGACCCTCAGGTAGAGATCCCGGGAAGGCCCGCAGCTTTAGCAACACAGTGCGGCCAGATCCACTTGTAAGTCATTTCCTTCCCTGCGCTGTGAGTCCGCTCCAGCCTTCCCACTTAGCTCTTTAAGGATGACGGAAATGGCATGACATGAGGCAGCAGAAATTGTGTGAGATAGAAGAATAGAGATGAGGAGTTTGGAGCAATTTCTCATAAGCAACAGCTAAAGCATGCTATGTATCTCTTTTCCTCACTCCAACTCCTTGTTCTTTGACATTTTAGAAAGTCATTGTAATTCCTATTAATGTGGAAAAGCAGTTGACTGATTTAATTCCGATAGTAGAAGTAAAGGTTAACTCCAGAGGCTTGAAGGACCTGAGGATGTTCATGTTACACAAAAATCAACATTTATTCTACAGCTGATACTTTTTTCCTTATGTTATCATGCACTAAGAGATGCCTAGTTCAGGAATATGGTTTGAAATTCTTACAGCTTCTAGCCTGACCACAATTCACAGTGCTTGTCCTGATTTATGATCCGCCACTACCAAGCTGATTATCATAACTAAAATCTGAAAGAACAGTGTTGTGTACAGTGGAGTCACCTTTGGTTCGGAGATTGGCGAGGTGTTTACATTCTGTCACCAAGTGCTGACAAGATGCTAAATCAGACACTAATGAAGAAGATTCATTCCTTCATCCAGTGCTGCCGTCATTTTCTCAACAAAACTGAGACACCCATAACTAAAAGGAATGGCAGAAAAAATGTCTGTGTTAACCACAGTGGGCCCATGATGATTTTCTTTTATCAATTTCATACCTATTGGTTTTATCTTGGAAGTAAGTGAATGGATAAAACTGTTCTTTGCAATGCATTGATAAATGTCTTCTCTTTTCACAGGTTCTGTGTCAAGGGTGGTGGTGGTGGGGATCTGACTTCATTAAAAATAAATAAATAAACGGGAAAAATAAAACTTGACAGCTGAACATTCTGAAGAAAACATATGGTTAAAATACTTTAATTATGAGCCACATATTATTCACAAGCGAATGCTTTACAAAACAATACATAGACTTGCTGACTTCTCTGTGGGCATAAACATTGGTGATCTTCTGTCAACTGTTATGAAAAAAACAGGAAAAGAAATGGTATCAGGTCCCTTGAGCTTCCCCAGTTAAGGGAGATTTGTGTAGGCTCTTTAACCAGCACTGTTCATTTCATTGAGCCTGAAGCTATGTGTTCTAGAACCTATTTCTCTGGTGATATTGGGGGTCATGAACATCTGTTCAGTGAGCCTGGGACAGAAGTGCAGGTCCCATAAAGACCTGCATAAAGAAGGGTCAGCTCTCTTAGGTTCTCTTACTATAGAACAACTTCAAGGGGGAATAAAGAACCATAGAAAGTGTTGGGGGTTTTTTGTTTGTTTTTTTTTTTTTTGTTTTTGTTTTTGTTTTTGTTTGTTTGTTTTATAAGTGCAAGATCTAAATAGAAAAGAAATAACAAGAAAATAGTATTCTTTTTTGGAAATAAACATTTTCAGTTCAAGCCTGTACGGCAATACAAGATAATGTAGACATTTTTGTCTTAGCAAGAACAATTGTCAAAAGTTTAGCAACTTTGAACATTCACAAATCATTTCAATCCCCTGAGGCTTTTATAAGTTTTGATTGTTCAAAGATAAGAAGGATCTGGCTCAACTCTAGAGACATTTGGTGTTTTGTATTTTGTTTTGTGTGTGAATGATAGATGTGTGAACATGAGTGGTTACCACAAGTCCCTAATCATGCATTTGGACACATGAATGGGATTTAGCAAATTGTCTCACACAGGATGGGCAAATTCTCATGATGCCAGTTCAACTATGCAGTTTCCCAGGACGGTAACTCACAGCTGCCTGCAACCACCTCTGCCTACACAGAAACTGAGGTAGCCCATGACCAAAGGGCCTCTGGGATTACCAGCAAAGGAAGTGATTCATATGTGAATTGTTTCTTAATATATCTCCTTGCCCTTTCACCTCTTATGTCTTAGATGTTCAAGCCCCTCCAGTGTTACTCACACACGGAGTCTGCCTTTCCCAATTACAAGTGAAGGTTCATATTGATCTGTTTAAACTTAGAGCATAGAAGGATCTCCAGGTTAGACAGTCTTACAAGTTAGTGTGTTCTCTTGCTTTTAGAGTAGCAATCAGGAGCATAGGCCCCAAATTTATCTTCATAGAATTGTTTCTTGCTTCTGGCTTTTCATTCCCCATTTTGTGGAAAACTCAATAAAAAGAGCAGCTGACACTCACATGATTTACAGTGCAGCCCACCACAGTTGAGTGTTTAGTTGTTCACATGCCATCACAGCCATACTCACCTCCTTAGCAGCTAAATCCAACATTATGATATATTTCTGGAAAAGATGAGGATGATGCCCACATTTCCAAAGACAGCCACATCATGTGTAGGAAAGCAAGTGGTTGTAATACAGCCTGTTTTGTTGTATTTTGTTCTTGCAGATGCCTCCAACAGAAGCTGTTTTATTCTGTTTGTACATCATCTGTTCCAAATACCTCAATGCCTGACCTGTGCTGAGCCTCATCCTGTTGAAAGCCATCATGGAGATATTCAGCCAGATAAAGGTGAGTACAGCTACTGAGGCAATTCCTTTAAGTTCCTCTATAGTCTTTCCTTGGGAGGACAGAGGAGAGATAGCCATAGGTTAAAGAAATATGCTTACCTGGAAACAGTCTCTTCACCTGTCAGCGTTAGAAATGGTGGCCCACGCATGGCAGGACTGTAAATACATTCAGTTCCAATTTCCTCACACCACACATCACCCTGTCTGAGCCCAAGATGATCTTCCACACAGCACTAGAGGCTCCATGGAAATGATAAGAGTGAGAAGACAAAATCCAACACCCGCAATGCTGATGAGCCTATGAAGCTGTTTCATTAGGTCTCTAATGAGCTTTTCTCCTTGAACCCGTGTAACCATCTGGGAGTCTGGGAGTTGACACAACCAGCTCTCTCTCATCTTTTGGATCCAAATTGAGAGCAAGGGAGAAATCATAGATTGCAAAGCTAAATACATGAAAGGACAAAGTGAGTTCCATCTTCAGACACTGCATCTAATCAGTAACCCAGGAGAGTTACATAAATAAATATGAAGCTTCAGAGCCATATGTAATGAAAGACCTTCGAGAACAATTCATCTGGAGATGAGAGAGACCTGTAGGGCAAACCACACAAACTGTAGAACCAGTAAAGATAAACAGGTTGAAATTGCTTCCTTTACATCTGGAGGGCAAAGCCTTTGCACAGTTTAGAGGGTTTGGAAATATTTTATCTATTGATTCACAGCAAGAGAATCTGCACAAGATGATCTCTTTTCTCTCTCCCTTGCGGTTCAAATCCACACCGGCACGTCCCGATACATGTCCATAAAAGCACATTGATTTAATCTGTGTACTTCCCCATCAAGAGTGGGATGAAATTGCTAATTTTGTCAAATCATGTCTTTCATCAGTACATGAGCCTTCTGAAAGTACTGGGAGGCGAGGTGTTTTGTGGTGGTGTTTCTACACACACTCACAGCGCCACAATGAGGTCATTGCTTGTGAGGAGTGAGACACCGTGTGCACTTGTTCACGTGGGTTTCTTCTGCCACTTCAATTTCAGTGCTTCTGGATTCATCAGCCAGACATCTGGAAGCCAGGAGCTTGCTTTTAGCCTATAATTCATTTCATTCCCTTTCATTTTACTTAAAAAAAAAGGGGGGTTTAAACTATTGAATAGGACAAACTATTAGTTGTAAAATATTGAGAGCCTTTGATGCTCAGTTTTCTATTTATTTTTCCCTCATGCAAGCGAGAAAAGTAAAAATACTAAAGCCAAAAATATTGTTAGACCGGCACATACCAGCCTGTGTGGGTTTTCATTTGTTTGTTTAAGGAAAAGGCCATGAGCAGAAAATCTCAAAATGCTACCTAAATTTGATCCAATCTCCACAACCAATCCACAACAGGTCAAACTGGCCCTCACAAACAAGGCCTGGCCAGGAAGGGGGCTCCCCACTAATACATAGGGGAGAACTGAAGCAGTATAGTTACTTCACATTTGGGCTTTCCACAAATCATAAACCAACAAGTTCAGTTTTTTGGTTTTTTTTTAATATTTATTTATTTATGCATACAGAACTGGGGTACAGGCGAGAGGTGCAGGGGGTGGCGAGAGGATTTACCAGAGACAGAGTGGGGAGCAGAACAGGCCGACTGATGCAGTACACTGCTGAGGGGAGCAGTGGGCAGGTCAGGAGAGGTCTGCCACGCCATATGGGATCACCTCTGGGGCTGGGGATCGAACCCATGCTGAAGTGGCTTTAGCTTCTTAGTGTGCCTTAACCCCCTGTGCCACCAGGGAGGGAACCCAAGTTCAGTTTTTAAGATAATAAATAAGGCACACATAATACAAAACCAAATAATGATTTATACAGAACTACAGAGCTTTTCCATCACTGAAGAAAATCAAACTCATGTATTGTTGCTCAGTATTATTGAGATGCAAACTGTGTCTCTAAGGAAGATGAATCAGAATGCTAAAAGTTAAGACTAGAAGGGATTGAAAAGTCAGATGGGTTGTTCCTCTGCAGGTGGTCATCTAGAGACCCTTGGCCAAGGTATATCACTGGGGTGCTTTTCTCTTGATGACTTACACTTGCTTACATCTGTTTTAATTATCTATGTTCCTTCATCTCTTGACCTTACCTCCCATTTTAATATCATGACTGGACATTAGCATGGATTTCTTTAAGCTTTCATCTGATAAGTTCAAAGACAGTCTGATTTCAGAGCTGCCTCCTAGCTGGGGTCACTCACATGGATTCTGGTAAACTGTCTCCTCATTATCTTGGTACACAAATGCTTTCTGGTCAAATCAACATTTTGGTCAAATCAATAAAAATCAGGTATCAAAGGGGGAGAAAATACTCCATTTTCACACTCAACCTCCTCCTCTTTTGATTCAAGTTTTGAGGTCTTTGGTTTTCTCATTTCTCCCTAGGTGGGTAATATCTCCTCTGAGTTCCCTGCCTGGTGCCTAGCAGGGCATAGAGTTCCCTATCTTGTTCAGTGCCTGTTGCTGATAGGTATCATTCTTTTTCATTGTGGACATCCTCAGTCTGACTGCCACAAGAGGTCTTGTTAAAACTACATCTTTCAACTAATCCAAATCCCCAATCATTTAGTTGATTCCTTTTGTAACTAAATGAATTAAAACATAGTTGAGAGCTTGAATTTTCAAGTGAGATTTAGCGCAGTAAGGGAAAGGCACAAAAGAATGAGAATTCATTTGTGTTATGCAAAGTGCATGTATGTTGCACATAAAGTTGCCTGTGAAATATCTCTGAGGTTCTCATTCAGCTGCAAAACGTTTTCTTTATTCCTTACAATCTTAAACATGCCCTGATAAATCTTTCCTCATTTCTCTCTGTCTCCATTTTAGCTTTTTTGAACACTCCATTTCTTACTACTTTTCTGTACACTGAAGTTCTCTGCCACATGACACCAAATGCCTTACAAAACCTGTTCCCCAGGCAAAAGTTCCAGGTCAGGTTCCCACTCCAGACAAGCAGAAAAGACAGCTGTCTTTGAGTATCTGCCCTACATGGATGATGTTCTCAACGCCCAACATGGTAAATTGAGAGAGGTTTCTCATTACTCAGTTCATCCTGCTGTCTTTTTTTTTTTTTTTTTTTGTAAAAAAATCAGATTCTTAGCTTTAGAAGCATGAATGACCTGTGGAAAGACTCTGATCAATTACTCACCCTTTCAATGGTTCTGAGTCTATTCTGACACCTGAAGACCATCTTAATTTCCTCTCTTTAGAATGAAACAGCACAACCTAGAGCCAGACTAGGGTTCTCTGTTCCTGTGACCATACATCAGAGAGACATTGAAGTACCTGTAGTAGGTTTTCCTTTGACTTTTCTGCATGAACACCACTCTTCCTGCCATAAAAGACCATTCTAAAATATTTTGTTGACTCTCCCAAAGGCAAAGAGGATATTTACGTAGCACTCTTCCTAGGAAGTCTAGGTACCCTAGATTCCCTCAAGCCACATTTCTTCAGCTACTGTCAATCTGTGCTCATGGTGGCCTGTTCTTTTAAAATAACAGCAATGAATGAAGGAAGTGGAAAGGGCAGAATCTGAACTCTGCCAAGGAATGAGACACTACTTAGGATTTCTTAATAAGGATAAATTAATGAAAGCAATTCACTGAGTGTTTTCTGTATGTCACCACTGATGAGGTTTTATGGGTGTGATATCATAATTTGGCTGTCTTTGACCTGCCCCTCCTGGCCATTCTAAATTCTGCAGACATTATGCAGATACCTTGCCAGCTAAAAGAGTTGAGTGCCAAAGTCCTGCTTTATTTGGGCAGAAATCAAAGGCCCTGTGGGTTTAAGGAAAGGAAGGCACAGTTACTTTAGTCAATTCCACACTGCTTGGTTGTGGCTAGAATCTGTTTGTAAATATCACTGGAATGGAACTAGCCTTCCCCCCAAAGACCAATGAATTTCTAAGCATGTTTGTATTTGCAAATGTACAGTGTTACACACTTCATGCCACCATAATCCCTATTAAACTAATCTGAAGTCATGTCAGGCCAACCTTCCAGAGTCAAATGGATTAGACAAGCCAATTGATCAAATATGGGAAGAGACCAAAAACATTTTCTGTCTGGCACCCCTGCATTGAAAGCATTGTTTTCACACCAAAGTTTGTTCTTTTCCATTTTGAGGATTTCAGTATAGTCACACATGCAATCAGCTCCTTGAGAATGATGACTAAGAAAACAAAGGCAAAGTCTGAAATTTATATATTTCTTCAATATAATGTGAGAAAAATAAAAATATTACAAAACCCTCATGTGGATTTTAAAGAACTACTGACATGTCATTAAAAAAAAATTGGAAAACATTCAACTTAAAACAATTTGGCATCTACCCTTCTATTTTCCTTTCTGGTTATGCAGGACAATGGAAATCTACAGGGATTTGGCAAGCTTGGTGGTGATTGACTCCAAATGATACAATATTTTTACAGTAGTTCCTTTGTGTTTTTGTTTTGCCTTGACTGTTTCCCTATATGTTAATGCCAGCAATAAAAGGACAGACCAGAATCAATTTATTCGGCTCATAGTCCACGACTAACATTCCCCATGCTGGAAGGTGAAGGTGTCAAAGCACTGTGTGGCTCAAACATCTCAGATTTCAAAACAAATGTTTATTGGACTTTTATTAAAAGAATATTGTACTCATCTCTGCTTAATATTCATTCCTGCCACCTGTTTGTTTGGGTCCCGTCTCTCCCCCCCCCGCCGCCACCCCCCACGGACCTTCCAACCTCTAAGCTCTCTGTCCTTTAGCCAATTCACTCTGCTCAAAAAAAAAACAAAAAACGAAAAACAAAAAAACAACTATCTAACTGTTGCATCACCACCCTCCCCCAAGTCCACTCCTGAGGATTCTACTGCCTTTCAAATTAAAACTGTCTTTTTAATGTAGCTATAAGTATACATATAACCCTTGTGATTGACAGTAGTTGATCTAGCCCCTCTTTTATCCATCAGTCCTTTTCTGTATCCACCCCCATAGGAGAGCTGCCATGCATTATCATGGTCTTGTTACAAACTCTCTAGCTTGGAAGGTCTTTGTCATGAATGAGAAAACCAACACTATGGGTGATTAAAACCACTTGGAGGAGGAGGAAAAGAAGACACATGTACAGAAAATATTTCAAAGAGTAAAATTATTTTTTAGACAATCTCTGAATTCATAGACCATTAGCTATCCCCAGATCATGAAATGGTTAAAGCACAAATCCAAGGAATGGTGCTGATGACAGCACTAACTGCCC
Source organism: Condylura cristata (assembly GCF_000260355.1). Classification (NCBI taxonomy): domain Eukaryota; kingdom Metazoa; phylum Chordata; class Mammalia; order Eulipotyphla; family Talpidae; genus Condylura; species Condylura cristata. The sequence continues at coordinate 9,451,341 of NW_004567119.1, read as the reverse complement.
CCACCCCTGCTGACAAAGAAACTGTTGACTAGTGGAGGCTAGACGTTTCTGGAGAAAAATGGTATTTTCCATCATTGAGTGGTAGAGAAAGCCCCGTTGAGGTGGCTTTTAGCGTGGAAGTTTTATTTTCCTTGCAAAAAGTTAAGACATTTGAAATTGCTCCCTTCACTTTTGTGAGTAGAGCAAGAAGATATTCCCAGCAGCTTGCCAGCTATATTTGGCAGGGCAGACTCTGGAGGAAGGGCTACCCTCTCTCCTTACAGCATTTGTTCACCAGTAGAAGTAGCCATAGCTGGAAGAGCTTTGTTGACGAAAATTGCTTTAAAGCCTGATTCTCGATCAATTGTTAACAGATTCTCAGGCTTCTCAACAGTGGATCTGTCGGCAGGGCATGTAGAAAGGCTGAGTGTACATCTGACATGGGCTCACTTTGTCCAAGAGCCAGGAAAGGAAGTGTGAGTGGTGGCACAGAGCAGGAAACTTTTGTTTCATGTTGAAGCCAATATAGCTTCCTTTGCCAGTCCTACCTCAGTGATTCGTAATATATCTTAAAAATCATTTATTTATTGTGTATTATTTGAAATCACAGTGAATACTTTGTTACAAAACATACAGATTTATTGTATAATCCTACAAACTTTTCTCAGATTTTACATCTTTATTTTCATCATCCCTATTCAGTCCAATTTTAAATTGTCTCCTTTACTGTGTATAAGACTAAACTGCCTGGATTGAAATTCTACTCTTTGCAATCTATATGCCCATCCATACATTATTTAATTTTTCTATGATTCAGGCTCTATAAAATTGTGATAATAATAGAGTCAACCTCATAGGTAACTTAATGGTTAAGTGAAATAAAACATGAAGTGCCAAGCATGGTGCTTGGCACAGAGTAACTGTTCATTCACTGATGTGAAATATATTATTGACCCTTTTCCACATGCCAGGAATTGAGCAAGCAGTGTTGAGCCAGACCTGTTTTCTGATCGACAAAGCCTACTCAGAAGAGGAAATAGATTTTGGAGAATATTTTACAAATCACTTTGACTATACACTTGGGGGTCAGGAAGTATTTTACTATGAATTCAGTGGTTGAGTTGAGGTATAAAGTAAGAGTAATGTTTAGATAAACTGGAGACAAACGCATTCCTAGGTAAGAGAACACTTGTTTAAAAACCCTCAGAAGTTGGGGTGGGAAATATGGGGCATCTAACAATCTTTGAAAACTTGGTGTCCTGAAATATGGGCTCTAGGGGAGACAGAGCTGCAGGATAATAAGGCAGTGGAAGGGGCCCGTTTGTACATAGCCTTTCCTGTCCCACTAAAGTTCCTTTTCACCAGCAATGAAGAGTTTCAAACGGGTGGGAGAGATACAGTTTACATTTAAAAATAACAAAACTAAAAAAAAATTCAAGAGGCCCTCCCTGGTGGCACAGCGGGTTAAAGCACAGCACCGAGAAGCTAAAAAGCCGCTTCCGCATTAGTTCGATCCCCGCCTGCCCCAGAGGTGACCACATGGCGCGGCAGACCTCTCCTGACCCGCCCGCTGCTCCCCTCAGCAGTGTACTTCATCGATCTGCCTGTTCTGCTCCCCTCTCTGTCTCTGGTGAGTCCTCTCACCCTCCACATCTCTGGCCTGTACCCCAGTTCCATATGAATAAATAAATAAATCTTTAAAAAAAAAAACATTCAAGATACAGCATGGAAAACAGATGTGATAGGCCCAAGTAAACTCAGGAAGAACAAATAGAAGACTGCTCTAGAAACAGAAGCCATGGCAATGGAGAGAAAATGAGAAGTAAAGAAAGTGGGAGAAATTTAGGCAGTGAATTGATGGGAAATTGGAATGGATTTCAATTGGGAGGTCTCAAGGATGGCCTCTTCATGAATTCTGGCTTGAGTATTTGATCATATGGTGATTTCTTTCACTGAACTCCAAGGCAATGGAAGAGGATGACGTTTAGAAGTGTTGGAGTAATATTGGGATGGTAGGGGATGGGAACAATGGGAAGAGAATTCATGTATTTTTGTCTGGATCGGTTCAAATCTTTGGTCCCTTAGAGACATCCCTGTAGAGATATGAAATGAGCATTTGGTTTCATTTATGGTTCTGGAACTCAGAAGGGTGGTATAGAGGACGGAGAGAGGAATTTGTGAAGTTACAGATCTGTGGTCATTGCCCATCTAGAGGTGGTAACTGTGGTTTCATAGGGGGAGAATCTGCCATGAGAACTATGATTTTTGCTTATAAAGGACAAAGAGTCATGGGTATTATGACCTGAGCAGCCACAGACAACATAGGCATCACAGTGTCCCATACGTGGTTTTATGTTCTGTAATCAAATAGGAAATCTTACTACATTTGCCTTTGAACTTGTGTTTGTAAAATGAAGTCTGATAGGACAATTGGCATACTTGAGTGAAGGAGATGAGTGCAGTGTGGATGTTATTTTTTGCTACTGTATTCACAGGGTTTGGGACACCCATAACCATCGCATTTAGGTGGCCTTGCCATGTGTACCTTTGTGAGCCTCAAAGCAAGTGCAAAGCACATAGGCACGGAATGTCTCCAGCTGAGTAAGTTGATGTAAGCTAATGGCCTGGTAGGCCACACTTCCTACTACAACCAGAATTTGCTTCAAGTGCAGAAGAAAGCATTGGCATTCTAAGAAACACAGTCAAGGAAACTTATCATACCACTTGTATTATTTCCCTGTATTAGCCAACTTTTTAGGCTGAAAATGATGGCATAGCAGGAAGGGGAGAGAGAGATAAGGCACATGATTGTTTCTTTTCCTTTTAGTCCTTCCTCACTCATGAGTCCACCTAAAAGCAGAGAGTTTGCTGAGTATCATAAAGTGAGAAAAAAAGTTGAGTTAGTTTTGTGCAGGTTTTCTGCTGTTTGAATGCATTTGCACATGTGCATCACAGAACAGGATTTTTGTGATTTTGCGAGTTCCACATGAGTATGTATTTGATGTTACAACCAACATGACACAACCAGACTAATAATTTAAGTTGCTTAATTTTCTTCACCTAGAATGATATAAAATAGCCATGAAAATTGCCATAACAAGTTGAGAGGGAGACTGGAGGGTGGGGGGAAGGGGAGAAAAGCTTCATATGTTAGTCTTTAATGGCATTTGTTTTTGTCTGTCTGATCACTGGCTGCACCAACCACGTAATTAATTGTAAGGAATCTACAAAGTTCCAAAACTTGATGGAACTTAGTGAGCTCTGCTTTATTGAATATTGTAATTGTACTTTTCTATCCATTTACACCATTTTTTTTTTCTCTTGGATTGATTTGGATTTAGCCAGGACTGCCAAAGGAAATTGGTATAGCTTCTGTTGTCTGAAAGTTGGTATTCATTTTGTGGATGAATTATAGCCATTAGTACTGTAGTCTTACTTCGTATCTCTTAATACATTTGGTCTTAATTGTATTTTGTCAAATAATTTTCATGATAATGTTTAACTATGATTTGCTAATCATTGTGAACTTGTTTTTATTTCACTAAGTGAATTTAACTTACATTTACTGACAAGATCAATATGTCAGTATGTTTTACTAGTTCTGCCTCATACATAAGATACCTGAATATATACATACATAACTATGCATACATATTGATACTTTAAAAACATACTATCGTTTTATAATAATCATCATTTTGATTTTGAACTTAGGAATGCAGTGACTTACAAAATTTGTAACTTACAATTAATTGATTCCTAACTATAAGCTGTATTAGAAATGTCTAGTGATATTTTCCCTTCTTCCTTATCGTTTTGCACAGTATCTGATCTGACATAATATTTTTTTACTCCCAGTAAATACCTTTGATCAGTGAGCTTATTCACCTTTCACAAACACTTTTGATTCTCTCTCCAGTTTTAGTCATTGTTCCATATCTACATTGTCATAAAATATAGGCATTTTTTAACTTCAAAGTCTCACCAATCCTTTGGTTGACGAAATTCATTCTTCAGTAAATTACTCAGACAGATCTCTTGAACTGTATTTCCTAAATTATTCATGTTTATAACCATTTGTTTGCAGACTGTATGTTGACAGTTGTTTTGTCCACATAGGAAATGTGGCTTACTTTTTCTTTCTTTAGAGTATTTTAAATGTTACCTCCATTGAGCTCTGAAATAATGCATTCCAATGACATGATTTTCTTTCATTATGTATGGTTTTGTTATTTACCTAAATTTCAAAGGAATGTTAATACAGTATTTTAATTAGACTGTGCCTACTGTTTGCCTAGAATATCCCCTGATATAGCATACATGTTAATAAGTGTCTAGTAATCTTTTATTTAAAATCATGTTTTAATTTATACTCTTACTTCACCTGGTCTCCATATAACTCCAACCACAAATACATTGAAGCTTTTCAATGTATTTTCCTTTCTTATAATATCTTTTAGACTTCCTACTTATTTAAAGTTTTTTCTCCAATCTTCCTATCTCTGTTAAAACATTATCAGTAATTTTATTCATTGATTTTTTTAAAAATTTTTTATTCTTTGTTTATGAAAATGACTTTATGTTCGACTGTCATCTACTCTTCCAAATCTTGTTTTTCTCTAATTCCTCTGTGCCATGCAACTAAACATATTTAATGGATCAAAGAACTGGATGTGGAAATTGTTATGGGATCATTACTCTGCCCAGTACAACTGGCACACAATTTTCAAATATCTTGCAGCCATGTCATTTTGTTACATGCTTTAATTTTCTGTAGAAATATTATCCTCTTTATTCTCTTTCTTAAGTAATAACATGGCATTGGCCTCAAACAGAATAACCCTAAGTAAATTTCTCTCTGCTTGTACAAGACAGAGGTGTAGCCAGTGAGTATGGCAAGTTTCACACTCATAGAATTTCTTTTTCTATTGTTTCCAAGCCAAAACAATATGGTCTTGAACATTGAGACTTGCTTCTACCCTTCTCTTCCCTCTCCTTTATCTGGACTATCTACCGGCTAAAGAGCATAACTCAGTAGATGGGCAATTTATGGTAGGAACAGTTAGGTAGTTCTGCTGGTCATATGTGGTTGTTGCCATTGCCACTGGTGGGTCCATGGGAGCTGGATGGTAGGGGGCCCCCACTCAGCAGTCGGACAGTGCTGAGCATCTTCCTGGTTCCTCATGTGGTATTCTCTGCAGCAGCTAATGGAGGTCTGTCCCCTCTCTGTGCAAGTTTAAGGCGAATGTTTTAATGGGCATTGGTTTGTGTCTGATTTGTTCATCTCACTGGTCTCTTTTCTCTATCCTGTTCAATTTATAGTCTACTCCTCAGAGTTTCTCCTTAGTGCAGGCTTTGTTTTGGAAGGCAGCTTTGTTCTGATCATTTTGGAATTTATAGCCCAGATGCTTCTCACACCACTAGAATTTACAGCAACAGACTCCATGGTGCTCACTCTTGAGTTGGATCCTGCAGAATCCTGTCATGTTTATCTGGCTGCTATTCTCAGTTCACGCTGCTGCTCATCTATTCTCAGAACTGACAGAAATCCACCATCTTACCTCTGCTTCTTCTCACACAGAGATGGAGACCAGATTCTGTAAATCGTTGGTAGTTTGTTGTACACCCTTGTTTTGAGGTGAGGGATGTGCCTTGCATGCCCTTTTTATTATGGGTTCTAGGCTTTGCTATATCTTGTTTTGTTTATTTTAACAGGTAGTCAGGGTGAGCTGAAATTACGCCATTGTCATCTTCCGGAGACAAAGTTCAACTTATCCTTTAGAGACATTATTATTCCTTAGAAATGCCAGCAGAACTAGCACAGTACCCTGATTCTTTTTAAAGTTTCCATGATAGATCTGTAGTACATTCCATAACGGTGACGGTTCAAATATGAACAAAATTAAACAGATTGGGGTGAAGAGAAAGAAGTTATTTGTTACCATGGAGCTTTTATTTCTTTTACCCTTTCCCCAGCCTTATGGGAGGAATAGGAAGATAGAAAGGTAAGAATAGAGCCAGACAGTTCATTTAGGCTGTTTCCCCTGTGCGGTCTTCTCTTTTTCCCAATCAAAGGAATTTTTTTGCTCTAGCACATCTGTTTATCAGTGCCTCTGTTTATTCAGATATTTATAATGACTCTCCTGTATGTCATTTTCCCTGTGAGACATAAAGGTGACTAAAACCTGGTTCCTACTGCAACTGTCTTGAATCTAGTGTGAAAGGTAAACTGATTGTATGAGTAGGTGGAATATAAATTCTATGTTCTCAGAGAGAAAACTAGCTACTCAGAAAAGGGCAAAGGACATAAGAGATAAACTTTTCCCTTTTGCTCATCTCCATCTGGATCTTCTCAATAGCTCAGGGTCACACTTTAAGTAGACAGGGAGCCTTGGTTGTCCAACACCTCAGACGTTTATAAGGGAAACTCCTCAAGGAGTGCCTGTTTAACAGCAATTACCATGTGATTAAGCCCAACATTCTGGCAAGAAAAGAAAACCAAAAATATCCTCATGAAGTTCTCAGCTTTAGAAAAAGGAACTATGACAGAATATGGGCTTTCCTAGGGAAAAAAAAAATGAAAGAAATAGTTTTGAAAGTAAATAACCATGAAGAAGCCTGGAGACTACTTAAGAACAGCTTATTGGAAACTCAGGAAAAATGTTTGACTCAGCCCAAAAAGAATGGGCATTTGAAAATAAACACTAAATGCCTAAATGGCAAAGGAAAGAAGGCTGTTTAAAGAATAGGCGGGAGAGGGAGCAAGGAATCTGTTTAGGGAGGAAAGAATTTCCCAGGAAGTATGAGAATCCTATAAATGTGACAGGTCAAATTCAAATAATTAAGCAGGTTCAAGCTATTTCATTACTAGGACACCTTAAAATGGAATCCCAAATCAAGCACTAAAGTCCTCAAACAAAGAAAGGAAAGCGAGTATTACCAGGACTACTTGAGCTTCCAGATGAAAAGGTTGTATGCAAGACACAAAGGCTCCACAAAATTGTGAAAAGAAATTATTGGTCACATGAATGGTATTTCACACAGCTCATGAAAAGAATAACTTTGTGATTGCTCATTTTAATTTGTATTTTAAAGAGAGAATCTGTGGCAATGACCTTTTACTGTCTAACAAGTCACCTCAATACTTAGCAAGCTTTAACAACAGCTAATTAATTAATAATTAATTAATAAAGCATGACTCAGTGGATGGGCAGATTTGGGGTAGGGACAATTGAGTAGTTCAGCTGGTAGTATGTGGTCACTGCCGTTGTTCTCTGGTGGCTCCCGCTCAGCATTCAGACAATTCTGCGCATCTTCTTCCTGGCTCTTCATAGAGTGATCTCCGAAGAAGACTAAGGCAGGTCTCTTCCCTTCGTGTGCAGTCACAGAAAGCAAATTGATGGTGCATGTATTAGTGAGCCTTGGCTGTGTCTTATTTCCCCATGTTGCATCGGCCAAAGCAAGTCACTTGACTGCCCAGATTCAAAGGAACAAGAATCAGCTCCACCTCTTATTGGAAAGAATGGCAGAGTCATACTACCGAGAAATGTGTGTATAGATTGTGGCTTAGTCTACAACGATTGTGGCTTAGTCTGCAAAGATTGCACCATCGTGCATATGAGACCTGCCACACAATAAATTTTTCTCCCATATGCAAAATATATTTTCTTTCTCTCAAAAGTCATACCCCATTAGAGAGTCCACTTGAGATATAGAACCTTCAACTAAATCAGTTCCAGATACAGATGAGGATTTTCTGATGCAGCTCTTCAGAGGAGGCTTTCTTTATGTACTTGTACACTAAAGTGACCTGTCTACTTCACATATACACATGCATATATTTATATAGATTTATTTATACTGTTTCTATATAGTGTGTATATTTATTGATGTATAGATAGATAAATATAAATATATTTATTGATATGTTAACATTAAATAATATTGAGAGGGAATAGGTAACAGCAATGAACTTTCTCATTCAAAGCAAGCAGAGGCACTCACACGGGTTTCATAACTATAGTGAAATCTTGCAAAGTAAGTATTCATGGGCACCCTATTCTTGGAGCGGGGCATCTTCCATTTTGGAGATCAATTCTACCCCCCAGGAATAGTTCACAAGTCAAAGTGTTTCTTGCTGTTCTTGGCTCTGTCCTCTAGGAAACAGTCTTATCCACAGATAGTTAGAGTCTCTGAGGCCATCTTTGATTTTGAATTGCTGTGTCCTACTAGCAAAGTTGCAGTACTTTCACCAAGCTTTATAAACTCCCCCATGAAGCAGAATCAATTCTATCCCATGTCCCAAAAGCCACATCCACAATTTCTTTAAAGATAGGCCTCACTCCCATTTCGGCATCATGTCAGGCTGTATGGGAAAGCACCTTCTCGTTACTAAAAGCCTCTTTGTCTAGCAGAAAGAGCCCACAAAGCACCACTTCAGATCTTTCAAGGGACTTTAAAAATGATCTTATAACCATACCCTTGATTTACCTTTTACCATGAAGCCAGTTCTTATTTTGAGAATCTCTTGCTGCCTGGGGAGACCGGAGATGAAAAGCAGTTTTATATTCCAACCCAGAAAATCTGGCTTCCTTGTATATCTCCAAAGCCTGCTTGCCAAATCATTCTTTCTTTAGCTCTTCTTCCTCTCCCAGTGTGTTGTCAGATACAGCCAGGAGAAGCCAATGGGTACTTGAACCGTTGGGCCATAAGAACAGGTTAGGCATGCCTACACGTTTATTTGGTACATTTTTTTTCACCCTGTAGTTTTGCCGGTCACTTTGCAACTACACTGCATGGATCACTGTCCTCCTAGCTGCTTCCCTGTCTCCACACGATTCCCTAGCCTCTACTAACAATAAACTTACCCCCTCCCTTCCTTTTTGATGCTTTGCTGGAAGTTTCCTCACTGCCTGTACAGCCTCCACTTTCTATCTGATCCCAAAGCCATTGCTACATCGTCTGAGTCTTTCCAGCAGCCTGTCATTTCTGGTACCAATTTCTGTGTCAGTTCAATTTTACTGACTAATAAACAACTCCCATAAGAAACTGGCTAGAAGAAAAGCAATATTTATTTATTGACCATAATTCTGTGGTTTGAATGGGCAATGATTTCTGGTTTGGACTGGCTTATTCGGGGCTGCACTGTCTGGGATGGCTTCTCTCTGGTGACTGAAGTCGGATGGCTTAGGACAGCTGGTTCTCTCTCCATTTTGTATCTGATCCTAAGTCCACTTGTTGACAAGACAACAGCTTTTCTGGCACAGGAAAAGAAAGTGAATCCCTAGGTTCAAAAACTTTTCAAGTCCCTGTTTGTGCACCTTTGCTGATACCAAAGCAAGTCATGCACTAAGTTCAAATTTGAAGAGTAGACAAATAAACCCCATCTTGATGGGAGAAGCAGCTAAGCCACATGCGAAGAGGTGTGCTTATAAGAAAGAGAATAATTGTATCCCTCTTTGCTATTTGCAGCATAAGCTACTATAGTTCTTACATCACCAAAAGTACATAAACATTCTATGTACTGACTGACAGATGGATAGTGATAACTCACAGATATTTAGAAAAATTGCAGGGGTAGAGACAGTAACCATAATACACAACTTTCCAAAGATTACCACAGGGCTTGAGGTCTGTTGGAAAACCAGTGATCACATCCCTCATTCTATGTGGTCATTGCTAGAGAAGATTCTAGGGAGTCTTGCAGAAGATGAATATAAGGGACAAATAGACTTGAGCCCACACCCATATACGATCAATGAGAAGCAGCATTCTAGATACCCCTAACATACAAACTTTTCTTTAAATGTATCCAAGCAATTCCACCATAAACAGAAAAGCTACATAAAGGAAAGAACTTGAGGAGGAAAGATGGTAGCATTTCCTAAGAAGCATCTGAAATGCAAGGACGAAGAGGTGGGGAGGGAGGGGGAAAGCAAGTTAACTTAAATCAAGTTGAGGTTGTTTCCCCTCTGCAGCAATTAAACATTTAGCTGTGAAGCCACATGGCAGAACCTATTTTTACCCGGAAGGCTTCTAACAAATTAGAAGCCATTTGGATCACATGTGTGTGTAGAATTATCCAGTCACACAAACTCTTTTAAAATATAAGAAACAGTATCAAACAATCCATAACACCTAAAAAATATATGTTCTATCTACTCAAGCTTGTTACTTATTTCAACATTATTTTCTCTTTTATTCGTAGTTGTATCCCAAACCCCTGGAAAGTAGAACATATAGCAAGCACTTAATACACATTTTCTAACTGAATTTGTGATTGATAAATAATCTTTATACGTGGGAAACATCCTGACTGAGAAGTAAGCTCCTATACCCTTGATACCATTGGGTTTTCTTAGGCAGAATAGCTTTATCTTTGGGACATCCAAATTTTATCATTTTTCAAAATTCATGCTGTGCTGTGACCCGTATCTTAAGATTTTCCCTCCCTCCACTCTAGTCTTGACTGGTGTCCCTGTCAGATGTCATTAGCCGGTCATAAAGATTGTTAGCATTTTCCATTTTTACTAATGATCACAATCTTCTGAAAGAACTGTGAAGCTTTCAAGCTGAGTCCTTTCCCCATTTTATTCCACAAAAATTCTTGAGACATGGTCCTGGCCTTTAGCAACTACAGGCTGGTGGGAACACACAGGTGAAGTAAATGAGCTCAGGATGTCAAATGTTATACATGCTATAGTAGATATGTGGTTTGGCCTCTACTGAGCACAGTTCCACTCTCCTATTTGAAGAGATTGGAAAGAGCTGACTCGTACATTTTCTGTTGATCCTTGGAGTTCCTAAATCTTAACCAGGATTCACCAGATGAACTTGACTGATAGTATAAAATGAATGTGAAATAGTAACCCTCTTTTTACCTTTGTCCACAACTTAACAAACGAGGCTATACAGATGTAACTGTGATGACCAGATTCCACCATTCTCTCACCATGGAACAACTGTGGCAACAACAGCCACGTCCCCATCTTGATAACAACTCTGATAGGTGACCTTCATATCAGTAGTCCAGAGGGACTTTCTAGGTTTTGTTCTTTATATCCTAGGAGTATCCAATTACCTAAATTAAATGCTCTTGAAGTCACTATATTTTCTTTCTTGCACTGCACCCTGATTGGTTCATGTTACCATATGAAAATATAGAGTGCAGAGCCTTAGAAGAAAAGAAGTGGTTCTTTCAGAGATAAAGAATACTTAGGGAAATATTAATACATCTATAGCTGTTCAGCTGAGCCAGGCAGATGAGGGAAAGGAGCAGTGAGTATTAACTTGAGCACATAGCAGTAACTTATAGATTTCAGAAAACTTAGAGAATCAGCACCTTCACTCTAAAATAATAGAAAAAGACTCTTAGAGGTGAGAGTGCAGTGGGAAGCGTGGTCCAGAGCTGAGCCATACCTTCTGATAGCTAAACCTTGGCTCATTCAGTGTGAGTGGTCTTCTACGTCAGGAGATGTGTATAGGTTTTTAACTTCTCACCTAAATGCCAATATGATGCCATAGCTATATTTCTATTGATAGCCTCAAAGGGAATAATACAATAGTGAAACACTTGCAAAGGCATATTAAAGTGGATAGTCTCAGTAATAAAAATGACACGCATATTCTTCCAACCACTAAATCAGTATCCATCCCCTCACTCAACTGTGCATTTTGGATAAACTTGTGTTGACCTCACTCAGCCCATCTTCTCCCTCCACTGAATACATTGGAAAATCTGACCATTGGTTCTAGTCAAGAACACCAGGTCTCCAAAGGCAGAATTTATATCTATGTTTATTATGTAAAGTTCTTCAAAGATATTCACTTATGAATCAACCATAGCATTTTAGGAAAACATATCACAGCTTAATATTCCCCATGACACTTCTGAGTCTATGAATAAACAGATTTACTTGAAAATGCTCCTCCTTCTATTTTGAGTATGAGATTTTAGCTTTCTTCATTTTAAGAGCCAACATCCTCTCCCTTTGCAAGCATTCAATTTACAGAAAAACACTGGGATCTTATAGTGGTGTATCTCACTTTCTGGAAGAGATGGCAAAGGATTTGTTGATCCAAAACCCCTGATTTCAATGACTTTAACATTTTCGCTCCATTGTACTGGGGTAAGCAATGACTAGAAGTGAGCAATGCCTAAGAAATTCCACTTGTAAAATCAGAAAGTGAGGAAGCAGCAGGAACAGAGTTAGCCCTGCATCCCCCTCTCTTCTCAGTTTCACACAGAGGAATTCACTGCAAGGTTCCACCTTGCTCAGTCTAGAGTCATCTCTACTTAAGGTGAACAGTATATTTGGAGAGTTAACCTTGAATCCAGGTGCCAGGGGCCTACTGTGGCTCCTGTAGACCCGCAGTCCTCAGATGTGTCCCGTATCACCAAGCCTGGTGCCAGGATGCCCGCCTTCTCTATGTGAGTCCATTCCTGCTGGTGTGTGACCTAAGCCTTCGATGAGCTTTAGTCTGTTTTGGAGTGTTGAGTGAAGTGCTGACACCTTTGAATCCCACCAGGATCCAGAGTCTACAGATTGTCTCCTGGGCACCTAGTTCTGATTGGGGTGTTGCTCCAAACAAAAGAACAATCTAGAAATGTGATATTGCATCCAAGGCTTGAAGTGTCACAGGTGTCCAAGTAGAACTCTTGAGGACCAGGATGACTGTGTAAAATGACTGATTACTATCCAAAGACAGATTGAGTTTTATATTTCTGTTCTTTTTTATTATATTGATTCTTTTAAATTAATATCACTGTGTAAAATGACCAGTTATCATCCAAAGACAATATGAGGACTTTAATTGCTGTTTATTATTTCGATTCTTTTAAAATTAACATCACTGGGTGTGTCATATGTATCCTGTGCACTCATAGAGTAGTTTTAGAATTTATAACTAGAAATTTATATAACTAGAAATTTATATAAGTTAAAAATATGCATACTTAAATTTTGGAGATCATAAGCAGGTTTCCATCCACCTGAATGGATCCTTTTGGGTATATCTGAATTGTAATGGAATCATTTATTTCAGATTGTAGACAGCACCTTCAAATCTAACACTGTGCATGGTAATGGGCTTTCAAGTTAAATTTTGTTGAATGAAGTAATCAATGGATCAATGAATGACTTGAAAATGACTAAATCAAAATAGTTCCTGTGAGTATTTGAATAATGTCTTCCAAAGTTTTTGTCTACTTAGACTTCTAAAATATTTGAAAATAGGGTTTTTTTGTTGTGCTTAGGGAATGAATTGACAAAAAGAGCATACTGACTTAGGGTAGTCCTGAACTCAGTGAGAATATCTTTATAAGGATAGAAAAAGGACCTGTAGAATCAGATAAAAAGATCATGTGAAGGAAAGTGAAGGAATAGGCTGATGAAGCTCAGCCACACCCCAGGGAATATTCACCAACCAGCCACAACTATCCAGCGTTCCAGAAATTAGAAAAAGCAAGAAGGTTTCCTCCTTGCCCTGCCCGGTCCTTCAGAGGGAGCATGGTGCTGCTGGTGCCTTGGTCTTAAACTTCTAGACTCCAGAACTTTAAGACCAAGTGCCTGTCGCTGTAACACCATGTTCGTAGTATTTCATTATGACTACTCTTGGAAGTGAATACAGGTACTGATTTTAGCTCCTGACCTTGAGACTCAACAAGTTTAGTCCTACTGGACTTGTGTGCCCTTCTTCAGAGATCTGCTGCAACTAACCCAACACACCCTCAGTGGAAGCCATTCATGATATAAAAGGCAATACTCAGCCTAGTTCCCCTGACTTCTAGAAAAGCATTCTTACCCTCTGTACCTTACTATTTACAGCTAGAGAACTCATATGACAAGAAAAAGTTCTCAGAAGATCTGAGGTGTGGGACTACATTGTGGGTATGTACCTAAGAATTTATGATGTAATTGAAAACCCTTTGATCATAATATTACTTATGAGGATAAGCTTCTAACCTCTGGTATAGGCTGGTTTCAGCCAGTTAACAACAATCACAAGACTCATTATATGACAAAAACCAGGAAATGAAAGTTTTTTTTTTTTTTTTGAACTTTGTCACCATTTTGTGTTATGGGCACTAGGTATGTACCTGTATGTGTGTGTGTGTGTGTGTGCATGATATGTATACATTCATCATATATGTGTGTATAAATAAATATAATAAGAGAGACAAATTATAAATCAATTTATGAAACCTTCGAAGGAAGAATCAAATATCATTGGATTTGTGGCAAATGGTTTTGAATAACTTTTTAATCTTAATGACTTAATTAGCCTTTGCAAGCAAAGTGATTTGCTTCAAACAATAGATGGTCAGAGTGTCTTTCACATTCTTTAGAGATCACATATGTGACCATATCTTTCACTGTGCTTGACAGAGAAGAGGCAATCAGGACGTGCTAGAGTTGCTGCTCTGGATGAAAAAAAAAAAAAAATTAACATTCAGAAGAGTCCTTTTGAATTTAATCATGCATTTGCTTGTTGTTATTAGTTACCATAGATGTAACTGAAATGATAATGTCTTCTGAATCTTGAGCTTATTTATAACTGAACTTGATTGTGAGCATCCAGAAATAATGATACCGGTGATAAGAACTTAACAAAAAGAACTCAGGAAGGTTCTGGTTGACTTGGGGAAAGCTAGATGACAACTAGAGAGTTTCATTTGGGGGGATCCTAGAGGAAAGTCCTATTGTAGTAATTTATTTTAAGCAAGGCCTAATTTGATGTTTTATCAAATAAATGATTGACAAAAAGAATGAAATTCTGAGAAATCTGGTGATGTCATAAATGTGTAAGAACAAAGACACACTCATCCAAAGATGGGAGCAGTTAAAAATGAAATGATTGCCCAAGTGGTGTGTCTAAATTTTTACTGAGTGTGCTATGATGTGGGTTCATAAATCAGTATCAATATTTTTGTGTTGCTATTTATGTTTCACTTGATTCCCGATGTATGTGAGTCAGGCTCATATCTGTAGGTTAGCATGAGCTCACTGTGCATGCGCACACACATACATACACAAACTCTCTCTCTACCATTTGACCTTGTTAAAAAAAAAAATATGGCCTAACTTAATCTTCTTTACTCTGCTTGGGTTCAGATATCATATGGTCTATTGCACCCTGCTCTGAATTTAACATGAAGTCCCTGAAGGATCTGGAAGCAAAGAATTGGAAAGGCTTTACCCAGAGTAGAGATCATTACCAGTAATCTATAGTGTCCTCAGACAGTATCATGCTGCAGTATTTGACTGTTATTACAGAAGGAAGACAGTGGGCCAGTGTACAGGCTGTGCTTCAGTTGTATATAATGAATCACATTCCTTCATTATCTACTCAGTAATGGTCTGGATGCTCTCAAATACATGAGCCCTGTTCACCAGAATCATTCTAGCAGGGGTTGAATGACTACAGACGAAAGGGAGAGTGGACAATAGCCTTTATGTCCTTTTCTGCTCTGAGGCAAATAATAGAGCTAATAAGGAAGATCATGGGATAAGGAAAGCACACATCCACATACATCCCATGTCTGTATATATATAGGTTTATACCTACAAAGCTTTTAAACCTCTGTGAAAATCATATTCAAACCTACTTCACTGTTTACAATAAAATAGGGTAAAAAACCTGTATAAAGCACCTGGCAAAAGTGGATGCTAAATAAACCATGGTAAAATGTATAGTGATTCTGACAATAACTAAATCATGTCTGCAACATATAACTATCAAGCTCTTTTATCTACCATTAGATAGAGGAAAAGAAAATAAAAATCATGTCATATCCTTAGTGGATTCTAATCCTACTTCTGTAATATGAAACTATAAGTCATCTTCTGATTACCTTCCTACAACTACTTAAGGAAATGATCATCCATCTGTAGAAAACATTAATTTGACTTCAAATAGCCATACTTTACAGATGAGTCAGCTGGCTGGGAGAAATTAAAAGGAAAACCAATAAATTAATTAGGAGTCAAAATTCTACTTTCATATAAGTACTTTATAAAGATTAAAAAAAAACACATGAACTGAGTGAGGATTCTTTTAAAATTTTTTCCTCCAAATATTTCTTACAGGAAGAGAATTTTATTAATATACTCTTTAGAGACTAACCCATGAAAGTTAATGCTTGATCAAATACTTTGGAAAGTGCTCCTTTAGCTTTCATTTAAAAAAAAAAAAAAAGACAGTCTTAAGATAATATGCTTATAGGCTTATAGACTAATTTTAAAATTCATTGAATTCTCATTTAGGTGTTAGCGAATTAAACTTTGTAATTAAAAATATGTATCTTTATGAGTAACTCAAACTGCTGAGTGTTCTTATTACAGACTTAGCCAGTAAATCAAATACTTACAATAAAAGCATTTAGTGAAGAGAGAAACTTACTTGAATTCGACTACAAAAAAAAAAAAAATTGCCCAAGTATAGACAGACTGAGAAATACAGCTTTACTTAGAGAAGTTAACAGAACAATCCAAAATTAGGCACAAAATTAATTTTGAAAAAAAAACTTCAATAAACTATTTTTTTCTTTTTTTGCCATTTTGAGAGCAGATGAAAGACATTTGCACTACTAAAAGTGATCGATATCACTGATCTATGAACTCTGCCAATCCCAAGGACCTAGAGAAAACCAGTGGAATGAGAAGGTTTCTGGACCACAGAAATGAAGTTTATACAAAGATAAAGAAAGTTAATCCGAACAATGCTCGCTAGCGACAGGCAGATAGAAAGGAAATGCAGAGGGAGGTGCAGGGGAAGGGGAGAACAGTGACATTTGGTGATGAACCATATGTGCGTGGTTTGAAAGACATGACTGAATTGTTTTTGGTGCGGTATTATTCTGACATTTAGAATGAGGCACTTTTCCATTTCTATTAATGTACTGCCAAATACAAGGGGAACTGTCGCAAATGAAAGACTAAAGAAAGCTGTTCCTCAAAGTTGTATTAAATCATCACTGATGAACTCATTAGGAACAAATGAACGAGGTAAATTGTACTAGGATTAACCAGCAAGAAAACCCAAGTAAACTGGTACAACTTCGTTGGTTTCTCAATGGTCCAACCATGAGCAGTGCCAGCACGTGACGTGGAGAGAGAACTCCTTTCCTCTCTGGGGCAGCTCTCCTGCTCAGAGGGACTCAGGATTACCTCAGCAAGGAGAGCAAATGATGTAGTATCTTTTTTTTTTTTAAAGATTTATTTATTTGTGCATACAGAACTGGGGTACAGGCCAGAGGCTCAGGGACGATGAGAGGCTTCACCAGAGACAGAGTGGGGAACAGAACAGGCAGATCGACAAAGTGCACTGCTGAGGGGAGCAGCGGGCAGGTCAGGAGAGGTCTGCCACGCCATGTGGTCACCTCCGGGGCAGGCGGGGATCAAACTCATGCGGAAGCGCTTTAGATTCTCAGTACTGTGCTTTAACCCGCTGCGCCACCAGGGAGGGCCTGATGCAGTATCTTAACAGAACCCATAAAACCAGAACTTTAGAGAAAATTATCCACGCCCTCCCCACCCACACTTTTCATTTTGTTCAAATAGGAAAACACACTACAAGTCACCTACTTTGTGTGAAGTAAGACAATGAGAGACAACAAAAAAAGCAAAAGTAATAATTTTATTAGGGTTCAAAATTCTAGGTTCGTGTATTTTAAATATGAGGATGTAAATGTATAAATCAAAAAGAGGACTCCTTTTCTTAAAATATCTTCAAGTATTACCTGAAGAAGGGGTTCTCAAAGAAAAAAAAAATGTAATTTTTTAATCATTTAAAATACTCTTTTGAAGTTGACCCCATCTCTCAGTGCTTGAGGCTACATGTTTAGTACCTCTGAAAACATCACAGAGGTTATTGTAACTATACAAATAAATCTCCTTATTTTGCTTGAAATAAAGATCAAGTAGAAATTCCTCTCTGCGGTTTTCAAACCCTGTAACAGATTTCAGGTGGAGGAGCTGAAAAATTATCTTTAAGTTACTCTGTCTCAAGATTCAAGAATTCTCCAATCCTCCAAGGTGTTTGGCACTTTATATACCTCATGATAACTCAGCCTTGTTATTTGTATATCATTCTCTAGGGATTGTAGTCTAGCAAATAGCAACCTAAACCACCACCACCACAGCACAACAAAGGCAGCACAAATAGCTTAATTTGTCCAATGGCTCCAATCTACATGTTCTCATGTTGTGTATAGGTTTCTAGAGCATTGCAGTAAAGCCCTAGAAACATTTTATTTGATGATTCTCTGCCTTTTGGTATCAAGTTCTTTAGTGACTTCTTGATAGCTTTCTGTCATGGAAAATGGGGATTTACAACACAATTCCCTAATGGTTGGTCTTGGTCTCTCTACCCTCCTCATGGCACTGCCAGTGCCTCACCTGTTGTTTGTAACACAGGAGGCATATAATAAAAGCTTTGTAAAATGTCAATGGAAAAGCTATAATATCGTGCATTTACATTACAGTCCAAAGGCACCCTTCTTCCCATATCAATAAATGGTCATTTGAAACTCCCAGAAAGACTGGCTCTAACTTGAGATTAAGATAATAATAGAACCCTGACTTAAATTAGTCTACTACATTTTCTCTGATTTTTTTAGTGACTATTAAAGTCAACCTCAGCTTCTCAAACAAATCCTTCTGAGTGCATTGCTATATGGTTTTCAAAATTTCAATTCATTTCTAAAAACTATTTTTAAAAAGTACAATTTCAGTTGGGTTCATTTTAAAAGACTTTGAATTATTCACATTTATATAGCATTTTATATCTCATGATCTCAAAGTCCATTTACATGCCATTTACTTCTTACATAGGGTAGGATGGGATTATTCTCATTTGAAATAAATAGCTGCAAATATATGGTCTTAAGTGAATTATTCAGCCATAGGAAATCTGAGACACAAAATCAAAAATCCATTATTCATCTTCCAAGAAATCACATATCTAGCATTTGACTTTATCAAATAATTTCTGACACTAAACATTAAATAAACACAGGCATATGCATTACTTCACCCACTCCCCACCTAGTGATTTTCAGTGTCATTGGTATTTGGATATCTAATGCCTATCCATACATTGTATGATTATTGCTAGACCAGTGTCAAAGTAAATTTTGCTGAATTCAACAGGAACCACAGACCAGCATTTGGTAAAAAGTTTGATGGCTGTATGTCAATCTCATTTAAATAGTTATAGGCTCTTTAAAATGATGAAAAGAATAATTGAATGCTGGCAAAAATGTACCACCTAATGAAAGATTGCAACATAGAAAATTATGATGTCTGGGCATGTTACCCCAACTTTGCTTCTAAATTCTAAATTCAATATATCACAGTCAAAATGTATCAAACCAAGATGAACCACTTGCCTTTAAATCACACCATTTCATTTACTGTTCCAGTGGTTCATAGTGCAGCTCACTGCTATAATGATCCCCACAGAGAGTGACCTTGGAGGATATTCTAGAAAGGAAACCTTTAAAAAAAATCCTTCTGTTTTGTGTGTTTGTCATTTTTCTGAGAAATTTTTAAATCATTTATCAAATAAGTGAACTAAAAACATTTGCTGAAATTACAAGCCTGAAACATTTAACTAAAGAAACTGATCCAACCTGCTTGAGACATTCTGGTGCATTTTCCCACCACCTTTCTTTGCCTGTGCGAGGTCAGGCCTCCTATTGAATGTGGTTTCCTGAAATCAGGTTGCTTCATTTCTAATCTAAGTGGAGTCACCAAGGACCATAAGTAGTCCCCTGACCTCCTTGGGGCTGAGCGCCATGCTCTGTTAGCTGGCTAAGCAGAGCATGGTGAAGGCCCATCTAACCCTGGCGCCTTATATTTCCGACCGTCACTGCCGGATTCACGCTTAAGAGAGACATTGGGATACTAAAGAGGCTCCTCTTTGCAGGCCCCTGGCTTCATCAGCGTCGTCTCCATAACAGTCTGCAGTAGCACCTCTTTTTTGTGCATTTTCTGCATTTTATACATCCCCAATTGCGTATTCTACCATAGCAACCATCACAATTTTAACAAAAATGAAGACATGCTGTTATTAAAAATTATAAGGGGATTATTGTTTTGCTTCTAAGTTGTATGAGATGGACAGCTTCAAACATACCTGTTTCTTAGACTAAGCATCTAAACAGGCCTTTCTCCTAATACTAACTTGAATTCTATCATTTTAAGGATAAAGAACTGTCCCTTGAATCTTTGTGTAGCCCACACAGAACACCTGCCCTACAGTAGCAAACATCCAAGAGAATTTTTTATCAGTTTAATCTGCCCTGACCACCCATTGGTCAGACCAAATGCCAGCATAACTAACACATAATCTCCAGACCTTTTAGCTTGGACTTCATAAATCTCACCTTTAACCTATTATATTCTTCAGCCTATCACTAGTTATAAGAATTCTTCAACGGCATTTTCTTCTGCCATTTTCTCTTGCCAGTCGTAGCTATTTTTGTTTTATCTGGTTATGTTTGATGGGATCTAAATTTGAACTTCTTTATAGAAAAATTTTCTCTAATTTCATGCTTGGAGAATCTTACTTTATTTTCTACATAAGTTGCTGTAACCTTAACCTGACTTCAACAGAGTTTCCCTCCTGGCACCTCTCCAAGAGCTAATACTCCCTTTGAGAGGCATTCCCTGTGACGACTGCATCTTGACACCTCACACCTGAGATTGATGACTCTCCCTGCAGATATTTTATTCATGTCTCTTGATACCCACCCTGAAATTCTCTTCCTCAGCCTTAGCCCAGCTCACATCAAGACAACCCCAAACCCAATTCTCTACCTGAAAACTGGGCCTTCTAATCAGTCCATACTAGCTTTGCCAAACTAAAACTTCTTTCATCTTTGCCATTTACTTCCTCTGCCAAATCCTTGCATTATTTTCCTCAAGCTTTTCCCTATTGGCAAAGTTCATAATAGTTCAGTGACTTTGTCTTCTGTATATGTAATCCTGTTAGATTTTGTCTTCCCAAGAGCCATGTGTGCATGCGTCTATTTGCCCCACAGCCATGCAGATAGAAAAGTAACACTCTCTTGAGGACCTGAACCTCTAAACCACAGACACTAATGCAAAACGATGCTAACAAAATAAATTAAGAAAAAAAAAAAAACAAAAACAGAATCAAACTACCTCATTAACTGTTTACTTTCACTAAGCACAGTGCTGCGGATCTCAGCTCCTTCCTCAGCTACTCTAAAGTAAATGTTTTGGTTTTGGTTCATTAATTTAACAGATGATTTTAAAAGCCTGTAAAAAAATGAAAAGTTAAAGGCTTTGTCCCCTAAAAAACCACTCTCCTGCTGTGTCTAGTCTGGATCTCTGTAGGGAATTAACCCATTGAGATAGAACCCAAACTTGCCCTGACTTCTTTTTTTTATTATTATTTGTATACTTTTACATGGTAGCTCATTTTGTATACTTCTTAACTTTCTCAGCACATGGAAGTAATGGGTTTGGGGATTTCACTTTGCATCCAGAAGTGCCTAAAGAAGCTGCAAAATGGTAAGGGCACAGTTTGGGGTTTAGAAAAACTTGCCACTTACTTACTAGTGATACTGTACAAGAGACTTAAATTTTAAGCTTCAGTGTCTTCGTCCAGACACTGAAGATACTAATGAAGCTTCCTTGATGCTGCCGTTTAGCACAGGAAGCACCCTTAGCGTAATCTGCCATAAAATCAGTACCTGCCATTCAACTGCCATACACCACTCTCGGCCTATGTGGAGCTAAAGTCATATTGTATTTAGGTCAATAAAGAACAGATGAGCTAGAATGTTCCAAAGAAATATTTCAACATATATATTAATAATCTGAATATCATGGAAACTTTCTTGATAGAAAAGAGTTCAGAGAGATTAATTAGCTGTTTGAGGCACCACACTTGGTTGGTTATAAAGTTAGTCCTGGACAAGAACCCAGACTGCCTGACCCCGATCAAGTGCTCATTTGTTATAAAGAACTGGAGGTGACAACCTCTTCACTGAAAATTCTTAATAGTCTTTGCTTCAGGGAAAAATATAGTTTTTGGAAATAGTAGTAATTCTGTGTGCTTACCCTGGAAAGCCACTGAGCTGCTATGGTCAGGAAAATGGTCACGTTTTAAGGTAAAAGGTCCATCAGCTGTCAAGGCAACTTCAGTGACACGAATGTCTATGGTCTGTACCACCTCCACTTAGTACAACCCTGATCTCATAGCAGAGTCATTTCTTCTCATTGAACTTTTCCTTTGTTGTTATTACTGAGCACTGTAATTAAGCATTCTCCTGAATCTGCTGGGCAGCTGCCACTGTGTTCTAAGGAACCATTCATAGCTATGTGTATTGTTATCCTAATCCTTTATTATAAAGAGACCTACTTTATGCCAAAAATAAGATGCAAACACTGAAAAGCTTTTGCATTTTGTTTGATTAGAGTGAGTATTAATTGGCATACTGGGGGTGGGGGTGAGTCTAATTCTCTAAGACAGTAGGACCTCCGTTAGGTTAAAATAAGCATGCAATTTTGAGTTCTACTGGAGTTATATTCAGCTTATGTGTTAACTTCAACATAGCTTGGGTAGCATTCATTGCACTGAATATTCATATGGTGTGCATGATACAGACACTGAACCCAATTTAGTAAATGAATACTTGTAATTTCACCAAATCCCTGCCGAGACATTATTATGCAGATTTATGAAGGAATATCACTGAAGCAAGTCTTGGCTATGTCTTCAGTCACCAAGGACTCAGAGTATGCAAACCTCAAATAATTTTCAATGTATTTTCCATGACTGGTTTCATCTTCTGAACTTTTCTGACACTACCTCTCACTCTGTTTCATCTCTAATTTCCCCTCCGATATTCTTGCCCTTGAGCTAAGAGCCAGCATCATAACACCTACAAGCACTGCCAAGTTCCTCCTGACAATATCCTGGCTGCCATAATGCCAGCAATCTGTTCCAATCCTGTCACTGCAAAATCTCATTAAAGGCAAAAGGATGCTTGGTCACAAGCATGTAGGTATACAGTGAGAACAGGCTCACGTTTCCAGGAGTGGCCATCTCTTGTGTTGGGGCCTCCTTCAAAGAAAAAGCATACTGGCAAGGAGTTGGGTTCAGACTACAGAAGCTGGGGTCAGTTGTGTAAACTACAGAAGGGAGACCAGATATACCCTCCTTTTGAGGGGTGTTTAATAAGTTATAGAGACCAGACTCTGAACCAGTACATTTTGCCAAAGGCAGGTACAAAAGAAGGTGAATCACAGCCTGGCTGAATAAAGCCTGTAGTGCATGCCAAGGAACTTGGGTTCCAGGACAAACTATGAGTCTCACAATCACCACAAAAAAAGTCATGCAGACTCTGCACCTTAAGTTCCCAGTCCAATCAGGCTATCCAAATCTTCAATTCGATGATTTTGCACAGCATACATACAATTATAAAAAATACTCACAACTTTAGAGATCACAAAACCAACCCATTCCCAATGAGCAGGACACCTTGAAAGCTATCCATTCAGGAACTCCATCTCATGAAATGATGACTGCTTAAGTCCAAGCAACAGTTCAGCTCAAGCCTACACATACTAGCATCATGTCTCATTAAGGGTATGTTGGATGTTTATAGAAAAATCAAAATAATTTAGAAGCAAATATCTTTACAACAACTTGCCTAATTATCTTACTGTCATCTATTCCTCTGTCCTACTTGGTCATGTAGCCAAAGAAGTTATCTCTACTTCCCTGAAAATAAAACCCAAAAGACATTTAAGTAGCAATATATGCCACAACATAGTAGCCCATACACAACTTAACTTAGGGTTCAAGTTAATAGCTTGAGGAAAACAAGTCTATAGATTTAATTTTCAGCTTCTTTGCTTTCTTCTCCAAGTCTAAATACTAGTTCCTCCCTCTTGGGGGGAGATGTGAAAAGTATAAAATGTTGCAAGTCCTTAACACTGGGACTTGCACTTAGTAGTTCTTAAGAACACTCAGTTATTATTACTGTTATTACAGCAAAGAAATTCCATGGTGCCATTTGTAAAGTAAGACATGGGGATGAGATCTTGTTGTACTAGCAAGAGCCATGGAGAAAGGAGATACAAAGTGGTTGGTCAGACTGTGCTTTTCTCCCTGGCTTTGATATGTATAGTTATGCAAACTTGGTTGAGTTATTTAACTTTGCAAGCTTCCATTTCTTCATCAGTCAAAGAGATAGTATGTTTATGGGAAGATGAAGTTAGGGGAACAAGTGTCAAATTCAATGAGTTGCTTGTACAATTAGGCAACAAGAAAGCATAGGACCCACATGCAGTTCATCCAGTATGAAGAACTCAAGAGCATAGGTTAAAAGAATGGTCTCATCTCCCACTTTTTTCTGTTTCCTTCCAAATCGCAGATCCAGCATTTTGAATTAGTCAAAAAAGGAAGGAGTAAAGCAACTCTTCAACAATAGTGTTGATGACCTGTAGATAATGGCCCTTTAATCAACCCGTGTCATGTTGACCTCCCCTGACACGTCACCTCTGAGAGAGCATGGAGGAGGACGGGCGTGACTCACACAGCCCACAGCATGCGTCTACATGACGCCACTTGTAAGTGTTTCCAAGTCTGGGGGTGTGGGGAACGCACACTTTAGTTTTGACTACTGGAGTCTCATTGTTACTGTTGTTCTTACCTTTTTCTACAGCAATCCAAAACTTTCACCACCTTGTTCTTGCTGTCACTAGCCTGCATTCTATGTTCAAATACCACCTGCAAGGGTGCACTGGCTTTCCATTTACTACCGCTCTTCAGAGGGGACCTTCCTTCTCTTCTCTCAGTCACTTCAGAGCAAGGCCTTGATCTTGCCTATCCCGCCTCTGTGTTTGCTGTGCTGCGGGTGAGCTGTGTGGGTAATGGCTTGATAGTGAGGAAAGGTACTGGGAGAGCACCCAAAACAATGCTCTGACTTTTCTCAAATCTATCTCAGCTGAGCACTGAAAAGAAAGCAAAAGGCTCCACTTCTAAATGAGTGCAGCCTACTTGTTCCACACTGCACTTTCTGTCCAGCCCATCCTGCATGGCCAATTCCAGAGGCCCCGCTAATGACTCTCCAACATTCAGAGCTCATCTCCGAGATCGCATGAGGCTGGCACACTTCACTAAGGATATGTGGGCTCCTGCCCTCTGTGCCACCTCACTAACCAAATGAGAAACAGTCCTCCTAGAAAGAACATTGGAAACATGGTACAAAAGGATCGTTCAGAGCAAATGCATAGGGGAGAGTAGTGTATACATCTAGGGATACTACCCACAAAAAATAAATTCTTGGAATTGTACAAGAAACTAATGAGAAGATAAAGGAATAACTTTGTTACTTTTCAGAAAAGGAGAGAATGGTTGGAAGATTTGAAAAGAGCAGCCAAGCAGAATTGTTAGTTGAAAATGAGCCTTTATGTATAGTGTGTTTATCTAAAGAATAGTAGCAGTAAGGATGGACATTAGAAAAATGGGGGGAAAGGGAAGAAGAAACGGGCAACCTCCTAATTTTGGAGCATTTTCTGTATGTATACTTTTATTTTGACATTTTCTTTCACTAATAGATCTCAAGCAGAATGAATGTTAGATAAGTCCACATTGAGAGGCAGTCTAAACAAATAACTGAACAGGCCTGAACTCTTTAAAAATATCAAGGTCATCAATGTTAAAGGAAGACAGAATGTATTCCAGATTAAAGATAAGTAAAGATATAAGACTCTTGAGTACAAGATATGAAGTAGGAGTTTCAGTTGTTATTAGTGACAATATTGAGATAATTGACAATTGTCTTAACCTGATAAAGTCTATAGGTTAGGTAATATTAATGTGTCATTGTT
This sequence comes from Condylura cristata, assembly GCF_000260355.1. NCBI lineage: Eukaryota > Metazoa > Chordata > Mammalia > Eulipotyphla > Talpidae > Condylura > Condylura cristata. The sequence goes on along the minus strand of NW_004567119.1, from coordinate 9,425,488 downwards.
AAATTCCTGAGCTGGATATTTGCCCTGTGATTATATAAATAAGTGTCCTGATTTTCAGGAAACACATGAGTTACTTAGAAATGTAAGAAATGTAAGATCACTTTATCGCCTATTTACTCCTTTGAAGTTCAGGGGGAAAAAATACACACACACACACACACGTATGTGTGTGTGAATATATACATATGTATGTGTATATACCTGTACATGTATAGAAAGAGATGGAAAAAATGTAAAATGTTAACAACTATTAAATATATGCTGGAATCCTTCCTACTATTTGGGTGACTTTCTATATGTCTGAAATTATAAGAAGTTAAAAGTAAAAATAGAAGAGAAAATGAACATTTTACACCCCCTTTTGTAGTATTTGAGATGTCGCTATAGAATACTTCAGGAATGACAGAGAACCTGTCACTGTCTCACTCCCCAGGGTCTAATCCACATAGCATGAGCTAGAATTTTATTTGAAATGTGTGCCAGGAACAGTACAGAAATCCCCTTTCCTCAGCCCCTTCTCTGCTCCAGAAGTAAGGGAGAAGCATCAGAACGTACGTGTCTTTTTCAGACCGATTCCTTCCCACTGTTGATACAGCAATTCCCAAGCTCATCCCTTCCTCTGCAAAGAGGGAAAATTAGCCTCCTTTTGCACAAGTCTATTTCCATTTTAAACGTTCCCCAGTTAAAAATCTACAGGTTTCACAGTGATGTACTTAGCACTTTCTCTACATAAGTAAGGTAGCTGTGAAAAAGGAACAAAAATCCGGTTTTATTTCTCAAATCCTAAATTTGTGCTTTTCTCTGCAGCTCTCCACTTATGCATGGTCTATCTGTGGGTAAATCACTTGACCTTTATACACTGTCCCCACATCTGTAAAAGCAGAAGTAGCTATTGTTGCAAAGGTAAAATAAATATACATAATAGTACATGTAGAAAATAATAAAAATGAACATGAACTGCACAAGGTTTAATATATTGCATGGTGTTTATTAATTCTAATGCATTGCTTGATAATATATAGTATGATATTATTTATAGTGTGTCAAAGAGAAAGAAAATTCATCTTCTGATACATCTCCTTTCTGTTATTTTTTTACCTGAAATTAAGGTGAGTGGTACCATAAAGTAGGTGTCCTCAACTACAGGCTGGGAGCTGTGGTCGATCTTTTTATGCCAAAAGAAAAAGAAGCTATTGCAACTTTATTAAGCAGTGTACTTTGGGGACACTGGCTTCTTCTCTTCTTGTCTCAGGAGAATGAGTTTGTTGCTCAGGAATGTGATCACTGGCGCTAACCATTACTTGTCGGCTGCCTGGTTGGCACAAGTGTGCTGTGGCTCATAATCTCCCTCCGAGGAATCTTAAGCCAGTCTCCACTTCTTGAGGTAAATAAGGTTAGTCCAAGTTAAAAAGTACCAACAATGATCCATTGCCATGACACTCCCATTGTCTGACCTTTCCTTGTTCAACTTGTCTATCCATTGGATGCCTGGGGGAAATGATTGCCTCTCCTCAAGAATTATCACCAAAAATCCTGCCATCTCCAGCAAATAAATAATATCGAGACAGAGTGAGCTGGAATTGGCAGAGTCCTGTGACCTCAGAGAACCCAGCTTTACTTGGTCGCTTATGGCATCTCCTACTTTTCCTGAGTGCATTTGCGTAGTCATAATGGTTGTTGGTCAGAGTGGGCCTGGAGCCAGCTCTTCTAGATAACTCTGACTCTGTACCCCTGCCAGCCAGCCGGTCAGCCAATAAGATCCACTTAAGACAGGAGTTGTGCTGGGATTTCAGAGCCAGGCAAAGTCACCTAAGGTGAAGTTAGATGATTCAAGTCTTGGCTGCATCTCTCAAAGTCTTTTCCATAGACACATGACTTTGGCAATGTTCTTCCTACCAGGGGCTTACCAGGCACATCTGGAAGCTCACCCCTGAATGGATGGTACAGGCACGCACGTCTTCCCATCCTACTCAGGCTCCCAGGCCTTGGGTTTCCAACGCAGGATTCTGTTTAAATGGAATGGCAACCCGTCACACTGCCCAGACTGGGCACCTCTCCCTGCTTGACTGGAGAGACTTGGGAGTCCCAAGATTGGGCACAATGCCTTATAAAACGAAGCCAAGTTTCTATCTCTTTGACTTTATATATTCTATTTGGATAACTTCCTCTCTCCCCCACTGACCCCCCGAATGGAATACTGCTGAAGAGACCATCTGCCACAAATGCCCGTACCCAGTGATCAAAATATTTTAGTTTCTTTCCCAGCTTGGTGTCAGCAACAATATGTGAGGCTTGCAAAGCAGCCTTGCAGTATTTAAGCCTCTTTAAAGGCCAGGTGACATTGTCATTCTAGTTGGCTCTGCTGGCCACTGCCAGAAGACACCATGTTTTATGGTGAATTTGTCCTCATCACACAAAATCCAAGTCAAATAGGAAAGGATTTGAGGAAAGGCACAGCTGTGGTCTTGTTCTTTTCCACATTATCTCAGAAAAATGAAAACTAAACAAGTGACAAATAATGGCCTTGGCCAGCTCTCAGAGGCAGGGAGGAATTTGGACACTGGGGAAAGCCACCGGCTTTAGGGAGCTCACACCTGTTCTCAGATGGCTGGTGCATGACACACAACCGCATGTCATTATGCTTAGAGACTCAGCAGCAAATGGCTACTCTCTTTCCCAACAAACCCAGACACACATCAAAGCTTTCTTGTCCTTCTCTGTGGTCAGTGAAGGCCAAAAGGTGGGGGTCAAGGCGACCTCATTGGACTCTAATATGACTCTTGTGCTCTAACTACCTGGTTCTGCAACAGGAGCTGACATTTTAAACTTTGACCACAAGAACCAGTCATCCAGAATAGTAAAACAGCCTGACTATCCTAATTATAGTGAGATGGATTCCTCTTAGCAACATCTGAGGCTTCTCCAGGGCCTTCTCATTCAGTCACAAGGAAAGTGCTCAGTGAGGGGCCTCAATAAGCACCCTCCTGAACAATGAGAGAATCTGTACAATAACACCCCACACTGTATTTGCCATGTGACATCTGTATTAGACCTCAGGAGGAGGATGGCCAACATTCTCTGTCCTACAGAGGGTTCTTTGATGTATACGCTATCATTCAAATTGTCTGTGATTCTTTTCCAAAAACCTTTCAGAGGGTAGTGGCCGTATAACTCCCTCACAATGGCAGTCTCCAACAGCATCTAGACAGACCTCATAAAGTCAACCTTTCACAGGAATCAGGCACCTTATTATGAGAGTTAAGCTCAGATTTCCTGGGAGTTCTAGGTCAAATGACATGGGGAAACCAATCTTTCCTCATGGAAAGCTTTGTAAAAAAAAAATCCTTTCAAACTTCTCTCCTCTGTGACTCACTGTCACAGAGTATGGAAGTGCTGGGATCATGTTATACCTGAACTGGCCTGGGTCCCCTTTACCTCTTGTGCAAGAAACATTATGTCCTGTATGCCAGGCTGCACATCCTAGTGCTTGAACCAAGAACATGATCATCCTATGACTTACTGCCTATGTGTGTCAACATGTGCTTTGCAGAAAAGTGAATGTGAGGTTGATTACACACTTATAACAAACCCTTGGAATTTTGTTTCAAGAGTCAGTTTCTGCTCTTCCAAACAACTTCCAAAGGTTCATGGCATATAGCAAATTATCACTTTGCTGAGGTTCAAATTTGAACGCTCTGGTACAAAGAAGTTGCTGAGGAGCAAGTGATTTACCCAGGAGAAAGCCTAGAGGTGGCTTCCCTTTCTTAGCATCTGAAGCCCATTTCAGATAAGACTGAAGGGTATTGGATGGCAGTTGGGAAGGGTGGTTAAGAGCACATTGCTGAATCCAGATGGCATCATATCCAATGACACAAAGGATCTTATCACCTTGGGAAGGTCATTTAAACTTCCTGTCTCAGTTTTATCATACATGAACTGGAAAAAAAGTAACATCTATCTCCTTGAGTTTGTGTAGGGATTAAATTTGTTGACATGTAGAGCTGGAAAGAAAATACAGATTATGGAGAGAATAATTCATGGAGCAACAAGCCTAAGGTGGTGACAGTGAGAGTCAAAGTGAGATGCTTTCCATCTCGGCTGCCCATAAACAAGAAGTATTGCAAAATGCAGTCAAGTTTCTACCTCCTGGACTTTATATAATCTACTTGGATAGTCTACTCTCTTCCCACTGACCCCACCACCATGAAGGACTGCTGAAGAGACCATTTGCCACAAATGCTGTCCCCAGCAGGTGCTCTTTCAACACAAGAGACACTAACGGGATGTCTGTGGAAGGATTTCAAAGAGGAGCTGCATCTCACAGCAGCCCACTAATGAGAAAACGGAAGGGGATTTACCTGTCTCTTTTCTGCCTCTTGCATTCCCTTGGCTCACTCTGCAAAGAGCTAACTCTCCCATTCTACCAACAACCTCATGTGACATCTTCACAGGTCCTTTGGAAATCATATCTCAGACAGGCCTCAGAATGCAGAGATGTTCGGCACTACTTTTATGTCAGAAGAGAGAGATGCAGCTGAGGAAGCTGTGAGGCTGCGTGTATCTGGCACTGCCAGCACAGTGGGGGGTGCAACAGAGCTAGGCTCAGGCGCACATAATGCAGGGGTTTCTTGTCCCTGACAACAAGCCACAGGGGCACTGGAACTGTGTCACTGGACAGAAATTAGGCCTTAATAGAAACTCAACTTATGGTATTGGTAATAAAAACTAGGATCTAGGAACATGATTCATTCTTCATGAGTGTGAAAGACATCCTGGAAAACCAAAGAAAGTGTAGAAATCAACAACCATTTAGTCCTGCCCAGATCAAGTCCATCTCATGCTTCTTGGGTATAAACAGCTACTCGTGAAATCCTATCAGGACTCCTGCGGGCAGCATGCAGTGCTGGTGTTCAGGGAAATTGGCTTCTGGGAGCCAGCCTAGGAGGAAGAACAGTGGCAAGAAGGCCAAAAGGAAGCAGGAGGCAGGCTGTGAACAAGGAAGAAATCCAGCCGCTTTCAAACAATCATGACAAAATATTTGAAGATGAAAAAGTTGAAAGAAAAAATCCTTCCTAAATTTTATTTTTATTATGAAATAACTATATGCTTTATTTGAAGATGGAGAATTCTCATTTTGAGAATGAAAGAGGAATAGAAAAATTACCTGTGAATTAGCATAGAACTCTTAGAGCGATGCCTGATACATAGTGTTACAGAAATGTGCTTGTGGTCTTACTGTTACTTAAACCTCCTTTTTATAGAAACAATCTTTTCCTAAACCTAAAACAGCAACCGAACATATATGTAGATGACATCTTAACAAGATATGTTGTTTGTGTGTGGTGCTCAGTCAACTATCGTTCATAGGCAGGGAAATGCACATTATCCATCACAAAATATGTACTTCACACTGTAATGGAGCAAGTATACTTCTAGAAATTGATTCAAGTGAAATGTATTTCATACAGGAATAACCAATGTAGAGACCTAGGTATTACCACCTTTTTGTAATAAGTATTTAAAAGAATGCGTGATCACTGGCGAGAGATTGCCTAAGCAGATTTGTCATATAGTCATAAGAATAAGAAACCAATTTACATACTTACAAGGAAAGAGTTCTAAAAGATAATATGAAAAACTGTAAGTGCAGAATACTGTGTGATCATGGGTAAGTAAAGAATGAATAAACAGACGTGTGCATAACTGTATATACCCCCCCCACACACACATGTTTGTATATGATTTGTATGTGTCTAAAATAACTCTTGAAGAATGTGTAGATAATCTAATCTGCCTACAGTGAGAATTAACTGGGGGGGAGGGATTAGAAGAGAGATTGTTCCCTATATGCTTTCTCTTATTTACTTTTGAATGATTCTAAACCACACAGATGTTTTGCTCATGCAAACTAAATAAAATAGAGCAAAACTTTAAAAATTTCATTTTTAGAATTCAAAAAATTGAAAGAGGTTGTGCTTAGCACTGCTTTTCTCTACATAGATCAGGTTTTGTGGGATGTTCTGAGGTGGCCAAGGAAACCCATGCTTTGCTCTTGAAGACAGAACACTGAAAATGCACCCAAGACATGTGGGGAGTGCCAGCAAAAGAAGGAACACATACATTTTACAAGTTGAATAAACTTTATGGGCCCAGAAATAGTTACAGATCAATGTTCAAGTTGGGTAAAGGCCACCATTACGTTTTGTAACAGATAAGCCATTTGAACATGTTATCTGAAGTAAAAGTGGTCAATAACCTTAGTCTATTTCCATGTCTGAAACCTGTTGTCATTCAAGAACATAATTGCAGCTAGTATTATTGCTATACCAGAAATATCATTTTTTTCTTAAGGTAACTTCTTCACTGTGAAGCAGTCTTCTCCACATCACATAAAAATCCCAAGTGGATATTCAATTCCAACACTTTCCCCAGTGATTGAGTCCATCCATTCGTCTCCCTTGAACTACAGGAGGTGAGTAAGAGTGCACTCTTAATGACCATAGAACCAATTGCAGATGCCAGAGTGTGCTTTGTACTTCCAATGCAACAAACAGCAAAACTGAGTTTCTCTCTACCATTTGTCCAACCCTTAGTTATAAAGTCAAATGGATAAATTGTGAGTCTTGAAATAATTAAAAGGAGCTGTGCAGAGACTCTGAGTGAAGAGTCTCCTGACCTAACGCTGTCACAGTCACCGCCTTACCCCAGCAAGGCATCACTTTCCTTGACCCCTGTTGTTCCATCCATAAAGTGAGTGATCACACCGTGTGAAGTTTCCTCCTTTCCCTAAATGTCTAAGGTTTTGACATCCTTTTATTTGTTCATTCAACTGACAGTCTATATGACACTATTGTTGCTTTATAAAAAGGGCATAAACACAATTAGTAAAATGGAAAGTGTAAATGACAATAAATGAGTGAAAAGATGTTGAATACAGAATAATGCAAAATAAAATGAGATAACACTTTGAATGTATTAGATGGTCGAAATTAAAGGGTGATTAAATTAATTGCTGATAAAGATGAGGAAAAGAAGCACTGTCTTCTATTTTGGTGGGAATGTGAATTTCTGTAAACCATTTAGAAACTTACAGTGATATGTATTAAAATGAAAGCATGCATCAAATGCATAAAAAGTAAAAATACCTATCTCTGATCTATCTCTGTTATTCTTTACTAATGCCACAAATATACTTTCTGTTTAAATAATACAAATAATGAAAGTATCAACACAACAATAAAAATGTGTAGATAAGTAATAAGTATATATGAATAAATGTACTAATTACAGCATAACAGTCAGGATAGGTTAAACTGTAGGATAATATGGAACCATAAAAAGAATAAATTCTTGGCCCTCCCTGGTGGCCCAGCGGGTTAAAGCACTGCACTGAGAATCTAAAGCCGCTTCCGCATGAGTTCTATTCCCGCCTGCCCCGGAGGTGACCACATGGCGTGGCAGACCTCTCC
>NW_004567119.1:9359865-9417619 GCF_000260355.1 Condylura cristata | reverse complement strand
GCTGCTCCCCTCAGCAGTGTACTTCATAGATCTGCCTGTTCTGCTCCCCACTGTGTCTCTGGTGAAGCCTCTTGCCGGCCCTGAACCTCTGGCCTGTACCCCAGTTCTGTATGCACAAATAAATCTTTAAAAAAAAAAACTGCATATGCATTTTCCTCTGCTTATAGATGTAAAATACAAAGAACAACATGCAGAGATACACACCAAGTGCCAAATGCCACCCCTCTGTGCAAGAGGGTGGATTGTGGCCATTGAGAGAGGCATAGAGGGAGAGGGTAAGGGCAGGCATAATTCTTTTTCTCTGTGTACACTTACATCTATATTATTTCATTGGTTAGAGTAAGCAGGGTTGCCTTTAAGTAGCTAACAGAAATTTGGCAAAAGAAAACAGAATGACATAAGAAATGAGTAGAAGGGGCAGCAAAGTGGGGAAGCAGCAGATGGAAGATGGGGTTCAGATTGCGGAGGAGGAAGTGAAGTGCGACTGGTCTTGTGCACCTTGCTGGACCTCATGCAGATCACCTGATACTCAGGTGCTAAGAGTGCAAGAGTAAGACCAACATCCTTGTCCTCTGTATCCTTTATATGCACCTATATACTATGTCCAAGTGGCCTATCGAGTGTCTGCCTCTGATTTGATAAAAGAAAGGATTTCTTTCCAGCTGAAAATTTCAATAACTTTCCTAACTCAAATTTTTTTCAGCAACCCTTGTCATCAGCCCTCACTCCAGTGGCCAAATGTGTCTGTCCGGCAGCCTCACATTTGTGAAAAGCCTCACATGTCTAAGCTGTTTTCGCCACACCCTGATCTTCTGCAGTGTAGACCTGCCCCTCCCATTTCCTAGATGAACCTTTGGCTTATGAATTATAATTGAGTTGCGATGAAGCAGTGCCATTTTTTTTTTCCTCTTTTTCTCCTTAGGGGCTGGTAACCATAGTCTTACTTTTCAGGCATCCAAATATACTATGATTTCAACTACCCAGGAAACATGCCAGGGTAAATTAAAGGATAAAAGGGGAGAAATTCATCAGGAAAGTCTGCTGGCTGAGCAAATTTAAATTAAAATTAATCACAGATCCCTTCCTAACAGTAGCTGTATTTTTTTTTTTACCCCAAACATTACCCAGATAATTGCCTAAATCTCCATTTTGTGCATGCAGAGATGGCCCAAAAATCTGTAACAAAGATGGGAAGCAACCCTTTCAAGTTAATATGTTATTGCTGTGCAATTTCCACCATGAGCAGAGCATTTTAATGCATTCATTCACCATCTGTGTCCCCTGGTACCATGGCCAGTTACCCCAGAGAACTAAGGCACCCTGTTTTGTGATAGGCATTTGGACAATAGCAGGGACTCCTGAGTGAACAATATGAGTTCTGTATTATGTGCAGATGGAAGGTGGATAAAAGGGTCCTGGAGGATTAAGATAGACACGTCTCCATTCTTAGGAAGCACTCAAAGTGAAGCTTAGAGGATGTTTTTATGTTAGCTTTTCGTTTGTACCAACAAAAGAGACTTGTCAGTTCATTTAACAAGTATCCCTTGTTGGGGAAAGCCCAACTGCTTGTCCACTCATAGTGCCTTTCAAACATTGTAGTTTGTTTTCTCTGTGGGCATATAAGGTAGGGAGAAAACTCATAGACAGAGGAGGGGGTGAGGCATGAATGAGACTGGAAAACAAAATGGCTAGGCAGCTCCTCTGTGGCATTTATAAAACATGAGAGTGACTACTTTGAAAACCAAATCGCATTTAAATTTAGGAAGTCACTTTTTGGCTAAGACACCAGACTTTAAAAAACATGATAATCATCACATTTGTCTAATACTTCTTTTTATTTAGAAATGGTTAACTTCTCAGCTCTAAAAACCAACTGCTGTCCTACTTAGTCATTCATCAGTCTCATTGACTTCATAATTAAGCTCAGATAATTGAGACCTAAGGAGCCCTAAATATTTTTCCGTGGGCTGCATTATCTTTTACTCAGTATATGACTCACTATTTCATTAGTTGATCTATAGCTCCAAGACCTTTGTGTTAGATGGTTGCTAGTCTATGAATTTCACATAATGTAATTATTTTAGTAAAACTTTAATGCATTTCAAGAAATACTAAAGGAACTCCTTGAAGTTTTTCGGGTATTTGGATAGAATGCTGTATAGTCCATCTTAACCAAAACCGATAACCTCTACTTCCCAAAGTATGTATCTATTTCAGCTTACTCATTTATTCATCATGCATTTGTTGAGTACTTATTATGTGCCAAGCATTGTAAAATATATCAGGGACAAGTTGATTAATGACTCATTCCTTACTCTGAAGTATTCCATAGTTCAAAGTAGGACAAAGGAAAAATATTCGGTAAGTCACAATTCAGTGTAACAGTTACCCAAGTAGAGTTATATATAAAGTGCTTTGAAATCATGGTGGCAATGTGACTGATCCCCACTTAGGGATTCATTCTAGGAGAGTTTCTAGGGATGGTGACATTTCACCAGGGTCTGCAAGAATGTATAGAGAATTTGGTTAGGGAATGACTGACTGATTGAATGAGTGATGAGATAATCGTCAATATTGCTGTGTTCTAGCCAGTCTTGTGAGGGTTTTAGAGATAATCATAGCAGCATTTGCAAAAGCAGAGATGCATGAAATAACATGGCAAACTTAAGTCATGGCAAAGTCTTCCAGTTACTTGAATAGAAGATTTATGTAGAGAAAAATGAATAGAGTTAGGTAGAGACCAGCATACAGATCGCTTTCAATCTAACATTAAGGAGCGTATACTTCTTTCTGGAGGAAACAGAAAGGCAAGGCAGAATTTGAGGCAAACATTCAAGTATATGTATTGAGCATCTAGTCTATGTCAGACCTGTTCTTGACTCAGACACACCAGAAACCCTGATTTCCTCAGGCTCAGAGTCAAATGGGAACTTACAGATAATATGCAAAGTACACAGGAGAAAGTGAAGGGAGTAATTAGGTTTGTGTTTTTGAACAATTCTTCAGGATCATTAAAGATTTTAAAGAGAAAGACTGGAGACAGGGATTTAAGTTAAAGTTTTATTAAATATTTGTGGCAGATTTGATGAGGCTAGTAAGTGAGGTTATATAAATGGAACAAAGGAAAAGAGTTTCAAAAGAATCAACAAGACTTTCTTGGGAGCATATTGGGTAATCTATAAGGGTAAGGTTTGGATTTAGTTTTCATCAGACTTAAGTCATCATTAGGAAGGGAGGTTTCATTGCTTAATTTCTTTCTTTTTTTTTTAAGATTTATTTATTCATACAGAGCTGGGGTACAGACCAGAGATGCGGAGAGTGAGAGGATTCACCAGAGACAGAGTGGGGAGCAGAACAGGCAGATCTACGAAGTACACTGCTGAGGGGAACAGCGGGTGGGTCAGGAGAGGTCTGCCACGCCATGTGGATCACCTCCTGGGCAGGCGGGAATCTAACTCATGCGGAAGTGGCTTAAGCTTCTTAGTGCAGTGCTTTAACCCACTGCGCCACCAGGGAGGGCCCTCATTGCTTAAATCCACAGCAGTCACCCATTGCTTAGCTTCACTTAGACCCAAAGAGTCTGTTGTCTTTCTCCATTCATTGAAGACAGGAAGACATGCTAAATAGATTCAGTTGCCTAAGATAGTTCAATATAACTACAGTGCCATAGTGCTGGGCAAATTGTTTGTTGGCATTTGACTGGCCTTTCAGTAACCTAAAAGCATTATCTGGGGAGAAGTACTTGGAATATTTCCATGCCTTTTTCTAGTTGTAGCACAAATTGGAAATACCAGCCCCTGGAGGTGCATCTTCATCCTGTCCCTAGCTCAGCTGGTCACAAGAAGCACTGAGGTCAGAAGGTTTACACTGAAAGTGCTTAGTAAGTTTGCAGCGAATGGTAACCAATAACACCTTTTCAGGCTCTCTCTGACTGATGGACACAGTAGGGAGTCGCCCACCATTGGGGTCAGATTCCCTTAAGCAGAGCCAGCATTGTGGTGCCTTCTGAGTGCCAGTATGGGAGTGTTGGTCTTCCCCCAGGCTCCTTGGTGACTCTGAGTGCTCCTAGCCACCTGTGTCATCTGGTGTCGCTGCCTGCTGCTGCCATCCTGGCTGCTGCATCAACGATGATTCTGTCCTGATGTGGGAAAGCTGTGGAGACAGGTGGTTCCTCAGCACAGGCTGGGGACGGTCTTTCATGGAAGGGGATTGAACAGGAAGCTGGAAAGTGGAGGGCACCAAACACAAGCACTCCCTAAATGAGAATGGAGTGACTGTCTTCACTCACATTCAGGATGCTCCTGGACCCTTCAGAAAGATGGCTCAACTTTCTTGGAAAAAAAATGAGAAGAAAATGAACAACCAGATAGGACTACACTGTTGGCTGTGCTTGGGTGTGGACAGGTCACTGATCATGAACGAAAAGTGACTGCATTTTCTTTGCAGGTGGCTAGGACCCTCCCCTAACGTGAGTCCTGGTTCAGAAAGGAGGCAAAGTGCCAAGGAGAAGTTTCTTGGAGGCTTGTTTCAATAGTTCTCAGATGGAACTAAGGAGTAATTCAGCAGGAATAATTCATTCTTGAGCAGCTAGAGAAATTTGTCGAGGTGGAAAGATGATTTTTTTTTTTTAAAGAAGAGGTATTTATCCAAATTTCCTTTCATTTTTGGTCATATACATTTTTCACCTTGCTTTTCTGTATTGTTTCGGGAGACATGAAAAATAGATATCTTAAGTGTGAATAGAACTACATCTGAGAAACTCCACTCTTGGTGGCTGGATCTTTTTGGAGCCGAATGAGATTCATTCCTGATTTTGGGAGATTCTTTAGAATAGCTTCTTTGTTCAGGGAGGCAAGTCTATACCACCTACTACATGTCTAGCTGGTGACCTAAATGAAGTTTTGTTCAAATTAAAATGGCCTTCCAGAGAAGGAGATGAGGATTTGACAGAGAATACAAGAATCAACACACCACAGTCTTATGCAGAAACTGAGCTCCTGTTTTATTCTCATGTGAGTCTTATCAACATGTATGTGTTTGCTCACACATGTGCACACACTCATTGGTATGCTCATTTGAGTGGACAGGGAAACAGAACACATAAATGAACAAATGAGTAGGTACAAGGTCGCCTGGAATACCAGATACTCAAGGTTCTCCAATATGTGCCCAAAGGAAGTCAGGCACTCCCCACCTTTATAGCAGGTCGCAGGTAATGGCAGACAGAAGGGTGGACCGAGAGACACACAATCACATGTATGTGGGCCTCCTTTCATCCACTTTGAAATGTATTGTTGGTAAATCCTAAAATGGAATCATCCAGTATTTGGGATTATTTTCTTCCAGAGAGAGATTAGATACATAAGACACCAATGCCCAAGAGCAAAACAGGAAAAGGCAAGAAGTAAATTTGGGGTAAAGAAGCTGGCAAGAGGTGAAAGGAAAGAAGTCGGTGCCTTATTGATCTTGGGACTCCCTGCAGCATTCTCCAAATCAATAGAACAAACTGAGGCTTTAGCAGTTCTTTTCTGGTGTTTATAGATGTGCAGACCCCAGGGCAAAGTTTAAGGGTCCTGGAGCTGGGGAGGGGGACTAATCAGTCTAAACTTGACAGAAGGACTCAAAATGCAATATACTCAAATGTTGGCCAAAAAAAAAAACAACAAGAAGAAGTGTCCCTGAAATTTGGGGCCTGAACTCATTCAACTCTAATCCTGGCTGCTATGTCATACACCCACTCAACCTTGTAAATTACCTGGGGACAAAAACTCAAAAGGATTCCCAGCTACTCCTTGGGATGCCTGAGTTCTACTTTGGAAAATACCTAGTTGTTTCACAGTGACATAAAACAGTTCTCATGGGCGCTTATTTGGTTTGGACATCCCTCCTCAGGAATTAAGTCCAAATTCTGTACCAATTATGTTAAAATATTGCATTACTAATTTCAGAAAATTATAGCCGAATGTCTCATTTTCTGTGCCTCAGTGACTGGTTTCCCAGCATTTTGAGATTTTTTAAATGGCAGTGAGCTGCATCTCATTTGATCCTGAGGTAACCTTTATAAGTCAGCCTCTCGCACAAACCTCTCCCTCTTATCATGACAGATGCATCATGGAGAATTTGGCGAGGTTCAATCGATAACTGAAGTAATGCAAGTGATGACACCAGTGTGAAAACTGCTGGCTTAGATATTTCCTGTTTTTCAGAAGGAACAAGTACCCACTATTCCTGTCATTTCCAAGGAAAGAAACAAGGACCATTATTTCTTTGGCTTAATATTAATATTAAATGGATGCCCATGGAATGTTGTCAATGAAAATCTGTGTTCAAAGTGATAATGTATTCTAGAATGTTTGGCCCTGAATTTTCTTAAGAAGCAACTCTTAAAATAATGGCACTTATGACAAATTCCTAAGTCTCTTCAAGTCATAGGATTTGGGGAGCCGGAGACATCCAAAAGGTGACCCTCTGTGCCTTTAATGTGAATTAATTCATGGAGACCCAACTCACATATGCATAATTCTTTCTGGTGAACAGGGTTCAGCTCACAGTTGAGTGGAAGTCGAGAAGGAAGAGTGTGTGTTGTTATAAATACTACACTGAAGGGGAAGTGGCCTCCGCCACAGGCTGGTGTTATTTTAATATTTCTCCAAGTCACAAGGATGGTTTTTTCCATAAGAGATTTTTGTTATCTGTGTGGTTAGCAACTCAATCTGAGAGATGATCGTAGAAGATTAAATTAGTAAAGAAGACAGCTCTATAAAACTAGGTCATCATTTTAAATTGACACAAAGTCGTGAGCTCTCATTTATTTGCTTATTTTTATTTTAGAAGATAATGTTTTGGAGATGAACAACTAGAAATTTCCAGGTTGGCAATAGCATTTTCTTGGTTCTGTTTATATTTCAAACAAGACTAGCATGGGATACATAAATAAGTAAAAATGAACAAAAATCAAGTATTTATTCTAAGTAGGGGGCAGAAGAGACTGAGGAGAAGCACTGTGATGGGGACAGAGCACCCAAGGTGGGCCCTGGACTGTTGCTAGCCAAACTGTTGTCTGCAGGCTCACAGCTGGCCTGCCTGAGAGGACTTGTCAGAAACACCCGTGTCATGACCTACACCAGTTCTACTCCCTCAGATTCTGAATTTTACAAGATAGCCAACTTTTGTTTTCATATTAGGTTTGTGAGAATTTAATTTTACATTTAATGTTGCCTCCACAGAAACTTTTCAGGTAGTGATGACTCCTATTGGGTCCATTCATCTCAGGAAGAACAAAAATCTTCCTGAGATGAATGGACCCAATAGGAGTCATCACTACCTGAAAAGTTTCTAATGGGAGAGCAGGACAGTGGGCGTGGCAAGGGCTTTTGCTGGAGGGGATATTGTATATAAAGCAGACATGACTTTTAGTTCTGCCTAAGGTTTTTAGTTCATGTCTAAGGTTATCACACCCAAGAGCCAGCAATGTACAAGAGTCTTTTGAAAAAGCTGATTCCCTTTGGTCTAATTTGCATAGCTCTGGGCATTAGTTGTTATTGCAGATAGAATTAGAGATATATAGTTAATACATGTATTTCTTTGCCTTGCATAAACATTTTGCAACTGACAACAAAGAACCTAAGATCTCTATAAATCAGAATTGAAACGCAAGTCAGTTCAAGACTCTGGAGATGATCAGATCAGTAGGTAGAGGTAAAGAGGAAAAGAGAGATAAGGAATCAGGCTGTGCAGTGCAGTTCCTTAGGCAAACTTGGCCTTCAAGTTTCACCAGTTTTTTGTGTGTTTTGTTTTGATTTTGTTGTTGTTGTTGTTCAGGAAGGATTGTGAACACCAGCTCCAAAACATTTTAAATAAAAAGTAATTAATAGTTGTTGAACATCTACTAGCTATTGGGTGCAATATTAGGTACCAGAATATTTTTTTTCTTTTAAATTTCATAGTCACCCAAAGGAGGAATGCATTCTCATTTCCTTTTCACTAATCACGAGATCTTGTCTTATTACAGACAGAACAATACAGGGTCACACAGTTAATAAATGGAAGAACTAGAATTTAAGCTTAGTCTGACATCTCTCCCAGCCATGCCCTGCTACTAAGTATCAGCGTTATATAAGTCAAATATTTTGCAAATTATATTTTGCATGTGTTACCATGATCTGATTTTACTTAAACCAGATGTTTAGTTTGTATTTGTGGAGACTTGACTTTAAAGAAACTTCATGTATTGCTAAAAACTAGATAGCTGAACTCGTTGGGTCCTAAATGATCATTTTGGTGAAGATTCTGCCACCGCCACAGAACAGACAGTGGCATCCATGATAACATTCTGCTGGCACCACATTTGTCTGCAGCCTGCAGTGCCCACCTTTGTTTACAGAAAGGTGATCTTCAGCACAATTTCAAAGGATCATTATCATGTGTCACATTAGTGTTAACTCCTTTCAGTCACACATTGTCAGGGGAATTACCTGGAGGAAATAGGAGATGGAATTCTAGAGATCATTGCCATATGTAACTCACTGGAATACAATTTAGTCCAGCAATGAGGCACCTCTGGGTGCTGAAGAGATCCCTGGCTGCATGTGTGAGTGGGCCCCAGGCACACAGGCTGATGGGGAGCTTGACTGTAGAACCGTAGACATATTAATCCTAAGTGATCTGTGAAAGTGTTTCTGGTCTCCCTAGTTGTTCTTCAATCGCAACAATAAGGGTTTTATCAATTTAATGCATTGGAATTTTATGTAAATATGTTTCTAACATTCAGATGGTTCTCCTGCTTAAAAAAAAAAAGAAAACTTGAAAACTATGATATAATAGAATAAATTCTATTCTAGGAGTAGGATTCAGAACCCTTGGCTACTCCATGTCTGTTTGCTATATACTAAGTTCTATGCTAGAGATTACCAAGGATGTCTCATCTGTCTTCTAAGAAATTAAATTTGATAGAGATGAATTAACTCATCTAGGTAGGTAACACAAGTATTCAGATAAAGGCTAGGAGGCAGGATTATTTAATTTTTTTTTTTCATTGGTTTAGAATTCTGTCTATGACATAGAGGGAGACGCTGATCCCCTTCACATGTATGTTCCCAAAGCACACCCACCCATCCTTTCTGTCATCCTCTACCTTAGTCCACTGTGCCTCCTGTTAACACCCCTCTGCCTCCACCCTCCCTTGGTAGCCTCAATCCTAGAGTTAGATTTCTAAGGTTTGTTGTAGGTTTAGTTTATCTGGCCTTTTGTTTTCTTTCTCTATATTCCTCATACAAGTGAACCCATCCAGTTTTTATTTTTCTTCTTCTGATTTATTTTACTTAGCATGATCCCTTCCATTTCCATCCACATTGTGGCAAATGGCAAGAAAGTATCCGATCTATATGGGAGTAGTAGTAGTCCACTGTGTATATGAACCACTTCTTCCAAATATGCTCATCTCCTATCTTGAAGTTTCTCAGATCCTTTCTTTCTTAAAAGCTTCACAAGATTGAATACTCTTGGTTCTCCAAATGTCTCTGTGGTTGGCCCGATTCTAACTGCTTGATTTCCCTTGTACTAGTTCTAAGAGTTCACAAGTGCTCGTGAGCTCATAGTCCTTATATTCTACCCAGAGGGGAAAAGAGGAAAGCAGATGTGAGGAAAAGAATCAATAGATGATATTTAGAAATCTAAGCAATGACTAGCTTTTCCTCTCCTGAAAAATAACTCTTTTTAGCAAATAGACTTTTTAGTTGACCCTTTCTCTGTGGTGATGATGACAAAGCACTTCCAACCCATAAAGCTTCTAGCAGCAGCAGAGATCACTATTTCAAAGAAGATAATAGAGAATTATGAAGAGAACTTGCTCTTTCTTTACATTTTTCTTATTTACATTTTCAGTAAGGGGTTAACTACACAAAAATGCTAGGTGAGCTAGGAATAGATAATGTAATAGAGACCAAAATTGTAAATTTATATGAATTTTATGAATTCATGTCCAGAGTCAGTTAACTCAGTTGTCCCAAGGGTCTGGTATTTCCTGGATGAAAAACTGGTTTGTGGAGGACTTAATTTACTTCCTTAGAAAAATAGAGAATCCTGGAATGCTCTGGAAGGAAATACCCTTTCCCATCATGTAAGTCTGTTTTCCTATTAGCTCAGCTAACAGAAACTATTATCAGTTCTCAAACCCCTCCTGTTCATTTTCCTCCTTCACCCTTGTTTTTGCAGTTATTACCTGAGTGATTTATAAAAGGTTAGAGTTAGAAGAAATATTTAAGATTATTAAGTTTACATGTTTCCCCTTCCCATTGAGTAGCTATCAAATACCAGCTTGAGCATCTCCAATGACAGTAAATTCCAGGGCAGTTTTCACTAATGCACTAAATAATTTCTGAGAGATTTCTAATAAAAAGTAACCAGTTGACCCATTGCCAAATCATCTTTTGCTCTTTGATGAAGAACAGAAGTGGTAAACATTATAAATGATATAACTTTGGTGAATCCAGTTAAGTAGGGTAAGTTTAATAGTGCATTAAAGAGACCCTTATCAACTAGGAGTTCATTTACTTTCCTCAAGAGTGACTTGAGTACGAGGAAGAAAATGGGCTAAGTTAATAGGATTATTTAATTTCCCCAATTTTTCTTATTCCAATTCAATATTACCAGTTTCTTTTCTCTCCTAATAGAACTATGGAAAAAGCAACTGCCTTGGCAATAGATCAATATCTAATTTTTGAAAGTTAATGTTTTTAAAGAAACTTGGGTTCTTATAGGGGAAAAAAGCCTAATGATACATAATGAAAAATACTGTTACTGTCCTGGCAATTTTTTATGTGAAATTTCAACAGAATCCATCAATTATAGTAAATGACCAATAAAAACGTTCAATCAAAAACTCATTTTAAAATACATTGTTAATGAACTGTATGTAATGATGCTTAATCAAAACCCACATGATCGCAAAGGAGGGGAGTTCCACAGGATCTGAGAAACACTATTGTTCTGAACGAAGATAACAATAAAAGTGTGTAATTAATAGCCTATGGTCATGTGGCACTCTGTGGGGCAACTCAGTTTCATTAATAAACTATTGTTTTTCAAAACACAGGAACTGTGTTCCACAATAGCACTAATGCCACAGTAAGCATCATTTTCCAGGTTGTTTTTATTTGACATGGAGCTTTTTACATTGTTCCCCATTAAAGTTAACTAAGATACAAAATCAGGGAATGGAACTTCTGACCACAGGATGGAAAAAGGTATATTCTGTTCTATTTTGCATCGTCACCGTCTAGAATGACACACGGCCCTTTAAAGCAATTCCAGTAGGATATCTGCATCGAATTCATGTACCTCATCAATCTTTTCCTGGGGTGACAGTACTGGCTAAAACATAGGGTAAGCTAAGAGCATGAGGTAGAGTTCTCAGGCACAAATGAAAATACCCAAGAGAAAGTTTAGAATAAGAAAGTAGTAGACTATAGAATCGCTTTGTTAAATTATTTACCTGACCACTGTTTGCTAGTAACAAAATCTTGCATTTAATATATATGCAGTCCATATATGGTCCCCCAAAATATAATTCTGTGTCAATTTTGCTGACAGGAAAATGAAAGAATTCAGGTGGACTTGCCAAAGACACTGTGAAGGAATGAGGTCCACTTACAAGGTTATCAATCAAAAATCAGTGCGTCAGTGTTTTACTGCTGTAAAATTGGGTGATGGCCATTGGTCCAAATGCTGACATATAGACCGTTTTTTCATCAACCTGTATACTGAATATCATGCGCACTAGCCTGTAGAGCAGATCCCTATATAGTTAGCTGTATGACGTTTCGGGCTACCAGAAAGCAAGGGGCCTCCTCACGGGCCCGTGTTCCACACCACAGGTCTCTGGGTCACTCCTGATGTATTCTGTGCATGAACAGGCATATGTGTTCACTAGATTATGTGTTCCATATCAGAGCTGCAGCAGAAGGAACCCATGCATTTTAAAAATGCTTCAGCTTTCACGAGTCCTGTTTGCTGGAGACGTTTCATCCATAACTCAATGGGAAGCTAGAATGTTTTTATTGTCACTGATGCTGTTTGTTGCATTCTGCAGCTAATTCTCCCAACTGAACCCCGTTCTCTAATTTCTGGCTTCAGTGTTTCAGTGTTTCTCTCTTTTATCCTGACCTGTGTTGCCACAGGCCAGTTTAGATCCATGTCAGGGTTACTTTTTACAGACCTTGCCTTCTTCCCTTCCAAGAGTTTCATGGTTCACTATTTACCCACAGTAACCAAGGGGGATGATTATTTTCAATTCTAGGACTCATCACTCCTGCTTCTCCATTTTTTAACCATTACTTTTTATTCTCTCTGTACCCTGCAGCATCTTATGAAATATAAAATATAATGAAACATTCAAACATTTGACATTCTCCTTATGGGTTTCAGAGAAGCAGCCGTGTGCACACGCTTTAGCTTTCATTTCATTAGTTACCTCGGCGCTCCAACAACGTTCTGAGAATAGCAAAGCTGATCCACCTGCATTTGCTGGTTGGCAGGGGCAACCTATTTCCATCATTGCCGAGGTTGTCATCATCAGCATCGCAGTTTTATAATATAATAGTTTATTTGTACATCATTTTGTGCCTTTTTCCATCTCATTTGTAATCCCCTTGGGCTTCCCATCACCACATCACCCGTGTGCCATCACTAGAGTCCAGTGCATTTCCCTCCCCCCACTGTTTTTGATCCCATTCCCCACTCCACCCCCATAAAATGTCTCTAGTATATGGCTGTTCATTATTATTATTATTTTATCCACTGGTCCTTTATACTCCTGCTATGAGTGAAACCATCCAGTATTTTTCCTTTTCTTTCTGGCTGATTTCACGAAGCATGATCCCTTCCAGCTCCATCCATGTTGCTGTAAAAGGCATGTGTTTATCTTATTTTGGTTGCTGAGTAATATTCCATTGTGTATATGTACCACATCTTTTTAATCCAGTCACCTACTTTTGGGCATTTGCACTGTTTCCATGTCTTTCCTATTGTAAACAAAGCGGCAATAAACATGGGGGTGCAGGGATCTTTTTGAATTAGCGTTTTTTGTGTCTTTTGGGTAGATACATAGGAGAGGGATTGCTGGGTAGACATCTATTTTTAACTAGGATTAGACAAAGGCTAGATTAACTGTTCCAACAGCCATCCTTTCTGGATCCTGCTGCATTCCTGCCTGGGAAGGTCCTCCTCCTTCCTGGTCCCTCAGGGGAGGAGGAAAAAATGCAGGCAGGATTTGCAAAGTTCCACATGGGCAGTGGAGCTGGGAGGTTGTGCCACTCCCAGGGGCATCTACTGTGTCCATGTCCTCACTCCCAAATCTGCACCACCACCACTAGAGTTTCCATAGAAATCCATATAATTTCATGACAAAGTGTGTGTGTGCACACACTCCAGCAAATTTAAAATAACTAGTGCAAAAAATGAAAGTGACAGCTCTTCATTTGGTATCCCTGCAATAGCCTTATGGACTGGCCGTCGAGTTTGTTAGAGAGAGCCAGGCTGTGGTCCTTGGCAGTCCTGGTGCACCCAGGCATCCACACCAGAGCTTGTGAGAGCGAAGGAGACTTTTCAGAGGTGGAATGAGAAGAAAGACCAATGGCCAAGAACCCCCAGATGAAGGATCACTTCTGCTACCTGAATGTGATTTCACCTTGAGGACCAAGGTCTTCGGCTGGTGTGTAAAGGAAAGACTTCTGCTGAAGTGCTGGGATCTCATTACAAGCCCACAGCCCCAGGCCTCACCCTTGGCTTTCGGCCACAGCGCGAATGTTTGCAGAGCGTAAGCTGGTATGTGCACTGCCCTCCTCTCGCACCTTCCAGTACTTCCACACTCTGAGAAGAAAACCCCTACTTTATTCACTGCATTCCCGGCCAGTCTGTGGGTACTGGGGATTTCCCAGTAACCCCCAGCTATGCTAAAGTATTTAATGTGGTACTTCCAGGTGGCCATCAAGCATTTACTTCTTCAGGGTGGCTTGAGCATGCCAGGAGGGACGCTGCAGTGTTTTCCCTTCAGGACTGACCATCCTCACTGGTCACTGCAGGCAGGACCTGGTCTTGCTGCTCATCTGTGTCCTTCGTAGCATCTGGATCTCCCAACACAGTGTCCTCTGGGACCCAAGAGAGCTCATAATTTAACAGCTCAAGCCAATGTGTTGACTCATTTTTTCAAGGTCAGAGTTGACTCTGGTTAGAGTTGACAGTCTTCCCGCAGCATTTTATAACCAGGTTCGAAGCAGTCAGCTGGCTTCTTACTTCTGACCAGGATACAGTTGAGCCAATGAAAGAAACAGTCTAGGGCTCGAGTGAGACTGTAAAGGGAAGGAAGAGCAGGTGGGAGTATGAGTAGAGGAGGGAAGAGAAAAGTGGCGGGGGAGAGGGAGAGAGACTTGTTCTTCCCCTGCTTGCATTTCAATGTTCAACTCTAACTTTGATCACAGGAAATAGTTTAAACCTTTTTTTTTTTTTCCAATAAATTCCTCTTTTGCCTAGGAAGAACTATTTGGGCCTATTACTTGCAACCAAAAGCATCCTAAACAAAACGGAGTAGAGATGCTAAAGTGATCTTGTGTGAAATGTCACTCAATGCTTAGATGTCCTCTGAGTGCATGACAGTGGTGCCTGCCACTCGGGACAAAGAGCTGCTTACTCCCAGGGTGACACTTTCAATTCCAGCCATTATTAGTAAAGTGTCTTGTCTTGCTGAACTACAACTTTTTCCACAACCCATTCTTCATATTAGCCCATGAACTAAACCTTAAAACATATGTTCTGTCCAGATGGCGGTTCTTTAAGTATTCCAAGGTGTCTCTTACTCAGGTGTTAACTTTGGTTTGCCTTTGGCCCCAAATACCCAAGTTTTTCTTCTCTTTCTCAGATGATGTCTTTGTAAATCCCTTCATCTTCCCGATGACAGTTTTCTGACTAAGCAGGGGTGTGGAGGCGGACTGGATGGGAGACCTAGGCAGGAGCTGAGCTGTGCCTGAGGCAGGACTGTTCTCCCTGTTGCCCAGTTGTGCTCTCTCTTCTGGCCACTCACAGTTGAACTTATCATTGACTGAAATCCAGTGTCTGTGTTTCACTCTTGCTACAGTTAGCATCACAAGTCTCCACCTTATGCTATGGCACTGGTTTTTAGTGCCAAAGATAAGATCATGTGCCCTGCCCCTACAAAATGCCATCTCATTTTTAGTGTCTCAGAGATTGAAGATGGCTGTGGGAAAGTTCTGCAGAGGATGACCAGTGCACAGGAATGTGAATGCACTAATGTCACTGAAATGAGCCCTGAAGAGTGGTCAGAAAGGCAAGATTATTTATATAATGCTCATCTACCCATGATAAAAACTGAGAAAGTTAGAATATGGACTGGATATTATGTTCTGAGAGAATTATCATTTATATATTAGGTGTGATCAATAAATTTGAGTTATATAGGAAGATGTATTTTAGGAGAAATTGAAGTAGCTAGTAGTCAAATCTCAAATCTCAAACTCGTTGGCAAATGATAGGAAATGTAGATATTTAGAAAGAGAGAAAGAACATAGTCAAAATGTTACCAGTTGTTTAATATATTTCCTCAATATATGGTATCCATTTTAGTATTATTTCTCCATGCTCAGATACTGGAGAAAATCCAACCCAATATTTTAGTTTGTTACAATTTTGAATTATGAGACTGTCATTGCTATCCTTCCGAGTGTTTGTATCACTACAAATTAAATAGGTATTACCAATATATCTTCATTTAAGTCATAAACAAAATTGCTGAGGAGGATGTGATGGAAGACTTCCCACTGGGCTAGCCAGAGGACACCATGTTCAAGCCCAGATCGGCTAATCCATCAGCACCTTCAAGTATGGCCATTCAGCACATTATATATCCATTTCGTTATTCTGGGTCCATGTTGTACTTCTGCATCGTTCCCTAAGAGCATGGAAATGACATGCCTGCTACCTTCTTTAAGGAAGTCCATGCTAATTGTCTCCCTGGACTTCTGCATCATGTTCAGAGGACAAAAACTTGAGCTGTGGAGCATCCATTTTGATTTAAATCCTCAGCGGCTGTATAGCTTTATACAAACTTCCTAATCTCCCTGAACTCTTACTTTCTGCATCTCTAAATTGCAACAAGATAGAGCTAGTGGTGATGTTTAATTAGGTTTTTTTTTTTCTGGAGGGGCCTGATACTGCATTCCAGGCATGGCACTAGGCCCTGCACTGGAGGCATGGACTGCGGCCGAGGGAAGGTACCGCAAGTGCAAGTTGACTGCTCCTTGGTCTTGGTGGAAGGATGGTCATCAGGAGCACGTACTTTGTCTGCACTGATTGAGCGGAGAACAAGACCCTCAGACTCTGAGGAGTAACCCGGTGATTTTTGATGATGGAAAGAAGAAAGTGGGAGGAGATGAGCGCACAGTGACAAGATGTCTGAGAGTCTGGATATCTGGAGTGATCAGAAACCCAACAAGAGGGAGGAGAGTTGAGCAGAATCTCCGATGAAGCCTGCATTCACTTCATAATCAACTCCAAACCCACTTGGAGCCCTCTTTTGCACAAATGCAATTTGTAAGATAAAAAATCTAGATAAAATCCTTCAGAGACCAGGCTCTCTCCCACTGCCTTCGGTCAATGTGGCCCCGGAATGCAGCGTAGAAAGTTCTCTGGGATCTGACACTTGCCTTCAGTCCTACCATCCACAGTCCTGTAGCTCAGATGCTAAAAAACTAACTTGGAAAAACCTGGACTTCTCTGGGCTCTTGCATCATCCTCGCCTGAGAAGCCACCTCCACTGCCCCATCATTAGTTCCTCAGCTGATTCCCATCGACCCCTGAGGGAAGCTCCCTAACACCCAGGCTTCTGTGCCATGTCCTAGTAGGTATAGACACAGAGTGTCCAAATAATTTTCTGTGTAACTTAAAGATCTGCTCCCACCAGTCCCCAAGTCCTCGGCCTCTCTGGATTACCCCCTTTTCCCTTTCATACCTAAAACAAGATGGTGCAGAGGGAAAGCCCCAGGCAGCCCCCCACTTTCGTGCTTGCATTTCTGGCAGGCTGTTCCTGTCACCACTCACTTGATTTCCTGCTCCCTTTCACCCTCCCACCCACTAAAAGCTTCCTCTCGTTTTCCAGCCTTTCCTCCTCACAGTAACTGCCCTTTCACCAACATTCCTCCAATTTACCAGGAATCATGACATTCAGAATATTGTCATAAATGTGTGGGTGGGGTAGTCGCACCCCAAGTCAGGAAATGACTTTATATCCCATGCTCATGTCCTATAAACGTCTCCATCATGAGGAGTTTTCACTGGCTGTCTCTCCCGGGAGCCCAATCTGTGCCACGCTGAGTCTCGCTGTCTCAAAATCTTTTCCTCTCCTTTCTCTGCTTTATCCTAAGTCCTGGAGACCAATATGAAAACCCAAATTCCTGACATTTTATTATCCGGATCAGTTTTGGTCTTTTGTCCAAATCTCTCCCACCATACCGCCCCTCCGAGACCCGGTGTTATGTAATTAAAAACAGCCATGCAGGCATGGTTTAAAGCCAGGAGCTGTTTTGTTTTGTTTCCCCTGAAAGAAACTTCACTGATTCACTCCTTAATTTGGCATCTCTGTGATGAAACTAGACCATCCCTGAGGGCTGAAACTCTTGCTTAGACCACCAAGACCCAGTGGCTATTTAACCAGGAAGGGAGGAAGGCAGAAAGCAGAGAAAGGAGTTTGTAACCGCAGACTAGCAGAGAGTAGGTCCTTCTTCCTCTACTTCTGAAATGACAACGTGTCACTTTCTGCTTGAGACTCCTCGTCCAGTTCCTTTGGGGAGGACCCCCGCAAGCATGCTCTGTGTTCCCTCCCTCTTAGCAGTCTGGGCGAGGAACCCCCTGTGGGGGAGGGGCTGTTCAGCTCCTGCTGCCTCTGATGGGGGCGGGGAGGCGCAGCCAGTTCCCATACTACAGAGTGACTCTTGTCCACAGAACCACGACTCCCAACAGTGACTTGATTAATAATAGAGTTGACATTTTAGTCACATGCCAGTAAGTATCAGTTTTATCAGTAATAAAGCTGATACTTTGGTTACATTCTCACAATATCACTTTTATCAGTAATAAAGTAGATAATTTGGCCTTTAAATAAAAGTCTCTCCAGCAAATGGCTTCGAAACTAAGAACGAAATCCCCATTCTGAGCCATGTTCTGGCCTTGTCTGTCTCCCCACGCCGCCCTCTCTCCTCACACTCCAGCCCCTCTCACACTCCTCCTAGATCGCAGCCCTCGCTATGCTCATTTCTGCTGTAAGCTTTGCCGTGGTTCCTCCCCTTAGCCTCCAGTGCCATCCCCATTGACTTTTTTCTCTCTCTGGCCTCAGCTCGAATGTCACCCAAGTTGACTCCACCTCAGGTATTTTGATCACATCACCTATTTTATTTTTTCTAGTGTACACATCGTGACCTAAATTATCTTCTTGTGTGTTTACACAGAATGTAAGTTCCATAAGAGCTGAAATCTTTTTGTTTTCATTCACCTCTGTCTCCTCAGCACCTAGATTGGTGCCTTAAATCTACTTATAGAACAGATTTAAGAATCAGTGAATAAAAGAGTACTACAAGGTTCATCTGCTCTACTCAAACTTAAGGTACAGGAATCACCTGCTTTTCAAAATCTCACCTTATGTCACTTGGCTTCTGTGAAAGACTGACATTAGTACTGTTTCTGCTTTTACAACAAAAGTTGAAAAACACAAATGTTGTCTAGCAAGCTACATTATACATGCCTGTTTGTGCCATCCTCTGCTTTCACTATATGTGAGTGTGGCTACAAGTTTGATGTGTTATTTGATATGATGATTTGGTACAGTATTTTTCATTCTGGAAATGCTTGCTTTTGTTTTCCATAGAGTTGAACAGTAATTACGTGTTTGAATTCCTTGAGTTTGGCTTCACAAAGTTTCCATAGGAAAGCTCTACTTTCAGATGGAAGGGAGGTGGGGAACTGTATTAGAGATTCTAGAAATGATCTTAAAGATATGTCAGTATGTCTGCTTCCGAAAGAACTTATTGAAATATTTCAAGTAACAACCAATGCTCTGTGATACACTTACAAAATCGCCTGGTGTCTTGGAGAGCTTGGGCTGCAGTACCAAACACAGCCGAATATCTTAAACTGTTCCCTAAATACAATCTAATTGACATCATCTTGGAAATATGGTCACATTTTTATGCCAGCTCTTCATAGTCTACATTTGAATGAAAGATGACATAGAAAGTGACATATAAAAGACTTTTAAGAAGCAGAAAATCAAATTTTTCTAAAGGTAATTGCTCTTTCCTACTATCCCCAGGCAGTTGATGTATTTCCCACATATCTGGTCCATTTTTCTTTGGGACCCGTTAGTCTCTGCCGTGGTATAAATTCTGACTATCTTCTACATGCCCTGTGTTAAAGGTGGTCTGTCTAGATTCCCTCTCCAATACTGAAGCCCAAAGGAGACAAGTCCCACTGGGGTGTCGCCTTCCCTCCACAGTCCTGGTACGCAGTGCAGGTCACACTATACAGCTGGTCCATGGCCCTTGGCTGGTGACTTCTGTTTGTATTCCAAGGCGCTATGTGCTTCCCACACTTGATCCACAGAGCTTGCTTTCTGTTTCCATTTCTTTATCCTTGCTCCATCTCCTAATTCTACTCTAATATTCTAATCCTTCCCTTCTAGCCCTTAATGTTACTGTTGGGTTTATATTGTATTTTATTGTATTGCATTCTTATACTCTGCTTCCCACAGTCCAGGTTGAAATCTGGCCTTAGATTCCAGGAAGACAGTTTCACTCAGTCATGGCCAAGATAGCTTCTCTGAACAGTTGCCCTTCTTTCAAGGGTAAAGAAAACACAAGTTGCTGTAAATCCAGGCCACATTTCTAAGAATGATACTTTCCTGCAGCATCCCTTAATTTCTAGGCGGTGACATCTTTTCACACTACACTAGGGTGCGGTGTGACTGTGGGAGGGCACGAGTGGCTGAGATTTCAACAGTGATCACACTATCACTCGCGAATCATTGATTACACTTGGTTTAAGGCTGATCTACTTAACCACTGCGGCTTTATCCTTTGTTCCCCTTAGATTCTCTTAGTCCTCTGCCGTTCACTCTTCTCTGAGCACATATGCAAACAGGCTTCTTCCTATTTGCCTCCACTTCCACCCACAGCCAAACCTTCTCCCAAGCTGCCCTCCAAGCTCAGAACATCCTTCCTGTCTAAAGTAATTTACTTTTCTCTCTTCCCTTAAGCAGCTCAATTAAGTCATTTTTCTAAAGCCCTTCTAGAACAATTAATATTATGCATTCATAGTTTATTCTCCAGTGGTTTTCAAAAAAGAATTTCTGGCATTTATAATTAACTGTGGGAAAAATGATTTTTTTTTTTAAAGATTTATTTGTGCATAGAGAGCTGGGGTACAGGCCAGAGGTGCAGGATGGTGAAAGGATTCACCAGGGACACAGTGGAGAGCAGAGTAGGCCGACTAACGAAGTCCACTGCTGAGGGGAGCAGTGGGCGGGTCAGGAGAGGTCTGCCGTGCCATGTGGGTCACCTTTGGGGCGGGCAGGGTTCTAACTCACACTGAAGTGGCTTTAGTTTCTTAGTGCTGTGCTTTAACCTGCTATGCCACCAGGGTGGGCCCCAGAAAAATGATTCTTATATGCAACACTAGTTATGTATTACCTCCTGACTAAGCAACTTAATAACATTTTAGTTCATTATATTCTTAACATCAATTTATTTATTACAAGTGCCATTATAATCAGTTAGTAAACACTTCAGAAAATACTATAGGATCAGTACTACTTACGAATATTTACAGTATATAATACTGTAAAATACTGTATGTAAAATACTGTAAATACAGTATTTTTATAACAGCCCTTCAAAGTTGGAGAATTAACTCCTTAATCCTATATCTCTTTATCTGAAAGAAAAGAGAAATTAATCATATTGACAATACATGTCCCTAGATTAGACTTCTGGAGAACATGATTTTACTGTTTTAATCATCACTATATTTAACGTCTAACATATTTGTGGGCACATAATGGAAACTTAGTATCTATGGCTTGTGGGAGAAAGATAAATAAATGAAGAAAGCTGCTTGAGATTACATAAAAAATAGATACTCAAATATATAATTCAGCCCTCTCTGCTATCAATCCAAATTTTTGTTTGTTTTCAGAGGTAAATAAAGTTCTGGTTTTTTCTGTTGACACATGCACTGTTTCTTTACCCTTCCTATTTTATTGTTACCAAAAATCTTTTGTTTTCACAATCTGAGCTGAGTCATGACTAGAGTTGTAGACCACATGGTAGGTGAGGTGAGCTCCCAAAGGAGTCACATGACTCCCGCCTAAAGGCTGTGGACTCCTGCACCGATACACTGATTCCCTACACTGATAACCATACAGGCAAGTCTGTCTTATCTCCTTTGTGCTCCTAAAGTAATAGGTTAAAAATATAATTGGAATTAATATTAGAGAAGAAATAGTTAAGCTGCACGTGAGAGAAATCTAAGATGCAAGAATTTCTTCATAGTGCTACCTCCTCAGACAATCAAAAATCACCCCTTTGCTCTCCATTATCATGATCATCCTAACACAATTTCCCAAGCAGCTCGACTGTTAGAAGACTTCATCTCTTTTCCTCAGCCTATTCCCCTTTCCTGTACTTCGCATACGAATGAAAGAAATTCCCTCAGCTCACAGTCCAACTTCCTTTGTCTCAGGCTTTAGGTTTCTTGTTAGTTTTTGTGTTTGCTCATTTTTTGCCCATTGCCAAATCTGAAAGGGGAAGAAATAGCCACATGGTCACAGGACATTTGCTGACAGACTGTTTTACCCAATCAGAAGAAAGCATTTACCTGCATTCTCATTAGTCTTCTGCACCCCTCCTGTAAAGATTCTATTCCCTCAACCACAAGGAGCACGACTTCCTGAAAGCATGTTGGGCAAGCATCTTGAGTGGGCCCCAGGACAGAGTTCCAGGCTGTCAGAGACACAGGAAGAACAGATCAGGGGAGGAAGTGTATCAGAGTCTTCCTAGGTGGAAAGCAGGGGGAAAAAATCAGCATTACAAAGACCCGAAGAAAGAAAGATCATGTCACTTTAGGATGCTGGAAGTAGTTCAAACTATCTGAATGAATGTCATATATCAGTCAGCACTGCTCCAGGCCCTTGAGAGTGAAATTTCCATGCCCGCTCAGCAAGTTTTGCGTCTTTCAGGCCTTTGACCCATGGCCCACAGCTGGTTAAACCAGGGTGACTCTGTGTCTGGCTTGGTGTTGAAGGATAAGTTGGGTCAATAATTCTCCCTTTTCAAAAATTGAAACTAAAAAAATGAGCAAGATAGAAATGAGAAGGAAAGCTGAGTTATCTACAAAGTAAAATCATGGAAGAATAGGATTTATTAGAAAGGATGAAAGGTCAATAGTAGAACAATCTGCAAAGAGCATAAAGGAATGTTCCTCTAGGTGCTTTTAAAAGTAAAAGTGTTATTTTACTTTAAAAAGGTTTATTTCACTAATTAAACATCATAAGAATCAAGAAAAGGCTACAGGGTGAATTTTACATTTTGTTTTCCTAGTATTAACAATCCTCACAAAGTGACTTTGAAACTCTCACTCCATTGCCCAAATGTGCCCATTTTACAGATGATGAAATGGAAGCACTGAGAGAATAAGTGACCAGCCCAAGTGAATTTTTGGTGACAAAAATTAGGCTGAGACACATTTCTGATTCTCTAATCATGATTCTCTTCACTGTGCTATGAATGAACCATAGGTCTACACATTCGAAAACAGTCACACCTGACATTGGCATGGGAGGACCAGAGGCTTTCTCACACATTCCCTGCTTCTCATTCAGGTTGTCAGTGACACAGGATAAGATATTTATGTATCTAGATGTAGAAACCAACACTTTTAATATTTGCTTAATGGCTTTCCAGTGTGTGTCATTAGTCTGATACCACCAGCCCATTGAGATGCGGGTGAATGACTTTATTAAAATGTATCACAGACTAAATTTCATTCTTTACATCAGGCGCTTCAGAAGATTTTATCTTGATAAAGTCTTTGCCATAGAAGCTTTCCACTTATTCTTTCTTACAAAACAGATTTGCTATAGGTCTTTAATGAGGGCCAGTTTTATTAAAACTGAAAAATTAATCATAATTGCTGCAGCAATGACAAAGTCACTTTTGAAAGTTTTTCAGTACTTAATTGACTATCCTGTGTGTTAGCACCTAGTTCTAAGGGGGTAGAAGAAGCCAGCCGACTCCAGGCAGGCCGATATCCTGGCAAATTTCAAAATGGCAAATGTCTAGTTAAATGATTTGCTGAATTTTGTTAGTTTTTCTATTTCATTTCCAGTTGTCACTGTGGAAATACATACTTTTAAAAGCTACACATGTGTAGACACACACACACAGCTGGCAGTAGTTGGCATTTATAGCTTACTTATACATGTATCCACATTCTCGTTATACTTGGTACAAATGAAACCTTCCTCAGTAGTTTCTGTCCTCTAAAAAGTGAAGAGACCTAGGCAACTGTTCACCCAGAGTGAATCTTCTAAGATACAGCTTATTCCACAAAGCATGTGTAGGTATAGAATGTGAGATTCCAGATAATGTTTTATTCAAATAATCAGACAAGTCTTTGTGAGTAGGTAGGGTTTCAATTACAGCTCTGTGTTTTCCAGGTGCATCCTCACTGAAATCGAAGGTAACACATAGCTGCAAATAGGTGCCTTTGCATTGCCAGCAAGAGTGCACAGATGCATCAGCCTGGCTGCAGGACCGCAGGGGCTCCAGAGGCTACCTGTCACCCATCTCTCGGATTTTACTGCACTGCTGCTTGGGTGACACTCTGGAGGCAGGAACTCAGTAGATGACTTAACATGTTCTAAAATTTCCAAAATCTCATTAGCCTCAGGAATCTCAAAGGAAGATCGCTCTGATTGGGGAACACACTTGTCCCTCTGGACTTTCAAGGAAGTGGGTGGTGAACTGGTCTCTCCTGGGAGCAATTTCCGTTCTCAGGAATCTGGACGATAGAGCAATTCACGTTATTACTGTTCGTGGAAAACCTGCCCACTGCAGCCCAGCAGACCGAGCCAAAGATTGTCTTCCTGATAAGGCTTGAGAACCTCAGTAATATTTTAACCCACGATTTGTAGATAACCACTTACATGCCACTTACTGGGGGTTAGTAATGGTTTTCACTTGGAGGCTTAATTTCATTTTCTTTAACAATGAAGCCTCCTGGTATGGGGGTGAGAGCAGCTGGGGCAGGGAGAGGAGAGGATGGCTTCTTCTAAGGAGCTGAAGCAAGAGCAAGTTTCTACATTAAAGAAGTAACAGGAATTAGTCTCTCTCCCCTTTTCCTACTTTCTGTTCCTGTCCCTCTTTTTCCCTCCCTATTTCTTCCTCACTCTCTCATTTGTTATATTAGAATCTAAGCTGGCTACAGATTTTAATGACTTTGGTACAGGCCGCCAGTTGGTCCCCAGAAAGATTGGGTCAAGTGATGATCCCATCTCCAGCAGGATCTGAGCTAACCCACCTCCCACTCTCACCAGGGTGTGACTAGCCTTTCTTCATCTTTGTCAGTTTCATAAAGGAATAAATCCCTCTCCTTTCATTAGGGTTAATTTCGCCATTGTTTTAAATTATCATACTTTTCAATCTAACCTTTTAGAGTGTTTATATTAATGTGTTTGACAATAGTAAATCAACCTTGCATTCTTGGATAAAATCTACAAGATGATGATGAATGATTCTGTAAATACCCCACAAGTGTCAGTTTGGTTTCCTTTATTTACAATTTCAACATTTATGGTAATTAGGGAGAACAGTCTGACAGTGAATAGTTATTAGGTGTAGAGTGTGGTGCAGAAAAATAAGAGGATTTCTGATGACTAAAAAAAATAGAGACCTATAATGTATTTTATCACATAGTAATAAATAGTGTTAGTAATTTTAAATGCCTTGAAGGGCTTTGCTAAAGTTAGTTTTATCCATGGTTTATTAAATTCATTTGACTAAATAATGGAATATATTCTGTATAGAGTATCTCAGAGGATATTCAAGTGCTTTGGTTTTTAGACGTTTGAAAGAGTATAGTTTTCTTTGTGTTCTATGTTTCATATGATTTATGTTAGCTACACAAAAATAAACAATCTTTTCTTCTCTGAAATGGTACATAATTTTTTCCTTGAAAGTTGGAAAAAATGCACCTACAAAATTACCTAATCTCAATGATTTTTTGATGATTTTTCCCCATTTTTATGTGGTGGTTAATACATTTTGATTTTCTATTCTTTATAGGTACTGTGAGAAATTATTTCTTCAAAAGAGTATCTGTACCATCCAGATTTTTAACTTAATAGTAAACTTTATATATATATTAACATATACTTGTGAAGTTTTGCTTTATTAACTTTTATTTACAAAAATTAATTTGAATTTTCTCTCCTTTTTTTTCCCTTATTAGATTTTCCAAAAGGCTTTGTGGTATTCTTTTTCTATGAGTTTATTTAATGATCACTTACTACTGCTTCAGTTAAGCTTATTGTTACTCTTTTCTTTTATGAAAATAATAGTCTATTCATATTCAGTTTTTATTAGTTAATGTGAAAGTCTAAGCTCTGGGTTTTCTTTTGATTAAAAGTGGCTACCTTTTATAAATGTTAGCATGTAATAGTTCTTTATTTCTGTCATTTAATAATATGACTTCTGTTTATTAATGACTTACTATGTTTCAAGAATGATTTTGTGGAATGTTCAGTAAATTTTATTTTTTATTGATTTAGTGCATGTGATTACTTCTGATTTTATTGCATTTATTTACATAATACAAGCTACATACTTTCTACTGTAAGTTCTAGCAAACTAAAATTTCTAAATGTTTAACAACTATTTTAAAAAAGGTTACCATTTCTGTGTACAAGACTGCTTGAAATACTCAAAATACCTTCTCTTTAAAAATGGAAAATCTTCAGGTCTATATTATTGCTAAATAAATGTAAAAGTATACTAAGTTCTTCAAACACTATTGCAATGTCTTTAATGTACCCTTATATTTCCAGACTTAAATGTTTGAAAACTATGTTGTTTGATGTTTAGAACACATAGTACAATGTCAGTGGGTAAAAGAGAGAGTATCAGTATCAAAATATCTTTTTGACTTCTTTAAACTATTGTCTTGAATTTTCTTTCATTTGAAATTGAATATACACTCATAATTTGTGTTTGGTTGGCTTTACGTGTTAGATGTATGATTCTCAGCCGTGCCATAGACACTAAGAATCCGGAAGACCGCTTCAGAAAGCTCACAGGTGAGCCTTGTTAGAACAGTTCAGTGATGTCTTTTTCCTTCTCAATTTCCCCATGATGTTGGGAGCCATGGGATGGTTAATAGAATGTATGATTGCATTTTTTGTTTGTTTTATAAACTCATTCTTTATGTAATTTATATAACTGCAGAAGTAAACAGGGGTGAGTTCTTGAGACCTTGGGTTAGGGAACCATTTCTTAGTAATAAATAAAAAAGCATGAACTGGCCCTCCCGGTGGCGCAGCAGGTTAAAGCACAGCACTGAGAAGCAGAAGCCACTTCAGTATGAGTTGATCCCCACTGGGGAGCTGACTCACATGGCGTGGCAGACCTCTGCTGGCCCCGCTTCTGCTCCCCTCAGCAGTGTATTTCGGTATCTCTGCCTGTTCTGCTCCCCACTCTGTCTCTGGTCAATCTTCTCAACACCCCCACACCTCTGGCCTGTACCCCAGTTCTGTATGCATAAATAATATTTTTAAAAATATTTTTTAAAAGTATGAACTGTAAAATAAATTGATAAATTGGATTTCATCAAAATTTAAAACTTTTGCATGCTGAAAGATACCATAGGAAAAAAATAACAAGCCATGGACTTGAAAAAAATACTTTCAAGATACATATCTGATAAGGGACCAGTATTGAGAATCTATACAAATTCTTAATATTCAATCATAAGGAAACAGCCCAATAGGTGAACTATTTGAATGGACACTATAGTTTCATAAGAATTTTATGTTCCAGTTTCACCCAGGAAGCTATTAAGACTGGATGTTCTTCTAACATTTTCGTCTATTCCATGAAGTAATTCATTTTCTGATTCCTATTCTTTCAACAGTAAATCTTCAAGATGGTATTCCATTCCATAAACATCAGCATTTTTTAAAAGTCTTTTCCCTGACGAGCCCTCCATTATCCATTCCCATCCCCGTTTCCTGTGGGTGAGATGACGCCCACTCTCTGCGTCCCCAGGCAGAGCAGGGTCACGCGCAGGCTCTAGCCTCGTTCCTGAACCTTCCGAGCCATTACCCTGTACACTGTGCTGCTCTTCACGCCCCAGCATGTACCACTTAGAGTAATTGGAGTATGTGAGATAATCGGACTCGGAGCTTGCCCTTCTCTCAGGGCTCTTCCTGATCTCCCTCCATTTAGAGCTCTTTGCCTGCGTCATTTAATGGGTCCCTCCCAACGTGCTTTTTTTTACCTGCCTATTTTGTGCTCCTTTTTCTCT
The DNA here is from genome assembly GCF_000260355.1 of Condylura cristata. NCBI lineage: Eukaryota > Metazoa > Chordata > Mammalia > Eulipotyphla > Talpidae > Condylura > Condylura cristata. The sequence goes on along the minus strand of NW_004567119.1, from coordinate 9,389,986 downwards.
TTGCTTTTTTAGTTCTATAATGTGTATGAAAGAACTACTGCTCCTGAAAGGAAGAAGGAAGGGGGTGAAATGTCGCTTGGCTGGTAGATGGCTGCCGCTCCCAGTGTCTGAAACTGAGCCTAGGGATGGACTCAGTGACTGGAGTGAGTGAGGCTGAGACAATTCCGTCTTCCTGAGTGATGAGCTTTTAGGAAACAGACAACCAGGAGAGGTTACTACCCAGAGCAAGAATTCTGATGGCCTCATAATTCATGGAGATTTTCAAAAATTATGCCAAGAAGTTGGCATCTACTACTTTTTTAGAGTTCTGTGCATTTCCACATTTCTGTGTGTTGGTTGGGAGAGATTGTATCAAGAGGAAGAACAGAGGTCTGGAAAGTACTTAGACACAAATGTGCATGCTCTTAGAATGTAAGGTGAACTTCTGAAAAGGTGGATGTTATATTGGAAAATTCTTTGAGATTGCTTTTAATGTCATTAAGATTCATAAGGGGCATGTTTAAACATCTACATCTTTTTTAAAATTTATTCAGTATTATCAAGTCTTACATATATCGTTCTGATTCAAGAAAAGTCTCTAGTTGTGGGAGGGGGGGTTGCAGCTAATAAATTAAAGGAGGTCTCCTTTGGAAAAGAATACAGAGCCCTCCCTGGTGGCACAATAAGTTAAAGCACAGCACTATGAGGCTGTCTGCAGTCATAGCAGAGCGGGTGCCATCCCAGGCCAGGATCACAGATGGCACAGCAGACCTCTCCTATCTTGCCCGCTGCTCCCCTCAGCAGTGTATTTCAGTAGGTATCCCTGTTCTGTTCCCCACTCTGTCTCTGGTGAATCCTCTCACCTCCCACATCTCTGGCCTGTACCCAGCCCTTGTATGCGTAAGTAAACAAATCTTTACAAAAAAAATCATAAATATGAAGTTGGGTACAAAATGAGTGCTCAGAATGTGAGTGGGACTGAGTCATAAGACTGGAATAAAATATAAGATGACAATGAAGTCTTCAGAGTCTCACAAATAATATAAATACATTGATATCAGAAAAGTAGCAAGATTTTTATTCATTTGACCAGTGCAGTTTAAAATTCATTTTTTACTATACATTTTTGGCTGAATGCTTTTTCATCAACTCATAAGACAATGATTTTATAATACAGCTTTATTAAGAGACCAGAAAAATACTTTGGTATTATTCTAGGATGATTAACCAAGATTTAAGGATGTTTCAGAAAATTTCTTTCAGCCTCACAACTTATTATTGATTGTGTCATGTCAACCCTTTTATATTATCTTCAACCTTGAGAAACATTCCATTGAGCTACATTTTTATATAAGTTGTGAGATACAGAAACATTTCTCCTCGCTCCTCCACTGCAAATTTGATTTCCTTCCCCTCACACCATGAGTGCCTACCTTGAAGACAAGTTCATGTCCAGACACAGCTGAACTTCTGGGTTGTGACTGGATCAGTCCTCATGAAAGATGGCCAATGTGCTCTGATAGATATCCCCCTATTATGAGAATTCATGGAAATTGCGGTGATTACAGAAGTACATTCCATTAAACCCAAACTAAATGCACCTGCCACTCAACCTCCTCTCATTTCTAAACTTTACAGTTTGGGTCGTTTGCTTTCCTGTAAGTTCTGGAGCCAGCAAACCACCAGAAGCTAGGAAAAAGACCTACACCAGATTCATCCCTGTGTCCTTCAGAAGGAAAATCATGAGTCAATAAAACTATCCAGTTGTAGGACTTTTTGATTGCAGCCCTATAAGCGACTATAATCTATAGTAGCAGAAATAGATGACGCCAAAACAAATCCAATTTCCTACCTTCTGTGCTGCTCTGGTTGAGCTATGAAGAAACCGTGGGCTCTGGCAGGTCAGCAGTTGCACCATTACAACAAGGTCAGTGTTTTCCATTATTTGAGAAGAGCAGTGACATCGCAGCTAGGAGCTAGGGCTCAACCCTGACTTTCAGGTACATTGTTCCAGCAGGAGGAAGCAAAGGTTTGGCCTCGGATGTGATCTTCATGGGGACTGTGGCTATGTTCAGTGAGGAGGGGTCAGATGCTCTTCGGTCTTCTTCTCAAAGGTCTAACACTGCAGCTTACGTCCACTTTGGCAGCAGGCCGAGCAGTTTGGTACTGCTAAGCCTGGAATGGGCTCAGCATCTGACTTAAGACAGTATGATCATGCCTCTGAATTGTTCCTTTCTGTAGATTTCTCATTAGAACATTGCCAGGGTCTCAAAGCATGGACTTAGAAAAGGGTGTGATTGCTCTTGGCCCTGAAAAAAGCAATAAGCAACCACAGAGATTATATATGTGAAAGCTTATTTGTCATGAAATCATAAGACTGGAATAAAGCTAACATGGTCTAAGATCCATTCCCCTATCACTAAGCCTTTTCTTAAAGATAAGAAGCTAACTCATAAAGAAAGGTAAGAAGGCAATTTTCTCTCTTTTATTTCCTATCTACTGCTTGGAATTGCACAGGAGAGACGAAAGATGTAAGGACTGAGGAAATACATGATAATGCTAAAAAACCACATTCATATTTACTCTGCATGTTCCAAAGTGATTTTTCTGCTTGTTATTTTATCCTCTGAAGAACCCCAGAAGGCAGATATTATTATCTTTCTTTTCAAAATTAGGAAACATTTATTCTTTTTTATTCTGCAAAATAAAACTCAGAATTGGCTCAAATTCATAATTCAGAAATTATCTGTTGAACTTTCATATTGAGAACCTATAGTTATCAATTTTAGAATTTATTCTATTGAGATATATCGGAGAGAAGAAACCCCGAAGTGAGAAAGAAAGTAAGACAAGAGAAAAATGGATGCAAGGGAAGGGGACTTTGTATTTCAGGGTTCAGCATTAAAACCCAGGAGGGAGGCAGGAGGCAACGTGGTGTCTTATTCCCTCATATCACTACCCACCACTTCCTCCTCAGCAGGCCGCCCGCCTTGTCAGTGAGTTTTGATGTTCTTTATGATGTTGGGATTATTGTTGTCCAACCTTGTCTCCATAGAACATCCCAGGGCTCAAAGTGTGAGTTTAGCAGAGGTCAGGACTTCTTTGGGGTCTGAAAAATCTGCTTTCCCAGCCCTGCCTTGGACATTCTTCTCAACCTCACTCTCCCGCCTCTCTGTGTTGCCTTACTGAACCTCCCACCCATTGCTGTTAGCCCCCTGATTGTTGCAGCCAGAACTGAATGAATTCCTTCAATTCAGATTTTACCTTCTGTCGAGCATTCTCTAATTCACAATGACGAAGTCTGTCAGGAGATGAAAATATGATTTAACTCAGTGTACTTCAGCTTTTAAAAATACTTCCTTCTCAGTAATGAGGTGTATGCTTGAGCATATGTAAATGGTTCTGAGTTTGGCTGGCTTCCCTTTTATTAACACCACCTGATAATTAGGCAATGAAAAAGGAAAATATATTGATTCCAAATAATACTATTTGGAAATTTCCCAGTATCCTGGTCTGCCTCTCTTCTGTGGGTATCATTTCCCAGTGCAAGCAACAAGGAATCCTAGGAAAAGTTAAGTCAAAACTTTCCATCAAATGATGATGGGGGAAAAAATGACTATCTCCATCCAGTGTCTATCATTCATCACCACTCAGAATCAAGAGGCAAAATTAATTGATAATTTCACCTGTATTGCTCACTGTGTACTTTATGTCCAACATAGTCCTTGTGTTCATTCATAATCCTTACAAGTTTAGGATGTGGCTTCCATTGTAGAGAAGACCAAGATCATCATTCCCTTAAACTCCAAGAATTTGGTCCCTGTGCCAATGCAAAGGATCCTAGCAGATATATAGCTGCCGACCAATACATGGCAAAAGGGGGTTGTAAGGAAAGGGGGAAAGGAATGGTGTACAGATTTGTAGAATAATTAATGCGAGCTTTACAAACAGTAGTAAAAAATGAGAATAGAAATCATTTAGAGCACTGAGGGAAAAACTGAAATTAATACTGGGAATTTGATAATCTTACCATATTAGCATCTTCATTTTTTTCCCAGCCCCTCTATGAACCAGGATACCACATGAGGCAGTGTCTCAGTTAAGCAGAGCACAGCCAGACTGGCTGTGTTCATTAACTCTGATTACTAACTGGTGGGTCAGGTCAGTCATTAGCCAATCCCATTAATAGATAAAAATAAGCAGCAGACTAAATTTTGTACCATGGCTATTTTCACCCCTGACTGTTGACTTTTTGGTAATAGATCTGATCCACCATGAAGCAGCTTTGGTTATGATGTCTGGAATTCTGTATGTCATGTCATGTCCCAGCTCCCTCAACAATACAATGATGACTTTTAAACGTCTCTTCTTCTAAAAGAACTATCTCTATGATAAAAGCAGATATACCAGGCCTATCTGATTGATTGAATAGATACATTTCCTATTATTGGAGTCTCTACCTGAAATAAATATATCATTTGCCTTCTATCTCCTTCTCTAAAAAATGTTCAATAATAAACTAAATTATCTTTAACAGTTATCCTTTGTACACTAGAGTTTTTATAATTGTTTTCCTTAGAACTAACAAATAGGATGGGTTATTATTAACTAATAATTTATGTTTTACTATTATTTTCAGATAAAGCACTCTACAATAATCATTTTACTTCTATTAAGTCTCCATTGCCATAATTTTTTTAGAACTTCTGTGCAAGTAAAATAATATTATGAATAGACAACTGAAAATAATAACTAATAATGTAGGTAATACAACTCAGTTTTAATGGAAACACCACTAATCTGCACACTGAAAACCTAGATTATAATCCAGCTATATTATCGATGGGCTGAGCTCTGGGATACCAGAGTCAGAAAGAAAGTATTTTAGAGGTCACATAATACAAACCTTCCAAGAAAAGCTGCTGAAGGGCAGAGTTAATTGCATGTCTCCTGCCTCCTACCTCTGCATAACCTCTATCTCTTAAGTCTATGAATTTATGTGGAAGAACTTTAAAAATAGAAAATACCTTTTACAACTAATTAGATTATGGAAATACCTCATATCTTGATTACTATGAATGAATCTTCAAAGTGCTATATGATTAAGATCACATAGTAGTAGTCTTTACATTTTGAAATGTGAATGAAATTTCATATTGTTAAAGAGTTTTTGAGTGAGACCAATTATAACAAATCATTCAGTTTTGACCTATACACCTTCAGGCCATATTTCAATTCCCTTTTTAATTCTGATATTACATTTTACTATTAATAACTAAGCAAGACACATTGAGTCAGTGTATGAAGGTGGGTGGTAAATAGAATGCAGGCGTCAGATTTCTTTCTATCAATTATTTATTCATCATTCACCTCATTTCTCAATATAAATTGATTGATAGTCCATTGGCTCTGTGTTACAGACATGAAGAAGACATGCTACCTTCAGACCCTGCAGTCTCAGAAGAGACAGCCATGTCAGTTTAGGATTACAGAGGGCAGGCTACCACCGAGCCAGGCAAGAGCAAGGTGAAGCAAGCACACAGCTGACCCATGTAAGATGCTACTCGGGGAAGGACAGGCTTCCAGGAAGAGCCAGTGCCTTGGTTAATGGTTTCAGGATTAATAATAGTAGTCAACTGGTAGTCTATATACTGAATACTGTTTTAATCACTTTACATCTATTAATTAATCCTCACAAGTTTTTCGATAGGTCCTAGGAGTACCACTATTTTACACATGAGACAAACAAGAATTACTAAGTGACAGAATCAGAATGTGAACTACAACAGACTGAGGTTCTGACCAAAAAAAATGTGTAAAGGTGACAAAAATAAATGAGATAAGGTCACAGATGTCAGCAGGGACAAATCTTAAGTTTTGTGTGACAGATGAACAACTGAGAACTTATCCCAAAGGCTGTAACTATTCATCGCTCTGCAGTATATAAAAGCATGACCGAAGCATATATATTCTCATTTCTACTGTAGTGCTCATATTAAATATCTTTCTTGTATTCCTTCTCTTCTTCTATTTATCCCATCCTTTAAAAGCTCTCTTCTCTGTGACACTTTCAGTGTACAAACTTTACTGTCCAACTCCCCTCACACAAATAGCCCTTATTGCTTAATTCAATATATTTGATATTGTGCAGTAATGATTTATGTGTCTATAGTCAATCACTGTGTCAAGATCACACACCGTTCAAGACTAGAAACCATGTCTTCCTGTTCTTCTGGAATCATTCTCACAGTGTCTAGTGCAGGGAGTGAACATCTGGAAGTTACTCATACAATAAAATTTACTTTGGAATTAAAAAGTGATGGATTAATTAAACTTTAGACACGATAGAATCTGTTGTAATTTACTATTCCTCAAGGCAGAAATTTCCCAACCTCTCTATCTAGGCTTTCTGGATGCTTGTTGCATAATCAAGAGATTTAAATCTCAACAATAGATAATTATAACTTGCTTGGCAAATGTCCAAAGTGCTGCCCAGTTTAATGGGGGAAGGAAGATAAAATAATAAGAATATATCACAACACATACATTAGTTATCACTGATTTTCTAATATCCTACTTCATAACTAGTATTATTTTCAAGATAATCATTACATTTTAAGATTAGAAGGTTTCTTCAGTATTTACGTTTTCTCCTCCACCTCCACCTTCCAATCTCCAATGCTACTATTCAGAGAGGATTTAATTTTTAAATTAGCCTTGGCACTTGAGAGACTATTTTTAAAGCACCCCCAAGTAGGAAATTCCATATCCTTCGATAATAATTCATCCTGCTCAGTCATTTCTTCCCTATGTCTAATCTAAATACCACACATGGCAGTGGGGGTCATTTCCTCTTGTTTTGACCCATGCTGTGTAAATGGAGAAGAGTTGGTTATCATCAATTATGACTAAGCCATTCTTTAAAAAAAAAAAAAATCACTATTAAATAACCCTGGCCTCACTTATTTAGTTGAATAACTATAGTTATTTTAACCTAAACTCATAGATGTTACTTTCAAATTATTTTTATCATAACTACTAAGTGCTTTTGAACCCCTCTACATTCTTTAGTGCAGAATCTGAAGCTTACCATGGGGTTGAGAGACTGTGTGGCCAGTAGTCATATCTAGAAGATGATCTCATGGTTCCTGATTTCTGAACTCCTATTCCTGCCTCTCTTATGGCCCCTCCACCCCTCCCAGAGTGACTTTCCTGTTTCATTGCTTGATCATCACCCTTAAAATACCCACCAAGCAGACTAAAGAAGATTATAGAGCAAAGATTCCCTTCTGGTAATTGTTGCTCTGCCCTCAAGTACTTGACAATCTCCCTTAAGATCTACATCATGTATATAACTTCTGTATCTAGTAGCACATTTAGTGATGATGTTTCTTTTTCCTAGGTGACTATCTGATTTGTCCTGACCTCCTTCCTCCAATTCAACAGTGTCTTAATAACCGTGCTCTCTACAGTGAGCTGATGTAGGACGGCTGTGATCTGACTCTCTGATAGATGGCTGAGTATTCCCTATAGAGTCTTAAACATGTTAAAGTACAAATAGATGGCATCGAGTCATCCCAGTCTACTTTTTTGTGGTCATAATGAATGAGTCTGACAAGGTTTCATTATGAGTACTCAGTGTGTTCAAGTTAAGAAATTAAACAAAAACTTAAAATTCAGATCATTCTTTTCTACTTGTAAATTTTATTTCCATCTGCTAGAACTATCCAGCAAGGCTAGAACTGTTAGAACTGTCCTAACAGACAGAACGGCTTAAATTCAGCTTGTTTTATAATAGTTCCAGAGCTTGAGGGCCAAGGTCAGGTGTTGGCAAGATGTGTTCTGCATAGGCTTCTCCTCACTTCCCTCTCAGTCTTCACTTAACTCCTGGTCTGTGGCCACCTAATTGCTTCTGATAAGAGTATCATTCTTGTACTTGGGCTAACTCCCAATAATCCCATTTAATCTTAATCAAGCCTTTAAAGACCCTACTTTCAAGTACTAGCACATTCTGAGATGTGGAGGTTAAGGCTTCAACATATGAATTTTGAGCAACACAATTCAGTCTACAACAAAATACACTCTTATTTATTATTAACTTCCTTCTCTGATTTGTTTTATTTTTTTAATTACTTTCAAGCTAGAATATAGATTTTTTTATCCTAAAAGCTTTACCAATTCTCTTATATATCTTTAGAAATCCTGATTTTGCTCTCACAATGACCACAAAGCAGTCCATGAACTCAATAAAATCAGAATCATTGAGGAAAATTTTTGAACTGTGAGTGTACTGGAGTTGGTTGGTCTATACTGTGAAGATCACTTAAGCAGCAGCCGGCAGTAAAGCCCTGATGGTATTTTGAATTTTTTTCTATTTGAAATATACCTGTGTTCAGAAACTTCTACCTATTTTTGCCCTTTATTATGTTTTATGCTCTTTTTTTAAATTATGCTTGGCTCTTTTGGATGACCTTGCCCCTTAAGCCTTTATAACATTGTTTTTGGTTTGTTGGTTTTTTTTTTTTTTAAAGATTTATTTATTTGTGCATACAGAACTGGGGAACAGGCCAGAGGCTCAGGGGCGGTGAGAGGCTTCACCAGAGACAGAGTGGGAAACAGAACAGGCAGATCGACGAAGTACACTGCTGAGGGGAGCAGCGGGCGGGTCAGGAGAGGTCTGCCATGCCATGTGGTCACCTCCGGGACAGGCGGGAATCGAACTCATGTGGAAGCAGCTTTAGATTCTCAGTGCTGTGCTTTAACATGCTGCACCATCAGGGAGGGCCCTGTTGGTTTATTTTTAACTAATTCCCTGAGATCATTGAAAACTGATTTCTGAAACATTAAATTTACTTAACTGCTAGAAAAGTATTGTGATACTCACTGAAGACATGAATAATTGAATTAAGAGATGAAGAACCAAGATTTCCTAGTCTTGGGCCCAGCTAAGTCAGCAGGGCTAAATTGTTGGGAGGTGTTTTCCCCTCATGAAACTTAGAAATTCCTTCAATGCTCCTAGTAGGCTATTTCCAATCCTATCATACTTAGTCACCTTCTAAACATCATTTGAGACCTCTCTAGCTAAATATCCTCGTATCCCATTAGTGATGCGTTCAAATCTGCTTCTCCAAGAGTCCCAGTTTATGTGGATTCCACTATTCATGCTCATGCTGGAAACTTTATAAACCAAGGTGTGGTTTTTCTCTCCTTCACTAAACATTTTGCCATCATTTTGATCACCATCGCTTTCCTTTAATTCTGCATTCTCTGAGACTTAAACTTTCACTGTCCATGATACAAGCATGTTAACTTATTGAATTCCTCTCCTGCACTACCAACTTATCCAACTCTAATCTACTGCTAGAATGGTATTTCCAGTTACAAGCTGTGCAGTGAAGGGAATTCATATAAGGGGAGGGCCACTTTCTTAGAGATGCAGAAGAAAGATGTTAAAGGAAAAGACTGTTTCCTGTAATTACATACTTTCTAGGTCAAAAAATATATTTCTAATACCATATAAAGCCTACTGAATAAAGTCTATGTTCTTACCCTAGTTTCATGTTCCGCCTATAATGTCTCCACAATTTTCCTTTGATGCTCCAAACTGGTTTATACATACACCAAGTCATGCAGGATAACCACTGATGATAAAATATTTTAGTTACAGAGTCCCTTTACTTAATGGCCAGAAGTCCTCCTCCTGTGTTTAAGGACACATGGGCAGGTAGTAGTAGATGATAATGCTCTATGATACCAATAAGCCTGAAAAGGAAGTGTAGGAATGAGTCTGAGGGAAAAGGCACAGCTAGCAAGCAGAAGTGTCAGAATCTGATAAGAACACAGCAGTCCACACTGTGTTCCATAAAAGGACAACCCAATAATGTGAACTGTATGGGAAAAGAAACCAACAGTGGGGTCCACAGGCAGAGGGGAAGGCTGCACTCTCCCAGTGTTGTGTAAGTATAATAACTATTTTGGGGTAGAGATGCTTTATGGCATTCGGAGCACTGCAGATTTTCAGACACCTAAGTCATTTTGATTTGACAATTCTTACTAAACACAGAGCTCATGAAGTCCAGACTTCACAAACACTAGAGCCTGCTTCAGTCATGCAATAACGTCCAATTGCCCTGCCAGAAGGCGTGGAGTACAAAAGAATTGAGTCAGCCAATAGAGGCCCTGCCCACCTGCCCGCTCTCCAGCACCACAGAGCCTCCGTCCTAGAGGAAAAGGTGAGTATTGAGATTGCAAAGTCTCAGAGAGTCCTTGCCTGTAGAAATTCATTCGCATTTAAGGAAAATGCATTGGGTGTTAAGAATGTGTTAACTATATGGCTATAGAGTGGGGTGGGAACTTGGGGTATACCAGGAGCTCCTAGCGTGGGACTGCAGGCTTGTTGCCACTTCACTGGAGCTAGAAACCTAACTGTTCCTGGTAGGTCAGAAGTAATTCTCCATTTTTATGGAAGACACATTTGGGGTGGTGGGGGGAGTGTTGGGGAGGCCACAAAATCTCACACGAGTTATAAAAGAAAGGTGCTAAAAATGAAGTAAAAATTACTGAAGTTACAAATTCTGATAAAGTTATATATAGTAACATGCAGTTGAGCAATTTCTTATAAAGTTACATATAACTTTCTTGTATATCCAAGAAAAATGAAAACATATGTCCATACAACAATCTGTACTCGAATGTTCATAACAGTTTTATTCATAAGGAAAAAACTGTAAACATTCCAAATGTCCATCAATGGGAGAATGGATAAATAATTTATGGATTATAAACATATGAGATACTTCTTAGGACAAAAGCAGCTATCAATACAGTTAGCACATATGAATGAATCTCATGCTATTATGCTGAACTAAAGAAGTCTACAACTAAAGATACTTAATATTTATTAAGCTCTGAAGTAGGCAAAACTAATACAGAGTAAAAAAAAATTAAACTGTTGTTGCTTGGGTGAAAGTAAAAGGATTGATTGAGAAAGGGAACTTTCTGGGATGATGTCATTAGAGTGATGTGAATCACACTGGTTAATCATTTATCAAAATTCATAATATTACATACTTAATATTTCTTAATTTTACTACATGACAATTTTACTTAAGATATGGTAAATGATTGTTGTAATTGAGTTTGTGCCAGTTTTCTCCCTTACCCCAGCACTCTAACAGCCCACCTGTGACACAGGTTAGCAATTCTTAAACTACTCTGTATATTCGGATCTTCAGCAAATGAGTAAGGGTAATGAGATTCAAATTCACACTGTTGTAGAAGAAAGATTCAAACGTTGAAAGTGATGACACAGAAGTATGTAATGGTGTTAGATTGGAATGTGTGGTATCAAATTTGGGTCAATAACAATTACAAACTTAAACTTTTAATAAAGGAGTGGACTAGATGATGATGGGATAGATAGATGGATGGACAGACAGACAGATTCCCAGCTCTGTACCCTTGAGCGAACCTGAAAACAATGACTTCAGTGGCAATAAGCATATTTAGTGCTCATATTTGGTTTCTACATTATAGGCTTTTCCACTGAAATAAGTCAGGGATCCATGAGGAAAAAAAGGGTGATTGCAGAGTTGGAATAGGAAAGGTACAAGATGATTCTGGAACATCGTGTTACACAGAAATTTGAAAATGGTCAAAGAATGATGGGAATAAATCGAAAACAGAGAAGCCCTAATTTCTGCTTCTATTTCTACTCTAATATCTAACACAACCCAAATAACTGACAACGTCATCGTTTTACGTAAAATCCATCAGATAGCTGAAGATGGAAGAAACCAAAACTTTAGAAAGTGACAGATCGCTTATAGGAAATGACCTAGAACTTCTACTATCTTTTGTGAGAACGGCAATAGAAAGAAGCCACTGTAGAGAAGTTTAAGAGGAAGCAAATTAAATTTTGTCAGCATTTACCACTAAATATGACTAAATGACAACTAATACTCTGTTTAAAATCCGGAAGAGTTCTGTGCACAGGGAGGACCTGTACCTACTCACCAGATCTTTCACCAAGACCTCAGTGAGTGTTCATGCAAAAAATGTGTGAGCAGAACAAGAGTTTTGAGATAGGACCCTTAAGACATGAACACTTGTTAAATACTGGAATAAGGACAGGAGAAATGAGAGACCCCCTCCAAGGCACTGCAGGACCTCAATATATCTTTCTCAGGTACTTCCCACAGTTGGAGGGCGCATTGGAGAGACCCCTGTGAGGAGCAGGTCTTTAGGGTCTGAGACTTTCTTTTAAATCTCACGCCTTGCCTCCTTTCAAAAAAAATGCCACCCTAAACCCCTTACAGGTACTCTGAACTCTCACTGAGTACACTTTTCAGCACTCCAAAGGCAATGGCAATCAGGAAAGCAGAATGAGATCTCTTGCGGGACAGCAAGCTAGCAGGCAGAATTGAATAGTAAAGAGAAAGCCTCAGCAATACAAGAAACTGGAAGTCAGTTTATAAAGCAGGATGAGATTTCCATTGGTTAAGAGGTCTTGCCCCACTATCTTAAAGTACTGACTTACTCCTGGATCACTAACCTAATGGGGGACTAAATCTAATTTAAAAAGTGGTAAATTTCACACTTAACTATGGTTTAATGGGTGTGCTGACAGCAAAATGGATGCTCCCTCTTCTGGGAAGTAACTTCATTTACTTCAATCTCTTTAACATGTATGTGATGCCCTGCATACACTCAAAGATTACAAAACACATGATTTTTTTTTTTAAATTATCAATCTCAGAGATGCCTATAGGTTAAAATGAAGACTTTAAAATAATCAATAAATAGGTTAAATGATCTCATGAAACAAATATATAACAAATGTGAATAGACAGGTAATTTTGGCACAAAGCTAGAGACTGCTACTATACAGATCAAAACAAAATTGCAAGAGATAAAATGTACTATATCTAAAATAAAGAATTCATGCTGTCAACTTCTCAGTTGGCTAGAAATATCAGTGAAAGCATAAGTAACTTTGGCCACCCAGGCCATTAAAAGCCACCCTGCACTAGTGCTAAAACAGTGAAAAAAAATAAAGTAATATCAGTCTAAAGTATAAAATAATTACTGTAATGGAATGAATGGAAAATCATAGCATTATAGTAAAGAAGTCTAGCAGACACCATCTGATCAGAGTTAGTATCATCAACATTGAGATAAATCAATATCGTGTGCCGATTCATCTGATACACTGAGAACACTGTACAGATTCATTTGTACAACTGCCCCCCCCATACATAATCTGAGTCTGATTGTACGGAAGCATTAGACAAATTGAAGGACATTCTACAACACAATTGGCCTGTACTCACAAATATAAGATCAAGAAGGGCAAAGAAAGACAGAGGTGTTATTCCGTACTTAAATTTACATAGTAATTAAATACAATTAATTCTGTTTTGGATACTGGACAAGGAAAAATACCTTTAAAGGGACACAATTTGTGTACTTAAAGATACAATATGGGTTATGCATTAAAATATAATTTATAATTTAAAATATAATTTATAACTTTTCTGGTTTTGTTAATTGTACTGTGGCCATGAAAAAGAATGTCTTTATTCTCAAAAAACAGGAAGTATAGTATTTAAAAAGAAATGGTCATAATGTTTAAAATTTACTCTCAAATAATATTCTATTTAAAAATAGCGTTTACACATTATACATGTATGTGTATACTTAAGCAAATAAGGCACATGTAAATAATTGGCAAATCTGGAAATATTCCTTTGCAATTCATACAGTTTTTTCATAAGTTGAAATTATGAAAGCTTATGTCTTATAGAGGTGATAAAAGTCACCTCCAAAATATCCTTGAGAAGAAATGATAATGCTGGCAGATACTGTGTTGCTAGAGGCGTGAGTATAGATAGAGCAAGTGGGTAAATGCTGTGATCTGGCAAGCAATTTGGCATTTCAGTGGTGATCAAAGATATGTGTCAGTTCGATGCAGTTTTCTTAAATGACATTAACCTCAAACTTGGGATTTTAAAACAAGAAAGAACCTTCTTGCTGTTGCCAGTTCCTCTCTTTATGATAAGGAAAATGAAATTAGGGTGGGACCAAGCGTCCTTGAAGAAGACCCAGTCTTTCTGGTTCTTGATCTTCATCTTTCATGCCTTCATCATTCTCTCGCATTCACCCTGCTACCTTCCACAGTTGCCTTCACCTTAAGCCACGCTGCAGCTCTAACCTTTCATCTGAGCCATCACCACCATTTGCTGTACCTGAGATGTGAGTTGCTTAATGCCATGTTACTTCTTGTAGAGTAAGGTACTGGACTTCCAGGGAACAGGAGAGCTTGGCTAGCTCCTGGGGGCAGCATAACTCTTTACCATATTTCCCCTCTTTCAAGTTACCTCTTCCTGTGGAGATTCATCTTAATGACTGTCCCTCCTATTTTTATTGACCGGCTGTTGAAATTTATTGAACACTCCATGTGTACTTATCATTCCCCATATCACATTGATAATACGACCTATTATACTTCCAGTTTAGTTGTTCCCTGGTTAAATGAACTAAATAAGGGTGTGGTGGGGCTATGGGGAGGAGTAGAAGTGGGCAGTTCCTTTCCTGAGGAAGGCATCTGCTAATCTGGGACTGATGTGACTCTTCGGTAGATGTGCCGAGCTAATCAGGAGAAATATGAATTCCAAACCCATATCGACATTAAGCTAGATGGAGGATTCTCTAAAGTCACAGATGAACCCCTAAACCTCATAGCCATATCAAAATGAGAGTGATAGAAATACCTTGAAAAATATGTGAGCCCACTGGAAGCTGGTAATGTCTTCCTTCCATGTGAAAACCACTTTGGTCACAGCCATGGTCCTTATTATAACCCCTAGTCCCAGTAGCTGCTGGCCTCTCTTTGTGCATCAAGTATACTTGGTATTGAGCTCTGACTCCAAGGGCATTATTCATCAATAGCAGTATTTGTATGGTCCCCAGTCACAATGGGGCAGAGGACTATCTGCTGTAAATCTTTGCAGCCTCAAGCTCCCCTCCACTTCTGACATCCCTGTGACATCGGTGACCATGATTTTTTCTTGATTTTTAAAGTTTACTCCATCTTCCTCTATCATGATGTATCCTATGTACATATATGTTAAATGCCAGAAGGAAGCAATGATCAAAAAACACAGGTAAATACTGAGTACTGAGCTGGCAATTTCCAATCACCAGCTGGCACTGGCACAGGTAGAGCTGACCATTGGCTCTCTCTGTATTACAAGGCTTTTAGCAGTATCTTTTATATTGCCTCAGTAACACATATTCTCAATGACATTTGTTAACTTAATGTCCGTGTAGCAGTGACACTACTCAGTTTTTACTGAAACGGTAAGAGGAAAATATTTTATTCTGCTCTCTCCAGCATAACTTTCTCCTCCCCCAACACACACACAAACACATACACTGTTGTGTAAAGATCAAAGACTTTAGCATCAGACAAACTTAATTTCATTTCCCGCTCTGTCCTTATTACATTTGTGACCTTGAGAAAGTTACTTAATCTCTGTAAAGTCCAGCTTCCTTGTCTACAAATAAGATTAGGTAAGATAATGTTTAATTCACTTGCAGAAGTTAAATAATTCTACCTCTCCTTCTTGTATTTTCCTTTTGAATAAATCATAATATAGTAATTATTCTTATTTATTCTCATCCATACATATTCAATTATCTCCCAAAATGTTGTTATGTTTTATATGCCGTACAAAACATGATATACAACTTTCCACAAGATAGTTACATCTTAAGCACATGACCATATGGATATACATTCCATGAAGTGGGACCTTCCCTCCATCCCCAGATAAACTCACCCCAATTTGCAACCTTGGCACGTGGCCTCGGACTAGCTGTGCATACAGAGCCGAGGACCCTGCTCTGGGTTTCCACAGCCATTCGTTCAAATTCCCGTGATCACTTGGTCTATATCTCAGCATCCCAGGGGCAAATTAATTAGTTCCTGCCTTCCAACCAGGCTATCACAGCATGTGTCAAATCAACCTCCACCTGACCTACGGGGTGTCCTCACCAAGCCACTGTGGAAGCCCATTCATATCCAGAGCTCCATGCCGATGGTGAGAGAAAGAAAGCTGAAGGCATCTTCCCATTCTCAGTACAGCCCATCCTGCAGAGCAGTTAAGGGCAAAGTGTCTAGAGCCTGCTGGCTGGAGTTAAAACTCCATCTCTCCCATTTACTTTCACTGTGACTTTGGGGAAGTCTCTTTGTGTTTTCTCATCTGCAAAATGGACATAATTATAGAACCTTTTGCTAGGCCCAGTGTGGGGATTAAGTGACCTAATATACTAAAAGCACATAGTCTACACCAGGCACACTGGGAAGTCAGCAAGATTTGTGGCAGACTTGGAAAATACCACCCACCTGCAGAAGCTAAAACTCCTAGCCCACCATTGGCATGCAATATGCCATTTCTAAACTGGAAAATTTTAATTAGTCGAAGTATCTATTTTAATAAGCCTCTACGTCTTATGTTAACTAACCTGTAAATACCTCTATCCTCATAGGAAAGCAGTGTCCAGTCTCTTTATTGATTAGCAATATGTTTCCAGGGCACAGGAACGCAATGGGGTGTCATAGATATTAGAGGCATCAAATACCAATACAAGTTAATTCATTCCCACAAAAGACAGAGAAATCCCAAACTAGATGTGAAAGTGGGACTCTGGGGTAGACCTACTTTCCTTTTTCAGAATTTCACTATGAAGCTTAGGATAAAGATTTGTGGCCTGAAGGCCAGGCCCAAGGAACCAGTGGCTGGTGGGAAGGTTTGGCCACCATGAATCTTTTTTTGTCAAGTGTGATAGAAGTTTGTTGTCTTCTGCTACTTCTCAACACAGGGCATACCCAGGTAGACACTCTCAACACCGATTAATATTAGACCATGACCACCCCTTCATACCTACAGTTACTACTCACTGAAAACCTGAGCAATGAGAGTCGATGCCTTTGACTACTACTAGAAGGGCATTTATAGGATCAGCAAAGTTTTTTAAAAGTTGATTTAGATTTATAGTGCCTTCCCCACCAAAAATATTTTTTCTCTCCTATAGAATTAATAACTACCCTTATTTTTGAATAACCCCCCTTTTTATGAAGAGGTAGAGATAGATGATGGGTAGACAAATAGATGTTATATATTTATATATTCTAGTGGATAGAAGGGGTGACTATATATATATATACATATATATTAATATTTTTTATACCTGTGGATATTTCAGCAGGAGAGAATTACAGTTGTCTAGGGTATGGTTCATCCTTATCAGGATTTAGTGATGCACAAAAGAGAGGAGATGATTTTAGTAAGAAGGAACATGAACAGAAAACATAAGCAAGCAATGCAAAGCCAAGAGAAAGCGATGGCATCTGCATTTCAGACAGGCATCACGAAGTGTTCACTACAAAATCAAGGTCATGAGCGTGCTACTACTCCAGCATTATGGTAACCATTCATTTATCGGTGCCCCTTTGTGAAGTGGCATAAAGAACAAAATGGCTTATGACTGGTGTTGTTGGAAGTGAAATTGCCTAGAACATCTTTTAATAAGAAAATCAGACTCCTTAGCAGAAAAATGTAAAGAGAAAATCCAGATCACTCAGGACCTAACCATGGTAAATAAGCTCCAGCCAATGTGGTTAATTATGGGCAAAAGCTGAAATGAAAACATTCAAACATTATGAAGAGAAAATGCCATCCTTTATTAATAGAAAATGGGGTTGGGCATGGGAATTAGAAATCCAGACACTTCATTTGTCTGTTTTGTTGTTTCATTCCAAGGCAGTGGATCTTTAGCTCAATGTAGTCCGACTAACAGATATAAAACTGTACATTTAAAAAGCAAGAGGCTTTAACTTTTGAAGAAAACATAAAGAGATTACAGGAACTGTATACTTAAGGGTGAGCCATGGGAAAAGGAAGTGATCATATCCTTCTTCTTCGAAGGTAGCTTCCCTTTTTATTCCATGCATTTAGTAATGTCAGAGAAAATACTATAAAAATTTTAATGAAGTAATAAAAGTAATTTTGAAACCTTTTACATATGCTTTGTCCTTCTCACAGAACTACTCACAACTACATCCGTATGAAAGAGAAACAGCCCCTATAGCTGACCTGTGATTGCTTATTAAACATTTACCTTAGTGACTACATATGAAATAGTCAAATATAAAAGGAACTTTCAATTTCACAATTTATGTAGTTCACAATTGTGTAGTTCACAATTTATGTAGTTCAATTCCAAACAGTTAAATGGGCTAGGGACCATAGAAGAAGTGTTCGCTGAGCCTTGGAAATCAAATGTTGCCCTGTCTTAAAATGCTTTAAGAGTATAAACTGGCAAGGATGCATGCATGGTCCAAGAGAGCTCTCTTCACTTTGTCCTCCACAGTTATGTGGCCCATTTGGACATGGTTTCTCCTCCCAGGTCTATACTTCTACGAGTATCCCTCTATAATCACATGGTGGTTTCCACTTAGCTTCCTTTCTTGCTGCAAAGTGCACCTTCAATTCTGTCTCCTCTACGATGACTCCCTTAATTTAATTGAATAGCAATTTCTAACAAGGTAACATGAGGAGGACATTTTAGTTGTCATTACCACTAAGATGACCCATAAGAGAAATTGCCATTGTACATGTGCCATGAGGCAGCCAGACACTGCATTTTCCTTCAGGTTTACATGAATATATTACATATCACCAGAGAGCCCTCAACACCAGAGGATGAGGCTATATTTCCTTCGGCAATTCATAACAAAGAAGAAAACAGGTGGAGTGTGGGAAAGTTAATAGTTAATTCATAAAAATAAGAGAGACAACAGATAGATACATAGATCTAACGATAGATAATAGATATCACATTATTTATAGATATCATTTATGATATCATAAGACATATAATATATTGGCACCTGTATAAATATATAGTTCTGTATACATATATATTAGATCTATAGATAGATAATAAATATCACATTATTTATAGATATATTAATTTATGATATAAGGCATATCATATATTGATACCTATGTACATATTTATTAGTTCCCTAAATTAGATTCACCTATAGTCCATCAGTCATTTAATTTTCATACCACAAAATCTCAATTATATTTCTAAATGTCATTTTCTCTGTAAGTTTAAATTTTAACATGTTTATAGCCCTAAAGTTAGCTTGAACATCATTATATTGCATCAATCCAAGCCCTAAGTACCCTGAAGTAGACACTCGTGGCCCTTCCCCAGCTGGGGTAGACTCTTTGCGGGCCCTGTTGGCTTAAGTTTACAAGTGCTTCCTACTGAATTGGGCTTGGAGTCTGGGGCAGCGCCAAGGGCCTCGGCCCTGGCCTCAGTGAGGACGGAATTCAACACTGAGACCAGAGTTAAGCAGAACAGCGAGAAAGTTTCTGTGAGGTAAGGAGAAGGACAGGAACGTCTCGGGGAGGGGTCAGAGTGGGCAGCTGCTCAGGCGGCCAAGCAGCAGGAGCTGGCGTGCGCACAGTGAGGGACAGCGCTGAGGCCTCCGCACTGTGCCGGCTGGCTGACAGTGGCCCGCCGGGTCTCCTTTTTTGGTTCTGTCTTCCTGAAGTGAGCTTCTGGCCATGGCTCCGTGTTGCGCTGGTTTTCAGAACATTAGTTCTCCTCTGAGTTAGGGCCCCCTGCCTCACTGCCCGCCCAGCTGTGCTTCCTCGCTCATTATGTCTGTTTCTTTTCCTACTAGCTCGGCCCCAGTTCTAAGCTTACCTCTGTTTTCTTTCTTAGCATTCATGGTGGATTCCTCTTTCCAGGTTATTGGATACTCCAGATGAGAAGCACAGTTTGGACTGGAGAAAAACGGGTAAACTGGGTTTCGTGGATTTTTCCTCTTAATGTTTAAGTCAGCCAGACAAAACACAAAAAAAGCATTATTTCTCAACCTTTATAAGGATTTTTTCCCTGGATTTATGTTCTGTCTATATTTTCAGAATCCAACCATGGAACTCTCTCTGTGAAGCCCTATGATATAGTTAACTAGCACTATTTCCATTAGCTACTTAAAATATTCTGTGAAAGTGTCATGGCACTTCAAGTATCCAACATGAAAGATTGATTTGGGGGAAATTTCTGGAACTTTTTTTTCCCCTTAGTGGTTCATTACCAAGTCAAATTTACAAACTAATTCCATTGAATTTACCACATTTCTATCTTGGGAATTAATAACATTCCCTTCTATTTGAGAAACCATTTCTTCCAGTTACTTGGCAGTTGTGGTTACTGCTGTGTCCAGTGAAATACCACTAAAGTATGAACGTAAGTTTCTATCTCCAACTTAATTTTAAAAAAATAATAATAATCTGGAAAGAAATAAGATAATAATCAAATGAGAAACCAAAAACTTTCCTTTTCTTATCATATTCTGCTGAAGCGTTTCTCATCATCCATAACACTCTCTCTCCGGCACTGGCCATGCTTTAAGAAACAGTTTTTATTCTAGCTCTCCTCTCTACTTTCGAAAGAAGTGAGAAATATAGAAAGCCACTGGCTTTATCTTTCAAAATGGCCTCTTGGACTGGGCCACACCCAACATAAGGCCAACTGGCTGAAAATGGCAGCACAGTGAGGTTGGTTCAGTTGAATACTCTCCCACGAGTGTGTCATTAGCAACTGTGGCATTTATTTACATGGAGAGGAAACCTGTGGGAAGAATTTTGCAGCATGTGAACAGTGGATCCCTTTATTCTCCTGATATGTTTGCTCCACTTTGCTCTTGGCCTGACCAAGAGCAACATCAAGGGATGTTTGATTTTTCCAGCCTCTGATCTTTTTTCCTCATCTATCTTGTGTCACATAATTTTTGAAAGTTGGGGTGACCCCTAAACCTATCCTCTAATTGTTTATGATCTTGTCCTTACCAATTGCATTTAGGAGGATCCGATTTCAGATTTTCCAGTGTCAGTATTCTCTGGCAAGTAAAATTAAGCACTGACAAAAGATACTAGGCAAAGTCAAGAGTAGAATATATCTAAAAATAAAGATATACCCTATATATTAACAAATGGACCATTTGGGTTGATAAGGCTTTAGAATACAGGAAAAGTTACAAATCCTAGGAAAGAATGCTTAGAGGAAGCTAATAATAAAAATCAAGAACTAATTTAGTTAGAAGAGGTAGACTGAAAAAAATTGGATCATTTTTAAGAGGGACTTAATTAGGGCAACCTGAACATGGATGGCATTCCATGTGAAATCACAGAAACCTAGAGTGTTGGGACCAGCGTGGCCTTTGAGTTTTTCTAGCCCCAATCTTTTTGGGTGCCAACAGATGACATGGCTATGTTTGGCCCATGTCTGGAAATACTTGGATTTCAATTTGACTTCTCTACGGTTTGCTATCTCAGGTTGAAATATATATTCCCTATTCTTTATCTTTTCTCATGTTTTTATCTTAAAATTAATTCACATCATTTGTATTTTGGAGGTTAGGGCTTCATTATAGAGTACCGGCTCAGTTTTGAGGGAAGTTCACTCTATTTGTACATTTAATTTATATTTAATGATTTTCGGGAGAAAACCATAAAAAATAAACCTACTTAGTTTAATATTGTAACTTTTGTCTAAAAAAAAATCAAATTTTCTCTCC
This sequence comes from Condylura cristata, assembly GCF_000260355.1. Lineage (NCBI taxonomy): Eukaryota > Metazoa > Chordata > Mammalia > Eulipotyphla > Talpidae > Condylura > Condylura cristata. Next base: position 9,368,343 of record NW_004567119.1, on the reverse strand, counting down.
ATTTCTCCTTAATCAAAAACATGTGAAAAAAATGTATCACTATAATGATCTGATAGACATAAAACTAAGACAAAGGGAGATACTAAAAAAAGGCTGTATTCCCTGTCAGAACAAATCTTTCTATGTGTCTTCTCATGTATAAAGTGCTCATACTGAATATCTTTCCTCACTCATTGTGATGAATTTATAGTGTATCTAGCAGCTATGCTAACATATTCATTCCAGTCCTTATTGGATCCTTTGGACCTACTTTGGTACACGCATGCACACATACAACACAAGGCCTTCTGGAATTTTTACTGGTGTGTTCACCTTGACCACTTTCATTAACATTCTCATTTTGAGCATTACACGTCTGCATAATGACTGGCAACTATTAAGCATGCAGACTGTGGCAATGAAACCCAACAAAGTTCATTGACTCACACTTAGATCAGATGGATGAACAGAACCCCATTAACATCCTTATTACTGAAATTAACCAATTGCCCTAAGGGAGAAACCCAATAAGAAACCTGATATCTAACTGGAACTCATCACTTATCAAGTGGTACTATAAAATAACACATTTGATTTACTAGTAATTACAATATTTTGTGAGTTATTTATCTAGAATTTCAATCTTTAAACAAATTTACATTTTGTTGTGAATTCTCTGCTTACAGTTTTACTCATTGGTCTGTTTCAAAATGTATTTCCCTGATTTGAGAACTTTTTCACTCTAGAGATACAAGGTATTTAGAAAAGAAAGTACTTACTCAAAGGCATGCTTTAATACAATAGTAAGCTATCATTTGAATCCAGTTCAGTTTGATTTAGTTTAAAGTTGCTCATCGTAGCCAGCGCACAGTTTACCTTGTAAGAAATTTGCAAATGCTAACGCATGACTACAGTGTGCTAAAGCACAGTCCAAATTGTAAATAACTTCATTACCTTTTGAATTTCACTACAACCCGGTGAAGATGTTATTAGGAGATATAGTCCATTTGATAGAAGAGTGAAACAGTAACTTAGGAAGCACGAACTTTATTCCATGCCTAGACTGAAACTTTGCACATGTATAGACGATCAGCTGGCCCCTGCAAGTGTAAGACACTATTTACATGTGTGTGCTCATACTCTCTGCCTTTTGCGAACATGTGATTCAATTGTTAGAATAAGCACTTATGCTAAAACATCATTTCACTAATCATATCTAACACAAAAGTAGCTTTCAAGCAGTTGACATACTATCAGATCAGATATACCAGAAGCAGACCCTGACAAGAATTTATGTGGAAAAGTTACATCTAATTCTAGGGGATATCAGTAAGAAGAGGACCAGGGGAGGAATAAGAAAGAGGCCAAGCAAATGTCAGCCTGATTTGAAAGGGTTCACAGGCTGAATACAGGCAACAAAACTATGAATCATCTAGGTTATTAGATATAGGAGAATATCTAGGTAACATTGGGGGATAACGTTGATTTTGGATATAGCGAACACATGACCCATGGAAGACATAATCAATAAGCTAAACTTCATTGGGCCCTCCCTGGAGGCACACCAGGTTAAAGCTCAGCACTGAGAAGAAAACCATAGCCCCTTCAGCAGGAATTCTATCCCTGCCTGGCACAGCAGTCCTCTCCTGTCTCACTTGCTGCTCCCCTCAGCAGTGTACTTCGTCGATCTGCCTGTTCTGCTCCCCACTTTCTCTGGTGAATCCTCTCACTGCCCCTGTACCTCTGTCCTGTACCCCAGTTCTATATGCATAAATAAATCTTTTTAAAAATAACTTTATTAACATTTAAAACATTAGCTCTGCAAAAGACAGTGACAAGTGATTGAACAGAAAAGCTACAGACTAGGAGTAAATCTCTGATAAAGAGCTACTATCCCAAATATACAAAGAACTCATAAAATTCAACAATAGGAAAACAAACAACCTAACTAAAAATGATCTTAACAGGCACCACACCAAAGAAAATCTAATGGACAGATAATCACATGAAAAGATGTTCTATATTATATGTTACATAGGGGGTACAATTTAAAGCAGTAATATCCCATGACTCCATATATCTTAAGATGGCCAAAATCGGATCACATCACATGCTGGTGTGGATATGAAGCTACAGGAACTTCATTCATTGGTGTCAGGCACACAAAAATACATAAACACTTTGCAAGGCAGTTTGTCAGTTTCTTACTAAATTACACCTATTCTTCCCATATGAGCCAGCAATCACACTCCTTGACATTTTATCAAAGAATTTGAAATCCTTTTCACAAACACACAGAAACCTGCATACAGATGTATATAGCAACTTTATTCATAATTGTCAAATTTGGAAGCAACCGAGGAAGAAGATCTTCAGTATGTGAATGCATAAACATACCATGTTACATCTGAACAATGGAACATTACTTAATACTAGAAAGAAATGAGTTATTAAGACATGAAAAGACATGGAAGGAATTTGAATACATATTACTAAGTGAGAGAAGTAATTGAAAAAGTATTGTCAGAAAAGTCACGAGGTGGTGATGTTTCTTTCTATGTCGTTCAAGCAAAAATGACTTTTCGACAATCCAATGCATACAATAGGATTCTAGCTATATTTTAAAAAGAAAATGTTTTGTGAAGAGTAAAAAGATCAGTTATAGCTTGGGATTGGGGATGAGGGGAGGAGAAGGGCTATGAAACTGTCCTATATGATGCTGCAATGTGATTATATTTCCTTAGACATTTGGCCAAACCTAGAGAAGACACCTCACCAAGAATATACTGTAATGCAGTCTAGGACTTCAATGGACTATGATATGCCAGTGTAGGGTCATTCATTATAGTAAGTGGACCCTCTAATAGTGCATGCTGATAATGGGGAGGTTAAGCATGTGGGGAGACAGAGGTATATGGGAAGTATCTGTTCTTCCCCCTCAATTATGTTGTGAATTTGAAACTGCTCTATCAAAAAATAGTCTCTATTTAAATTTATAAAAATGAAGACATTTCAAAAGTTGCTTTTTCACTTTCAACTAATCTTTTTTTTCATGACAAATATACCTATGATTGGTGTGTTTCAGAGAAGTCAACATTTAGAGCATTTTTAAAAATTATTCTAAAATCTCAATTTAGGGAAATATTTTAGAGTTTATGTGATGATGGAAAAAATTTACTTTGTACCTGCTTTGAAAAACTTTGTTACATGTGAACATTAATCATGTTTGGGATGATTTATTCCTGCATTCATGTTGGCCAATTTCATTAGTGTTTGGTTTGGCTGAGTGGAAGAAAATCTGCTTTCTATTTCACCTTTCTAAAAAGAAGAGATTTGTGCTGACTTATATAAAGACTGTTCCTCTACTTTGCTTCTAATCTCAGACACTTTCACAGCCATCTTTCTCTAACAGTGTCCCTCTGCAGACCCTACAACATCTCTTGCTCTGGGTTCACACTGGCCAAACTAGACCTTCAATTTGCTTTCCAACCCCTTCAGCATCTTCAGTGTTACAGCTTCGTGTTCACCAGATCTGACGGCACAGGTTCGTCCCCTTCTACATAGTCTTCAGTGCTGCACTCAGATGATTTCACAGTAGAGACTTCCTGCCTGTAAGCTCTCAGGCCCTTCACAGCCATTATCCCAGATACTTCCCAACTCCCAAATTCACCTTCCTTTGGCCACTGGCCCACTAACAATGGTCCTTTATCACACCCAAGCCACTCCATGCTTCTTGAGTTCAGCAAGCTAAAGCACATCATCTTTGGATTTCAAATGATATTGGACTCTACACATTTAGAAAGGTTTCTGAATAACTTACCCCAAAATATTGTCTCAAACAATGCGAGATGGTCAAGAAAACACTTATTTAATTTTTCTCTTTCATATTTACTACCAGCCTGGTCCCCCTGAGGTAGTATTCACATTCAGTAATTTCTGTGTTCCTAATCCAAAGAAGAGAGTCCATCAGTTTGAATACTGAATAACGGATCATACTGTTCTGCTTTTCTTTTTCATTAGAGGGTACTTCCATGATAGAATTTCAGGGATATTTTTCCCCTTCTCGTTCTTCTACTATTCAGACTTTTATCATCTTAACACTGCCACCCAATAGCAAATTCTTCGGTCAAAATTCCATCTCTCTGCTCTAGACTTGTGTTCCTGAAATATTTCAACCTTGTGACGACCATTTGGCTAACCATAGTAAGCACCACTCATTTAGACTCTAGCTTTGGGTCTTTCCTAAGGTAGGCCCAGCTTTAATGAACTAAAAATGTTATGTTACAAAATTGCTGGCTACATTGCTGACATTAAGTGGTTCAGGCTATTTTAAAACACATGGATGAAGACTACAACATCAATCTTCTGAATATTTTGTCTACACTAGAACAAAGGTTAATATTAAGCTACATTTTTTTTATATTCTCTACAGATAACCTGCCAACTAAAGGCACAACTGTATTATGTAGATCTGAAGTTTCCAGCAGCACCGAGGGCCATGCTTTCTGTTTCTCACTCTCCTTTCTGCTCTACTTCATCTGGCAAAAAATCAGGGATAAAGATGTTTGTTCTGTGATTATGTAAGAAGCTGGGCCTTGGAGAAAAAGCAAGAGAATATGGTGATGGATTTTAGTATATTGATTTGGACCTTCAACTTTGAAGTTAGACATGAGCTTTAATTTTGCCGTTTGGCCCTAGTTCTGGATAAGAGTTAAAACCTCTATATTTCTGTTTCTTTATCTGCTAAATGAAGGCAATACCAGTAAGCTGTTCATAAGATTTTCTGTGTATTAAGTGAAATGATGGGTGTAGCACATGTAAATCAATGTTTAAACATATCGATGAATTGTAAATGCAAATTGCTATTATTACCATCACCACCATCATTCCATATGTGGAGTAGGGAGAAGTAAACAAAGACCAGCCAAGTCTGAACCAGGGCTGAGAGCCACACTTTTGTTAGCAAACTCTGCTTTCCAGTGCTCCCAAATGGATAGGAGAGAAAAAAAGTGACCCTGGAGTTATGGTGCTTTCTGTGTGATGTATTCCTTAAAATTTTTAGTTAGAACAGTGAAAATAGCTGAAGACCCCAAATTACTAAGATGCAGCTAAACATGTAGAGACACAGAAAGAAATTCAAAATATACACTTGTTGAAAGGATGCAGATTTTTTTTTTTTTTAATACTCCCCTCACCCCCATCCCTGGCTGCAAATTTTAACATCAAAGCCCTGGGTCAATTTCCAGCTCTGTATTTACAAGTGGATATAACTTGGGCAAGTTCAGAGTTTCTAGATACCTTTACTCACCTGCCAGTGGGAGTGAGGATAGAATAAGTTACCCAATTATTACATAGATATAAACATATGTTTGTGCATATATGTGTGTGTGTGTGCGCGCACGCGTATTATAATGCGATAACAATTGTTTGAATTACTTGTTGTGGAAGATTGCTTAAGGTCCTATTGTGGTTCTCTCCTTTGAGAAATGAAGAGATAAAAACCAAAAAGCTTATTCAGGAAATGTAAGACCACTGTGATGATTAACAATGCAAAAGTCTCATCTGTGCTAATGACTGCTGAACTAATCCTATATTCTTCTTTTTGTTAAAACGGTCTTTTAACAAAAACATTGTGATGGAGTCAATATTATGGTCCCATATTTTCTAAAGCATAAAATATTTTTTTTAAAACTAAAGAAATATCTTTTTAAGAAACTGGATTTGAAGTGGTTTATTCTACATATAATCTACCCTACATATCTGGCCTACATGTCCTACATATATCTATCCTACAGATAGATTATGGAGAACCAGGTAAATTGCTTCCTGCGCCTTTATTTCTTCTAACTTCATGATTTTCAATGTGATGTAACAATTGAGCTACCTAAGTGGCTTTGAAACTCTAATAATGCCTTCCCCAAACTTTTTTTGTTGTTATTGAGTTGTAAGAGTTCTTTGCAGATCTTGGATATTAATAGCTTCTGGTTGGATGTATCATGCAAATATTTTCTCAACTTTCATAAAGTTGTCTTCTCATTTTAATGGTAGTTTCTCTTGTACAGAGAAACCTTTACTTTTGAAATAGTCCTGTTTGTTGTTTGTTTTGCTTGATTCCCTTTCTGTTAACCACGTAAGTCACAGAATCTCAGAATTTAAATGCCCTCTGTCTCTTTTTCCTTAAACAATATCCACTTAAAGTTAGGTCTCTCATCAATCCATTCCTGCCAAAATTTAGCTTTTGATAGGGCAAAGGATTCATCTACCTAATGGTGTTTACACTTTAACTATGAATAAACTTGAAGGTAAAAAACACTCAAGGTAGGGGTGTAAGCGTCAGAACAGAATGTGAGGAAGTGATTTCTGAGCATTTTCTGGAACTTTCCAATGTTCCAGAAATCACATCAAGGAAATGGTACTCCATCTGCCTGTGACTAAACCTGTAAAGTTGATGTAGGATTTGGTTCATGAATAAAACAAATAGTACCACTCAATAAACCAACATAATTTGATTTATACCTTTTTATTTTCCTAACTCAATATCTGATGCATACCTTTTTATTTCTCTGACACTGTTATGGGTTTTCATATGTTATCTTCAATTCCATAATCCTGAATGAAATTTAGAAATTGTTATCCCCATTTTTCACAGGAGAAAAAGACCCAGGCAGGTTTGGTTACTTCTTCAGACACAGATAAGGTGCTGTCACTTCAGTCTGGCTGTAAACCTCAGCTCTTTCTACTGCCCAGCTACTTCTTCCCCAGAGGTGATCATCACTCTGAAAGTGACTAAGGTCACAATAAGATGAATTCATAACAAAAGGGGGAAAAAAACCTGTTAAGGATACCCATAAGCCCTATAGAAATTTGAGATTCTCTGTAGAGCTTTGTTCTCTGATTTTTAACATCATGGGGAAATGCAAACAAGTTCATTCAAAAATGTTTATTAGCTTATTCAACCACCACTGTTTCTGCTGTCACATCAGCTGTCTTGGGGACATCAGTAAATACCCATCATCTGCCCTGGCAGGAAAATTCTCTATGATGACACAATAAGTGTAATCTTATAGAAATAGCAAGAATCTACATTATCTCAGGAATGAAAAGGTAAATGACTGATTTGTATATTCTAATCGAAGCCAATCTGTCAAACAACATCCAGGTTACATTTGATAATGTACTGGCTTAATGTTACACGAGAAATAACATCCATCTACCTGTGTAATGACTTATGCCAAACAAGTCATCTAGAATCTTCATATATTGATAAATTCAAGGATGACTCAGTGAGTGAAAAATGAGTGAAAATAATCTGTAAAATGGTAATTTGTGTTCTTTTATTTTTTAAGACTGATGGAGGGCTTTGTATTATGCATGTGGTACTGAGTTTATGAGTATTTTTTTCTAACAATTTTTTTTAATTACATATGACATAAAATGAAGTGCATTTAAGTGTTAGATTACATTAAGAGATTAAGTGCACATATAAGGACAGAAATTGCTAGACATAATTTTTGGAAGGAAAAGGAAAGAAAAATAGACATAAGAAAAGAGGAAGAATGAAAAAAGACTTCATATTGGGCAAAGAATAAGAAGTTTCTCACATCAGACATTCTTTTTGTTCCAGAAAGATCAGTTAAGACTTAAGAGGAGGAAATAACTTTGATCTTGTTCCCAGTAGGGGAAAGGAGGACAGACTGCATGGATAGAGACCGAAAGACACAGGAAACTTCAGTTGTACGAGGAAAGAAGGAAAAAAAGCGGTAGAGAAAATGACAATATTTTAACAGTCAATATAAGTAGACAAAAATAGAGGATATGTCAAATTCACAGTTTTGAGATGAGCAGGGAGAAAAATCTCAAATTCAGAGGGACATGAGTGACATGAAGTTGATGTAATGTTGATTCGTCATAATATAGAGTCAGTAAGCTCGACTTTGTAGCTGCAGCTAGAATAGGAAACTGGAGAGTAAGTGATGACAGGAATCTCAGTGATATATCACAAAGCAAATGGCCTTAGGAAGGACCAGATGAGAACCAGACATCAGGGAAAATACTGGAGCAGGAAAATGGCAGAGAGCCAAGCACACACGGTAGCATCTTTGTGGCAAGTGAAACTTCAGTGACCACACACAATCTTTATGTGGACACAAAACATAAGCTGATATCCTGAAAAACCTATTAATCCTTTGTCCAAATGAAAAAAAGAAAAAGAAAATAAATGTTACCCTATAGGCACACAATGCTGAAAGTTCACTTCCTCTAACTCTATAGTTACGCTACTCAGGATAACATCACTCTAGGGCCAGGCACTGAAGTCAGGAAGTAGTTTATTTTTGCTGAAACTGAAGAGGGAAGTTAGAGAGCAAAACAGCTGCAACTTGATCAGTTCTGGAAAACCAGGTAGGAATAAAAGGAATAAGCTCAGGAGAAAGCCAGCTCAGATTTGCTATGGGCGACATTCTGGACACCAATAAAAAAAAAAAAAAAAAAAAAAAAAAA
>NW_004567119.1:9323636-9359765 GCF_000260355.1 Condylura cristata | reverse complement strand
CTGAAACTGAAGAGGGAAGTTAGAGAGCAAAACAGCTGCAACTTGATCAGTTCTGGAAAACCAGGTAGGAATAAAAGGAATAAGCTCAGGAGAAAACCCGCTTAGATTTTCTATGGGCGGCATTCTGGACACCAATAAAAAAAAAAAAAAAAAAGAAAAAAAAAACAGGATTTTCATCTGTATTCAATATAACATTCAAAATTAAACTGGGAAATGAGATTTTCCTGTGTCAGAGGGAAAAACTAGAAGTCAGTGTTCATGAGTGGGCCCACTTGAAAGATGGACGAGAGAGACAGAATGAGGAGTAGGGCTCGGAGGGGCCAGAGGAAGGCAGAGAGGAGGAAGGTGGTAACGAAGGGGCTTTGAGGCGGAAGGCAGGGAATCGGGACAGAAGAGGACACATGGCTGTTTCAAATAAAAAAAGAGGTCGCTTTCCCCAGGGATATTTCTAGCAAGTCACAGACCAGAAGCAACAACATTCCTAACATCTGTTCGAGCAGAGGGGCTTTATATTCCCAGCAAAACTTCTTGCTCTGATCTCCTACTTCCTTCTCTTTATTTTCGAACCTTCAGGCCCGATTCTGCTCCTCTCTCACCTTCCCCTGAGCGTTCGTCTCCCTTCTTCAGTGTCAAAAACAGTAAAAAACTATCACCTGCTTCTCCTCCTACCAGCAGAATTATTCTTCCACACTTTTATTTTGATAGCAAAGTGGTTGAAGTTATGTCTGAGGGTTGTGGAAACCCTCAAAGGGATTACAGAATGAGAAAGTTTTGAGAGTCATGCTCTAAATAAAGCATTGGAGATGAAAACCTGTCATAATGAAAAATTAAACTAAACTGCCTCAAATAAAGCAAAGGAGCAACCGATGCCTTGACGAGCAAGGAGAGAAATTCACATAATGTGGGACTGGTAATGAGGTAGTTTCTTGCCAATGTCTAAGTCTCTACTTGGCATCTGCTAAAGAAATGCAATAAAGGATTTAAAGCAATGCAATAAAACATGCAAAATCAGAAAATAGAAGCCTAATTATAAGTTTATTCCTAAATTTCAAATTACCTGTCATTTTGCACATGTATGAATGATTCCCATAGCTTAATTGGCTACAAAACCATACCTGTGCTTAGTGTGAAGTAGCTGAAGTCAGTTTTCGCAAATAACCCAGGACAAAAGCGACGCCATATATTGATTGCATGGGTAGTGAGATGATGGATAGATGGATGGATGGAATGAAGTATCAGTGCCCACATAGAAATGACAAACTATAAGACCAAAACTACATAATTTACAAGTTCCCAAGGTTATTGGAGTGAATGCCAGGATTCTCTCTGACTCCAAATTTTTGTTCTGGAGTAAACTATTAATACACTACTATATTACTTATATCCTACTTCCAACCTTTCTTCTAGCCCAGCCCAAAATTTCTACCAGCTAAATCTCACTCCTTACCCAAGCACGTCAGATTTTCAGCTTTTCTTCCCAAATCTTTTCTTGTAGAAAGACCTGCCCATCCTGATTTCAAGTCAACAGACAATAATGGGAGAAAAACCACATTCTAGGTTAGAGGCTGCCGAGGCAAGATAGAACATAGTCCCTCCACAGTGAAGTTCTTAAAGCCGTGGCCACCACTGCTTCCCTCCCCTTCCAAATCCGTAACCGCTAGTCTACTGTTCTCTTCTTCCCTCGTTTCTCCTCCTCTGTCCTCGCAATGTTTTGTTTGTTTGTTTGTTTTGTAAGATGTGAACAAATACAGTAGGATGATGGTTCTGCTTTGGAGAACAAGTCTGTTTCTTCTGATAGAAGGAGTCTCTGGCCCTTTGCAGTCACACTGAGTTAGGCTGTTGTTCTCCATAATGAGGACTGATCTGGCTTTTTTAAGGCAAAGGGCCTCTGATCTCATAATCATCTTTGAATTGGAGCAACCAGATTCTTCCACCACTGAGCAATCAAACTTGGTATAGTAATGTCCCCAAAAAGTCAGCAAAGTAATTCTGTAAAATACTAAGGCACACAAGTGGCCAACCAGTGGTAGCTGTTGCCACCAGTATTTTCTATGCAGATCTCAACTCCCCAAACTTCTCAAAAGTGATTTAAGATCAACCTGCTCCTTTCATCCTTCTAAGCCTGAGGCCTCTACATTATGCTTTCTGTGCGTTTTCACATCCCGCTTTTTTTAAAACCACGATGGACAACTAACTTTTGTTTCTGATGTTGCCAGAATACTTTCCTCTTACTGTACTTTAATTATTACTGAATTACATTAGGAGTCCCAGGAATTACTTATTATAGCTACACATTGCCCAAATGAGTCACCGTGATTAAATCTAGTAGAATGACTACCAAGGAAACTTGGGTTTAATTTCCGTCTGTAAAGTATTTTGTCACATAAAGCCAACACTCAATGAGTAACGTAACATCCCAGAAATGCTATGGTATCATAGACAGTGAAGAAATAGTTTTAAACAACAAGTAGGAACCTAAGAGACAATATTGTTGTGGGAGCTATAGTGTAATTTTTTTATAGTAACATTAATCAAAGATCTAATATTTTCATGTATGTTTAATCATCACATGTATCTTTTAATTCTAAGGAAGCATGAATAAAACAAGAGCTAAAATTCATTGCCATTTGATTATGCAGTATTTCATAACCTGTGTTTGGTTTAAAATGTTATTTGATTGTGCAAACACAATATCAAATCTACTACATAATTCTATTGAACGGAGCAAACAAAATATTTTCTCTGTGATTGAATTGTTTCTTAGAAAATCATTTTTTAATCTATAAATATATTGTTCCGTTTTAAGGTTAACATATAAATTCATATTGTGTGGATGGTGTCAGGTCTTGGCATTCAGAAAAAAGAATATCAATAAAATCTAGTATTGCATGACTCCATAAACATGTAAAAAAGTGTATTCACATTTCAATAAAATTGCAGCTGTGCTCGTGCTGATAAACATCATCCTCCACACATGTTGGATTCTCTGAATTTGGTGCCTGTTGGCTCGAGGCACAGAGAGAGGATACTTCCTGACCTGGAGGAGACACATGTGCACCCTGAGGGACAAGAGGGTGTTGGGAGGCGCTGCTTGCAAACTCCATGGGAAATGGTTTCTGGGGTCAAATGCTGGTGAAAACATTCAGTTGAAAACTATATAATTTCCATGTATATATTTAGAAGCTACTGTTTTGTAGAGTAGATCCAGATCAGGTACATTCCTGAATATTTCAATTTTGCTTTTATTTTTTCCAGGAGCAAATTCCTCCAAGAGTTTATTGGATGGCACAGATACAGATTTAAATAGTTGCTACTTGTATGAATTCAGCTGGTTCTACACGCCATTTACGCCATTATTTTTTTTTCCAATTCACATGTGTTTATTTACATGTCTGAAGGTACTGGGCTTTTGTTGTGTGACCACATGATGTTATATCTTAAAATGTCACTAGTATGATCATTCTGTTATACCTCATTTATATTACTTACAAATGTGAAGGTAATAGTCCCACTTTTTGAAAAGTGATGGAAACTGAGGGTAAGCACTCTTAGCTGTCAAGTTATCCAAAGGCAGCTAAAAGACCAGACTCTTTCCTTCAATCCACCATGTTTATGCTGGAGTTAAGGCTATGTCATCTATATCTATCCCTTTCAGTTTTCTGCCCTTCCACTGTGTGTGCTTCTTTTTTTTTTTTTTTTTCTGTTTGTTTCTTTGTTTTCTGAACTAGAGATGACATTGCAAAACAGATTTCATATTGATATGTAAATGCTATATATGCAAACTAGGTAAGTATATAAGACTATCCGCTTTTTGACTTTAAAAATATAGGCTGTAGTGTAAGTGAAGATGACCAGGCTTTTGCGCCATTGGCCTCTGGGTATCACCTGAGGCCTTGATCTGAATGCAGAAGGCACGTGAGTGTGGGGCACCCACGCCTGATTACAGACACCTGAGCCTGGGTGTGTGCGCATGTGCAAATGTGCACACCTGTGCCAGGAGGGAGGGGATAAGAGGGCAGCGTCACTGGGGGAAGCAGGCTCAGGTTGGCGTCTTCTTGCTGGCTTGTTTCCCCTGCTCACCACTACAGCCTATGGCATGACGGCGAGGACGGCAACATTCTTCAAATCGCGGGAAACGACGACGCTGAACCTACCCGGCCTGGGCCTGGAGTGGTGCAAAGCAATGCGGATATACGTGCAGAGGAGGTAAGGCTGGCTTAGCTTGCTTGGGTACTTTGGGAGTGAAATCCCCACTTCAGGTGTGGTTGTTTTAGGACGCCCATCGCCACAGTCCTATGCTCCCGCCCGCTTTGTTCTCGCCCTCCCTCTCTCCTCCTCTGGCTCTCCTGAGGCCGCACTGGTATGCTTTGTCCTGGGCTTTCTCCATCCCCATGAGATTTCAAAGTGAAACATGGGAAGACACTGTGCTAGCAGTTGGGGGAAGTGCGTTTGCTCAGTGGTGGATCTTGGGGGTATGCAGGCATTTCCGGCCATTTTATTACCTTCTAGGCTTCTGTTCCATTCTTATCTTTTCCTGCTGCTTTAGCACTACTGTTAGCGCCAAATCCTCGGTCTCAGGAGAAAGCCGAGGCCTTCACCTGAGAGTGACCTGCCTGCCTGACTCAGACACCTACTAATCTACTTGCCTCGTCATAAAGAGCTACTAACACCAGGCTCCAGAGCACTCTTACATGCCCCGAAATGCACTTTCTGTGGTAACCAATTGGGCAGAAAACACAGAACAGAACAAAAACGATCCCGACCACAAAGGGTGCAGGGTGAAATGGTCCGTAAGCTTCCCTCCACACACTGTCTGAGCTCCTGTTTCCCCCTCACCAAAGCCCAAGCCCTTTACACTTACAGGCCTCTTCAGTACCATAAGGCCTTCAACAATTATTTGTGGAGAGAGAATTTCGGAAAATGCCACAATGGAAGGGACATTCCTAAAAATAAGCAAGAGCACAGATGCAGCCCTAGGCCCCAACTCAGACCTAGGCCTGCTTTTTTCTCAAGATGACTTCCCATACTGATTTTATTTTATTTTTAAATAATATAATAGCTTATTTTTACAGCATTTTGTGCATTTTTTCTATCTCAGTTGTAATCCCATACTGATTTTAACTCTTTTAACATCATCTTTTCAATTTTATTCTATCGATAACATGGACTCTTTTGAACTATGAAGACAGATTTTCAAAACTGTAACAAGTAAATGATAAAATGGTTGGCATAAACATACAATATCATAACTGTGAAAAAATCTAGAAGTTCACTCTCCCTGGGACTACAGAGTTCACCCTCTTTAATTTTATCCTTCTATTTAAATACTATTTCTTATGCCCAGTGCAGGGCTTTGGAAGAACTGACCTGCCTCAAATTGGAGGATAATCTTTCTTTCCTATTATCACCTCATTAAAGTATAATGAGGTGAAGAGGAAAGAAAGGGTCATGAGTCAACCTTTAAATCCAGTGAACTGTTGGAAGCACGGTTTTAAACCTAGTGTGAAAATGAGTTTGCATGATAAGGTTGTATCTTCAACTTGTTTTAAAAAAATAGGACTTCTTGGGATGCAATTGAGTCTCAATCTTGTGTGTCACTATAATTTGCTTCTAATTCTACCGAAGTGCTCTAACACGGGGCTCCAGCTTGCATCCCTATCTGGTGCTCCAAGTTTGGATTAGGTGAACTGCAGTCCCATGGAGCAGGAAACACTCTTCCAGAGAATCAGGTAAACTGTGAATGGAGTATTCTGTGCAAAATAAATTAACCACAAAATTTCCCAGCTGGCTTTCTACATCTTCCAAGAATTAACAACATTTCATTATTATTGAATAAACTTGTGGGATTTTTTAAATGACAAATAAATGCTACATAGACACTATATAAAATAAGTCATCCCATCCTGGCAGGAAATGATCTTCAGTTTTCTCTGGGGAACAACACAAACATCTGGATAATCTTGAAATCTTTTAATATAAAAAAGTGGTGATTATCCCTGAACTTATTGCTTTCCACATTTATTTTCTTTTTTCAATGATTAGGATTGTATTTATTTCTCAATGAGGAGTTAAGATGGCTTATGAAGGAATTAATTTTGCAATGTGTTCATGAAGGATACAGTTCTCAGTCTGGTGCCATGGAGCATCACAGAAAGTTCATCGCTACCATTTTCCTCAAGGCAGTCAGGTTTCCTAATTTTACAGATGTTCATTTTTTTTAAAAATTTGCCAACATAGTTTCTTTGGGTTCTGACTGTTGAGCTGAAGTGCCTTTTTCACGTCATGAACAGTCTTACATGGTTATTTATATTTAGCTCTACATTCTCATTCATCACTACCGTCTGGAAGAATTTTGACAAGCAATGTACAAATGTCACATGGGCACAAAAGAATATCTCAGAGGTCTGGAATCTCTGGGTGTATGCCATTCTCAGTATAGTGTTGCATAGCTCTGAGGAAGAATTTCCAGTAAGTTACATGAGATTTGAATTTAGCTTTGACATTTTACTTTGTTGTACTTCTTTGCTTCCCAGAAAGCAGTAGGATTCCTTTCGTTTCACTTTCTCCTCCATTGCAGTCTCCTGTTCGATGTTCTGGAGTGTGTTTGCTCTTTATCCTTTCACTCAACTCACTATTTTTTTTTTTTTTTTTTTTTGGATAGGACATTTGGCAAAAAGTCAATTCAAATATTTTCTTCTAATCTGTTGTGGTGTCTGAAAGAGCGTTTTTGTTTTTGTTTTGTTTTTCTCTCTCTATTAGTACTACATAGAGAGCTGTATTATTTCCCTGTGTGGCGTACATTTGAATTCCTTTATTTCCTTTGTGTTGCTGTGAGTGTTCTGTGTTGAATTATGAGGACCTTGAAGGGAGAGAAGCTGAGTCGTTCCCTCGGTTGCTGAGTCACCAGCTTCATTTTGCTAGGAACGCACTTTTTGGAATGTTGCCATGTCTGGTAATCTTTTGGGGCCCCAAACTCTTGATTTGAAATAATGATGTAAATATTCTATTGGTTGGCTTAGTATAGAGTGATTAGTCCTTCTAGCTATTTTGGAGATGAAAATTGCATCTAAAATGTGCGTGTTTAGGATAACAAGTACGAGGTGATCCCTCATGCAGGTACTACACAATACTGCCTGCAAGGGACCCTGAGGTGAGCTGGGGTCCCCTTTTCTGAACTGTTTTAGGGAGAGGTTCTGAAAGGAGCGTTTCAATAGACCATTGTAAAGAAGTTAACATCCTAAGTAACCTTTTACTCATGTTAAATTTGTTTTGACCACTACACTATTTTTTAATATTCTATACTGAGCTAATAATAAATTAGAAAAGAAAAATAAGTCCCCAATATAATCTAGTCTTTCTGGATTCACAAAGAATAGTCCAAACAACTAAAAATGAACATATTTTACCTAGTTAATCCCAGTCATTAAGTCTTATTTAAAAAAAAAGTAATATATTCACTCTTCTAATTTTAATCCAAATATTTCCCATTTTAAGTGGAGAGAAGGAAAGTAAAACTTCTTGAACATCCACTAAGCTAACTGCTTTAAACCCATTATCCTCAGAACAACTTGTCAATGTGTTATTACCCCTAATTTAAGTGAAGCTAGACTGAGTGATCAGGTGCCCAAAGTCACCTAAACAGAAAATGAGTCAGCATTCACAGCCAGGTTCACTTTCTGCAAACCACACACTAACTGTACATCTCCAGATGAAAGCCACAGAGTGGGAGTACAGTTCACCCTTTCAAGATAGGCAGGCCCTAGTGGCCTCTAATTCCTATTGGCCCTTCCCCCACCAATAAAGAAATGGGTCCAGAGGTGAAATGAACTACTAGCCTTCCTTTGCTAGTTGGGTCAGAGATTGGGTAGCTACCACTCTCCCTCTAGGAAGAGTCCACACTCTGGAATACTGCTTGAAACAAGCGATCTCCCAGCTGTAAGAAATGCTTAAACAGAAATGTGATGATCGAATTATTATACAAGCATGTATAATTTATGGATTTAATGGATGGAAGTTTATATATTTAATGGATGGAAGTTTGGAGTTGAAGACCTGAAAGCTCCCTTCCATCTCTCTGATTTTGGAGATGTATAATTGAAGATACTTTTCCATTATCTTCAATAAAAAATAAATGACTAAAAATTTTTCCTATTTTTCTTGAGGCATTTCATTTTCTGTTAATGGACTCATTTTTTTTAGGACAGTTTGCTATTCACCGCAAAAATGGGCAGAAGTTGCAGAGATGACCCATACACCTTCCACCCCACCTGTACATTGCTTCTTCTTTATCTGTAGCCCCTAGTGGTACATTTGCTACAGTCGATGAGTCAACAAGAAAACAGCAATCTTACCTGAGCCTACATGAGGGCTCTCTCCTGGTATTGTGTATCCTGTAGCTTAGGACAAATGGATGGATCCACCGTTACAGATTCATACAGAGTAGTTTTGCTGCTCTACATGTTTTCTGTGTTCCACCAACTCATTCCTCTCTCATGCCCTCACCTGGACAATTCCTGATTATTTTCCTCTCTCCATAGTTGTTCCTCTAAAGAATGTCACATAGTCTGAAATTTATGGTAGCTAACCTTTTCAGATTAGCTTCTGCTGCATAGAAATACACATTTGTTTCCTCCTTGTCTTTTCAAGACTTGATTGTTGATTTCTTTTTTATTACTAAGTAATATTTTAGTGTGGGAGTGCAGTGCTTTATGTTTATTCACATTCCCTACTAAAGAGTATCATGGCACTCCCAAGTTTTGGAAATTATGAATATTAATCTGCTGTAAGTATCTGGATGCAGGTCTCTTTTTGTGCATATAAAAACTATCTTCAAATCCTTAAATACAAAGGAGTGGGTTTGCTGTATCCTACAGTCAGAGTTTGTTTAATTTAGAAAAAACTAGCACATTATCTTCCAAAGTGACTGCCATTTTGTGCTCCCTTCAGCAATGGATTCAATGTAAGAGCTGACCCTGTTGATGTTCCCAAATCAGGTAGTTCAGGGTAGAATGACAATAGACTAAAGTGCTATTTGGAAGTGTGTTGTTAATCTCCACATATTTTATGATTTCCGAGTTAAGTTTTTGTTATTGCTTTCTAGTTTAATTCCATTGTGATTTGAGAGCAGGCATTCTCTGATTGTAATTAAGTATACTAAGGTGCATTTTATGTTCTAAATACGATTTATCCCAGTAAATGTTCTATGAGTACTTAAGGAGGTGTATTCTGCTATTGTTGATTATAGCCCATGCCAATTATATCCAGTCCATTGGTGTTGTGAGTTTGATTGTGTCCTTATTAACTTTCTGCCTGCTGGATATGTCAATTTCTGAATGGTGTTGCAGTCTTCAAATATAATAGTGGATTCATGTATTGTAGTTTTAACAGTTTTGCCTCCTATAATTTAATGCTCTGTAGTTAGGAACATGCACATTAAGGACCATGATCTCTTCCTGGAGAACTTAGCTATTCAGCACTATTCTTCATCGCTAAAACCTCTCCTTACTCTGAAGTCTGCTCGTTCTAAAATTAATTTAACTACTGCTTTCCTGGGCTGCTATCAGCATGGTGTCATTTTTCTCCATCCATTTACTTTTAATCTAAAGTGTATTTTTATAGGCAGTATTTGTTCTTTTTAAATTTTTATCAATAATCTGTCTTTTAATTTGCATTTGAAGACCACTGATGTTCTAAGTGATTGCTGATGTAGTGGGACAGTATCTACCATATCTATTTTATATTGGCTGTCGTTATTCTTTATTTCCATTTTGTTTGTTTTTATCTGAACACTTTATATGATTTCATTTTCTTACCTTTCTGAGCACATCAGTTATGCATCTTGTTTTTACTTTTCTTTAAGTGATTGCCTTAGAGCTTTTAATATGCGTTTACTGTGTCCAAGTCCACTGTCAAATAACATTATACTGCTTCACATGTAGGACAAGGATCTTAAAATGACAACACAATTTCTCCTGCCCGGTATTATTGCTGTGATTCATTTATATACAAGAGCACACATACTCATACACATAGGCAAATATGTGTGAGAATTTTGTTTTTAACAAGATTTGCCCACAGGAGAAAATACTTAATGAGATTTAATATGAATGAAGGAGTTTTATCAGATTCTAAATGAATTGGGGTATATATTTTTATTTTTCCCATGTTCTAGGTTTTATCAGTATTGCTATTATGTTGAAGAACAAGACCTGTTACCTGTTACATAAATTGAGAAAAAAAGTTTACCTTTACTTTTTATTTTCCCTTCACTTATCCTTTCCCTTGTATTGCTTTTCTTTGTGGATATGGAACTCTGTCCCATACTTCCTTTTTCTGAAGAATCTTTTCACTTTTTCTGCAAGTTAAGTTTATAGGCAACTTCAATTTGAGAGTCTTCACTTCTTTCCCTTTGAAGGGTCATTTCATAGGGTACAGAATCCTAGATTTGTGTCTTTTTTTTTTTTTTTTTCTCAGCACTAAATATTTCACTCCATTGTCTTGCTTGCTTGTGTGGTTTTCACTTCTTTCCCTTTGAAGGGTCATTTCATAGGGTACAGAATCCTAGATTTGTGTTTTTTTTTTTTTTCTCAGCACTAAATATTTCACTCCATTGTCTTGCTTGCTTGTGTGGTTTGAGAGGTCAGAATAATTCTTATCTTTTCCTTCTATAGGTAAAGTGGTTTCCTCTGTTTCTTTCTTCTACTTCTCCCTTTCCCATTATACATTGATTACATGCATTATAATTGTCTCACAGCCTGTAGATACTCTGTCCTGGCTTTTTCAAGTATTTTTTTTCTCCTTTTCATTTTCAATGTTTCTATTAAGATAGACTCAAAATCAGAGTCTTCCTTCAGTTGCATGCTGTCTACAAATAGCTCATGAAGAGCATTCCTCATTTGTGTGATAGCGTTTTAACTTTAGCATTTCTTTTTGATATATATATATTTTTTTTATTTTCATCTCTCTGCTTATATTACCTATATATTTTTCAATGATATCTGACCTATCTGTCCATTATAGCCTTTAGTGTACTAACCAGAATAAACTCAAGAATCTGATAATTCCCAAATCCCTAGCATATCGAAATCTGGTTCTGTAGTTTGCTGCTCTTCCAGTATGATGTCTTTTAGTGTAGCTTATAACTTGTTGATAGAGTGATAGATTGAATAAAAGGAATTGTTACAAATAGGTTTTATTTTGTAATGCAATGGCAAGGTGTAAGGGAGGCCAAGTGTTGTATACTTCTGTAAGTCTCAGGCTTAAGGTAAGCGGATGTGTCTGGTCTATTAAGTTCACTTGTGATTCCCAGTGTCCCTCTTTCCTGCGCCTCTTTAGATGGGAAAGCTGGATAGGTTTAAATAGAGTTTGATAAGTTCCCTTCTCCTACACGGCAAACTAGTGAGGATTGGACTTGGTTATGTTCTTTCCTCTAAAAAGAAAAGACACAAGCCAGGTACATATTTCCCTCCCCGGGGTCACTTAGACTGATTAAACACCTTCAGGCTGGACTCTTCTTAACTAGTTTAATCTACAGGCAGACCTTGCTAAGAATAGTTTCCTCTGGCATAATACATAATGGATCCTTTCCCCCTTCCCTTGATAAAAGCATGAAGATTTCCACCCCCCTCCTCCCCAATATCACTCTGAGAAAATGTAGGGACCCAGGCGATAAAAATCACAAAAGCCTGGGGCCTCATCACCCTAGTGCTGGCCTCCGCTGGGCTTTCTAACTCAGACTTGTCCACACTGAGCCTCTAAAAAGTCCCCAATTACAGTCAGGTTTTCCTGAGATTTCAGCTTGTGGATTCTGCTCTCTTGAGTTGTGATTCCTTTTATCTGCCTGTGTCTCTCTAATTTAGGGGCCACCACTTACTCTGTGAACCCACTTTTCTTATGAATCTGAGATGATCTTTTGTTTGGTCAGCTTTTTATTTGTCGACATAGACAGATGACTTCTATACTTTATGGAACCAGAAACTGGAAGTCTCAGGCTTTTAATTGTTGATCATTTTTATCACTGCCAATGTTCTAAGTCTTCTCAGAGTTCATCTTCCTGACCTGCTCAGGAGCACACAGGATGGTGAGGAAAGAGAAGTCAGCTAAGAGAGGTCAGACCAATTCTCTCTGAGTCTCTCTCATTCTTTCTCTCAGAATATCATGTGCCCTTGCCCTTAGGCAATCCATGATTTAGTTCATTAAAATAGTAACAAAAAACATTTGTTAAGACTGGCACCGATAAGCCAAGAACTGGGTTTCCCATACCATACCCAATATTCAATTCGCTTCTTACACACAGAGTCCTTTTGTTTTTTGCAGTTGGTTTCTGGGATGTTTCCCCTCAAACAATATCCTTTTAAACTTGAAATGTAGCAATGGTACAAGAAAAAACTTTTGCCTCTTAGTTTTTCCAACTGTTTTCTTTAAGTTGTAACATCAGTTATTAAATGACTATTTTAATCTCATATTTTATTTGAGATCAAACTGAACCTATAATGCCAAGACCATTACAATAATTTTTATTTTCCAATTCCAGCATTAGAGGTGAAAGGATGGATAATGAAATGTTGTTTCATTTTTCTTATTAAATAAATACCTAGTAATTAATACAAAGTAAAAAATCAGCTTTTATAATTTTATTAGAATGAGACTTCATGCTGTGTGACTCATTCAGATAATTAAAAATGAGAGTTTCACCTCTCATAACCCCCCACCATGGCTCAAGAGCAACTTCAATTAGCAGTTTAATTACTAGATGTATAGATTTTCTTGACTTTGCACATGCTTATGTTTGTATATAAAAATGAACATGCTAAATGTTGATTTTATCCACCCAAAAAAGACACAGAAATGTGTTTATATAGTTACATATGGATCTACCTCGTTCATTTTAATGTCTGTCTCGTATTCTATGTTATGCATGTGCAATAATTTATTTGACTGTTTTCTGGTTGATAAACATAGAGTCTGTTTTCAGTTATTCACCATTCCAAATAATGGTGTAATAAACATCCTGGTGCATAAATTACTATGACATGTTTATTTTCACCGTTTACCCTAAAAAGTCTGACAAACCCACAATCTAAGACAAGACAAACACTTCACTGTCTATATCCCAGGTTAAACTGCAAAATCTTGCAAAGGAACAAAACACACACCATGAATTATCATACAGTGGGCTACAGACAGCTTCAAGACCCCAGAGATCAATGGATCTTAATATATTCTTAGCAAGGAGAGAGCCCATTTACACACAGGCTACGATCCACAGTTCATATTTATAAAGGGAGGGGACCAGTGGGAGGAGAAAAGTGAAGGTTTCAAAGGGTAGTGCCTGAAATATCAGGCATATCAAAGAGCATGTGAGGTAAGATCCCTGGGGGAAAACCCCGCCTGACACTTCCCAAGCACTTAACAGGAACAAAAGTCAAAGCTCCGATAAGTTTACTGGCACTTCAGAAGTGACAGCCCCTCTTAATCACCACAGTCATCCCTTGTCTCCAACGTTAAACTACTGCAATAGAACCTAGAAGCAAGCTCCGTATACAAAAGCAGTCGCTGTGCAATGTCACATGTAGGTAACACCTGGGTCACCAGCAGAAGACCCGTTTCACAGCATTCCCGTGAATTTATTGGATCTTTCTCCAAACTTAACTTCTCCTTGCTCCAATATCATCTCTCACTCGCCCTCTCTTTTTAACAGTTGTAACTGCTCAAAAACTATAGTTGAACAGTATGTCTAGCACTCTGCTAAGTACCTTTTTGGAGTCGTCTTGTGTAATGGACAACAGTACTCTGAAATCACAGGGTGGCTGTTGCTCCCAGAGGGGCTGCTTAGTAATAGCAGAGCCAAGACTCCAGGCCAGGCAGGCAGGCCTGTTCTAAAAATCACAGGAAGTGATCTATTTTATTTTGAATATTCAAGGAAGAAATCCACCTCTGAGTGATGGGACACTATTAATACATAGTAATGACTGTAGAACTATTCCACTTCTTTTGGCTTCTATTTTGGTTGCCAGGAAACATAATTCTCAGATTATCTGAAGCAGAATATTGATGAAATCATAAAAGCCCAACATGAGGGAGAATTAGTCCTTCAGAATCACTCCTTCAAAATGTGCTTGATATCTATTCCAAAGGTCTAAAAGAACAATTAGACTGTTGAATAAAGTTTGATATCACTGTGAAATCATGGGGAATAAAAGAAAATCAGGATAATAGGAAACTGATAGGTATTTAAGGGAGAAAAAGGGTTTTGCATATTTATATCTTGAGTATTTTGCAAACATATCAATATTCCATAACTGATTATTTAAAAAATTCCTTACTTGAAAACAGAATAAAAATCTCTAGGTAGAATTAAAAAAAGAGAGAAGTTCTAGTTCTTCACATTTTTTGTAAAGGACCAATCTATTTATGTATTCTCAAGTTTCTGACTATAGTTTTGCAGAAAAGTATTCAGCAAAAACTTTCATTGTAAAGTATGTGAAAAAGAAAAAATACAAGGTTGGTGAGAGACAGTTTGATAAAGGTCTAGTCATTTTTACTATCAAAACTAATACTGTTGGTTAAGCAAGCAAGTGAAGATATATCCCATTCTCCTTGTGAATTGAGTGGTTTTACTGTCATTACTATGTATTAACAGGGTTCCATCGCTCAGATCTGTGAATTTCTTCCCTTAATATTCAAAATAAAATAGATCACTTCCTGTAGGGGTGCAGCACATGAGTTTTAGAACAGGCCTGCCTGGCCTGAGGGAAAAAAAAAAGAAAATAGAAAGACACAGACCACCAGCCCACTATAATAAGACTAGACACTTTTAAATATTCTTCAGTAGAAGTCTAGTTTACTAGATTTGTGACTTCAAAAAAAAAAAAAAAAGTAAATACTATCACAGAAAGATTAAAGTTATTTTGAGACTTTTCCTCACTCATGTACTCAATTATAACAAAAACCCATCCTGGACCAAAATGGATGGAGATATATGTATCTGTTTCTATATATCTATATCTATCCACAATCTTCAGAAGATGATTTGGATATTCTAGTTTAATTTGATGTCTTGATTAATATACATTTGATAATGAGAATATTAGATAAGGGAAACATTCGTTTGTATGAAATCTAGAGATGGACAATACAGACAGCAGGTACTCCCCAAAAATTGATGAACAGAACTGTTATTTTCCAAAATGATGAGGCTAACAGCCTTCTGTGGATGAACTTCTGTGGTGACAGAGAGGAGAAGTTCTTCATGGACCCAGAAAAGGAGTAACCTAATAGATAGTAAATCAGTGATTGAACATTTGAGCACCTCCAATACTGCAATGCATATTCATGGTTTTGTTTTCTATGAATTCATAGCCTCATCTTTCCAAAACTCATATTCTCCTGTGGATGAAATGATTTAGTTTCACTCTCTTTCTCTCTGTGTGTCTCTCTCCCCTTCTCGCCCACACTCTTATTCCCTCCCTCCTCGTGAAAGAGTCATGAGATTTCCATTGGAAGAGTAGAGTAAGGTCATATAACAGAGCTCTTTGAAGGGGGAAATTAATATTTGCTCTAAAAGTATAGGTAATGGGAGTCTCCTTAAAGAAAGCAAGAATTACAGAGTGGAACTTAGGAAAAATTATCACTGATGTGGACAGTAGAAAACAAAACTTGTTTCACTTAGTGGACTATGATATTTGCCTTAAAATAAGGTCAGAAGAGTAAGCAATTGTGGGCCAGAAGTACCTGTGATATTGTGATCTTATAATAGGAAATAAACATTTGGTCTTCCTCCTAGTTCCTGGTACCCAGTTCTAAAACCCTTGGAACTTCCAGCAATAAAGCTAATAAAGGCATCTTTTTATGTTAATGAAGCAGTTCTTGGGGATTCCCTTGGCTGGAAGTCAATGAAGCCAGCTTCACATTTCCTCTCATCAAAGAAGGGGAGAGAAGCTGGAATTGATTGCAATCACCGATAGCCACTGTTTTCATCAATAGAATCTTTGTAATAGAAGCTCAATAATAACCCAAAAGGATGGGTTTAAAAGAGCCTCTGGGTTGGTAAGCAGGGGATGTGCTGGCAGAATGGTGCTCAGTGGGCGTGGAAGTTTCAGGAGCATTCTTATGCATTTCCCCCAACAGGCTCTTCCTGAGTTACACCTTTCTAAACTAAACCAGTAATCTGGTAAGTGAAATGTTGCTGAGTTCAGTGATAATGCCTTAGGGTCAGAGTCATTGGCCTTCATAATGAAACAAATGATGAGACTAAAATAAAATAATAGCATTTATTTGAAGTCTTGGATTTGCAAATCAGGGGACACAAGTGTAAGTAAAGCCCAAATTCTACCCTGCTCTAGTCTCGATTGAGGGATTTTTTTTTTTTTTTTTTTTTTAGGAAAGGTAGTGCAGGAGAATATTGCAAAAGACAGATTTTTACCAAGAATTATAATTGGTTATGGATTATATTCCTTGTCATTCATTGCTTTTTGTCAGGTTGATTTTGGTTACCACAGAGATGAGAAAAAGAAGGCAAAAAAAAACAAAAACAAAAACAAAAAACTTTACACGGTGATCTGAGAAGGCCTCACCTAGCTGGAAACTGATTCTTGCCAACCAGTAAAATTTTGTTTTATTTGCTTTTCTTTTGTTTGTTTTGTTTTCCTTTAAGAGTTTAGTAAGATGGAGTTTCAGGCTCAAGGTGGAGCTAGTTCAGTCTGCTCGAACATCTCTTTCTCTCATTGAACTTCTGTTCTTTAGCTTGTGGAAACAAGTGAGAAGCTAGACTTGGACCCTGAAGTTGGGAAGAGAGCAGTCTAACTAAACTATCAGTCCACGGGATCTAACTTTGGGTAGCCAGTGTCAAAACTGAGTTAACTGCTTAGTGGTGTTCAAAGACCGATGCATCAAGAAAAATGAGTATTTACACTGACTCTGTGACACATACCCCCTCATAGTGATGAAAAAGAATTTGGATTCTTTTGAATCAATAAAGTTTGGTTATGACGTGGAGAATAGTAAGAAATAATTTAAGCAACAGAATTGCCAAACTCATCATACTTCAAAAAAGTAAAGTGTTGAATTTCAAAACTATAACCAAAATGTTATTTTTGAAGGTGTACTAAATATAACTCATTCATCATATTCAGTTGTTTCATAAGGCAATACTTTAAATACTAAATTTGATAATAATCCTATTAATGACTTGAATAATTTTTTCTGAAAAATTTCTTTTTAATCCAGTCACATTCTATAACCATTAGAAAAACTTGGAATGCTAATAAGAGAAAGAATGTTTTAATGAAATAAAACATCCAAATACAACTACCCAGACTGCGATACTCAAGTCTCAGTGGAGAAATGCTAAATATTATCAAAGGTCTCTCCATAGCCAAAGCCCTGGGGCATAACACACTCCTCCAAGAATTATGTTCTAAATTAGCTAGTGTTCTCCTAGATCATTTGTTAGCATTTTATAACCAGATCTTGAAATTAAAAACCATCCATATTGCACACTGTCACTATTTTATGCATTATATTAAGAAGGAAGAATTGCTACAGTTTAAGTTTCTCATTGGCCCTCTGCCTCCAAAAACACCACTTTGGAAAGTATATACAACTCAAGTTCTCACCTGACAGGTAGAATACAAAATGTTCTCTTTTCATTTTTGTAGACAAGCCTGGACTCATGCCAAGAAGAATCTCTCTGGCTAATGTCTGCACATTCATCACAATTTTTTTTAAGCATGGGCTTTTATATTGAGATAGCCATTAAAAAATATATCTAGTGAAAAGGAATACATTGCTTTACATTACTTCTACTTAAAAAATGATGCAAAATTTTTTCTTAGCTGTCAATGACTGCAGTCCGAGGAATGGACAAAGAGAAATGACCCTGAATTTCCTATTGAAAGAAGAGTGCGTCTATAAAGAGGCAGGAAAAGGGAAGACTCACAAAGGCATATGTCAATATTCTTCCCAGTTCTCTCCCCAGAGTGTGAAATTATAGCACCCATGTTAATGAAAAGAATGATACTGCTCTTCTCTTTACACCCAGCCATGTTTACACCTGCTTTCTCCTGAATCAAGCAGAGCATCATTCAACTAGAGTTAGCACTTTATAGAGCTTCCATATGAAGCAAGTTAGAGCATAAAAATAATCTGCTGTTACAGCAGCGCAGTCTGCCACTCTCTCCTCAGCTGACCAGTCTCAAACTCTGCATTTGTCCTGCTGGCGGAGTCTTTATCCCTTTCCTGTTTCCCTCAGCCTACAAGAGTTGATAGAGCCCATCAACCAGTCTTGGAGAGTGATTTCAAGCTTTCTTTAATGTCAGCACCTCTTATGTCATTGAGTCTCCACTATAACTTCACCACAGCAAGTCACAGAGTCAGCCCCTACATGGGACAAAGTAAGACTACAACTTTGCAGGAACTGTATCAAGTATTTAGTTTCAATAATCCATGGAATTGTTTAAGAGTATGAGCTCATCATCAGGCTTTTGTTTTGTTTAAATTTTACGATTCCATTTGCCATAAGGGAACTTTTAGATCTTTTGAAATTAGCAAGTTTCCAAAAAAAAAAAAAAATCAAAGTATGGAAGGTATTTATTTAATCATTACTGAAGAGATAAAATTTAATTCAGTTTTCCTCTTGACCAGTCTTAACCTCTTGACCAGTCTTAACCTCTTGACCATCATAAGTGATTGCCCATCAGCTCAGATAAGCACACATCTCTGAGACTCTGCCCGGAAGACTATTCTGGAACATTAAGGATGCTCTGGGAAAGGACCAGGAGAGAATGAGGCTCCAGGCTAGATGTGTGTCTGTGCTGTCAGGACCATGCAGTGCATGGTGCATCCAGAACATTCGAGATTATGCAGAATCAACGAATCAGGCTCATGTTAGCATATGAAGCTAGACAAAGGAGATCAAGTAAAATTTCCCAGGAAGACTAGGAACATAAAGTCCCTTTGAAAATAGCCATTGGATAAACAAAATTGCATAAGTTTTTTTCAAATTAATATTTGGAATATCTTTAATCATTTATTTAAACACCATTGGAAAAGAAATCCCAATAATGATTTCAGCAAACCAGTCCAATTTTTTTTTACCTTATTATAGGCATTATAATTATTCCCTGTACACATTGCCTTTAGCATGTCAAGAAAAAGCCTTTAATGTCCTCATTTTAAAAGATTTACATCATCGCTCTTGCTCCCCAGGATGCTTTCATTTTTATACATCCATCATTAAATGAGCTCAGTGCCCCTATTTCCTTTTTCATTTTCAAAGGAAGACTGGACTAGACTTTATTAGCATTTTAAATCTATTTTTCTAAAGGGAAAAAGATATCAAGAATCAATGGAACTTTTCTCTGTGATATTAAAAATCACTAGGTGGTCTTAAATTTCCTGCCTTTTTATGCTTTTTTCATGTTAGGAACTTGAGACCTATTTTGCGTTGGCTTTTACCCAAAGAGAAGTTGGCTCAAACTTGAACAGGCAAACTGTGGTTTCTTTAAAAAAAAAAAAAAAAAAAAGAAGCACTTTCACTTGACAAATCAACAAAAAATAGTATTAATTTGAATTGCATTGAATGATACAAAATAAGTCCAAATAGTATGGTTGTCTTCCTAACTTTGTACATAGAAAAGTGTTGACTGAAAATTAATTCAGAGTCTCACAAGTAGCCAAGGTGAATGAACCAGACAGGAAGGTAATCTGGCTTGAATAGAAAAATAGTGACAATAACTGTGAACTAGAGATCATTTAATGACAGCCTGTCTGGTTCTATCAAGTTGCCACAGTGAAATCAGGGTCAACTACCATACAAATGGTTAGTCCATAACATGGACCCTCACACTGAAAATGATGATGAATCTAAGTGTCTGTGGAAAGCTTGAAACAGACCTTTTAGGCTACTAGCTGAAGTCTACCTGAAGGTTTCATGTCAGTATCCCCTACATAAGATTCAAAAACAGCCCAATCATCTGTTTGACCCTATACCTTATTCTTCTTGGAAACCAGTCCTAGTAATCAATGTCTGTTTTGTTTGACTTGACATGGCTTTGAATACTAGTTTCATTAAAATGTATATGTCACT
Organism: Condylura cristata; assembly: GCF_000260355.1. Lineage (NCBI taxonomy): Eukaryota > Metazoa > Chordata > Mammalia > Eulipotyphla > Talpidae > Condylura > Condylura cristata. The sequence goes on along the minus strand of NW_004567119.1, from coordinate 9,339,679 downwards.
TACACAAAGGAATTTTTAATATCAAGTAACAGAGTATAATCATAACAAATTTAAGATTTTATTTCTGTAGCATGTTACTATAGTGTTTAGAAGATTGAGGTAACTTATTTTTATAAATTCTCAATGTTTCCTTTTGGGAGCAAGTTAAGGAATATGTACATTTTTCTTCAACCCTGTGTTTATAAGTGAAAGGATTTGCGATCAAACAGCAAATGTTCCCCTGTCTACCAAAAAAAAAAAAATCTGCCTTCAAAAAATCTATTTTTCAAAAAAAAAAATAAAAGTAAAGTCACCTTTCTGAAGTGTATCACATTTTCACAGTATACAAATATTTTTGTTCAGATTGAAATTCTTGCTTCAAGACATCATATCTAAATTTATTAAAGAAAGTATTGAGTAACAAAAACATTCCAGTCCAAAACTGGTTTTGAGTCCTAACTGTTGCTCTTACTTTGAAAGATTTAATTAATCTTTAGTTTTATGACAGGAAAATGAAGATAATACTATCTGTCTCAGCAGGTCCTTACAAAGGTTTTACAGCACTGGTTACAGGGCTTAGAGGCAAGCAGTCCAGCAAAGTAAAAGCAGAAGTCTAGAGCTAGATTCTGGGTTCTAATCCTAACTTTGACTTTATAACTTGTAACCTTTGACAGTTACTTTCACAGACCTGTAATGTGGAAATAAAGATAAAACCTCATATGGTTGTTAAAGAGGTTTGTGAATAACTGTGTTGATTATTAAATAATACCTTTGGGATAGGTTCCAGCACAGAATACATTCTACACAGGTAGGGGCTTCTACTTAAAAAAAAAAAATCTAATATGTGATATTTAATATGAGGAGGAAAATAAGGCCCAGAAAAGGTAGAATGTGCAAGGAAAACAGATGAAATGATTCCCTTTCAAGAGAGTATAAACAACTGAATCATCATGACAATATTTATTTATTTATTTAAAGAAGACTTGTTCCAAAGTCATTGATTACCATAAATTGCCATGAATCACCAGTTCTGAGGGATGTTGATTAGTAAATGTAATATTAAAAAAGAGAAAGTATCAGTAATTTAGTAACTTTGCAGAAATCATGTTTTATAATATAAAATGTTTGATGCTATTATAAATGAGCTTTACTTTAAAACTTAATTTATACTTATTCATATAAACACACAGTAGTTTTTTGTAGATTGGTCTTGTATACTGAGGTCTTGGTAAATTCACTTCGCAAATTTAATAGTAGATTTTTAAAACTGCTTTCTCCAGCAAGTGATTTCCAGCCTCTAGAGCTGAAGAATTTTTCAATCAAAATTCCATTACATACTATGAAATTGCCCCTTTATGATAACAAATATGAATTTTGAAGCTTCTTAATTCTTCATCTAAACCACATTTAACACCTTTAATGATCTTTTCTTTATTCACTTCTTTATTTTGCCTACACATATCCCCCCCAACCAAGTCATTAGTTTCTTTGATAACAGTCTGCTTTATCCACAGCCAAGCCATATGGTATTAAACATATGTCATTAAATTTACTTGTGTTAGTAAATTAAACCTAAACAATGATTAACCCTCATGATTAGTATTTTGGATTCCTGTAAGGGACACATACTCCCCGACCCTATTTCTATTGAGATATAATTAAAATGTATCATTCTGTCACTTTAAGGTGTACAGGCTAATGGTTTGACTTACATATTTGTGAAATACTGTAACTTTAGTTAGCACCCATCATCTTAAACAGGTAGGATAAAAAGAGAAGCAAAAAGTGGGATGTTGTGTGTGTGTGTAAGGAATTGCCCTCAACCACTGTCATGCAACAATGTTAGCATGTTGTACATTCAATCCTCAGCACTTGTCTACCTATAACTGAAAGTTGGTAGCTTTTGTACCTTCCTCCAGTTTCCCCTTCTAGGTTTTTCACCCCCATAGTCTCTGATAACCACAAAGCTGATCCCTTTTTCTATGCATTTGACCTAGTTTTTCTTTTTTTATTTTCATATGTAAATGTGACCCTATAGAATTCTTTTCTCTGACTCCTTTCAGTTAACAAAGTCTCAGGGTCCTCTCAAGTTGGTGCGAAAGGCAGGGCTGCTTTGTTTTTCTGCCTGAATAGCATTTCTTTCTAATTCTGACACTTTTTTTTTTTGGTTGCTTGAACTGACAAGACTTCTGACACTATTTGAGTGTAAAAGATAGCACACTTGTCTGTGGGTTTTTTGTTTTTTGTTTTTTGTTTTTTGAGGAAGAACTTTGAACATTTCACAATTAAGTATAACATTAGCTGTGGGCTTGTCATATATGACCTTTATTTTTGTTGAGGTATATTTCTTCTATACTTAGATCTTTTGTCATGAATGGATATCGAATTTTATAAAGACACCTTATCTGCAACTATTGACATTGTTTTATTTTCTTCCATTCTATTAACGTGGTATGCCATGTTGATTACTTTGCCTATGTTGAACAATCTTGTATTGTAGGTATAAATGCCATTTTATCATTTTATCATAGTGAATGTCTCTCTTATTGTCTGTTCAATGTCATTTGCAAGTACTTTATTGAAAACTTTTATTGTATGTAGGATTTGTTTTTTCTGGTAGTTTTCCTCTCTGACTTTGCTGAGTATCATATGGATATTCTTCTTATAAAATGAGTCTGAGTATTCCTTTCTCCTCACTTGATTTTTTTGAGACCATACTTTTATCATGTTTATTTCCATAAGTAAAATTTATCAATACAGAAAAAATGGTAGTCATTTTGTTTAAATTTCACTTGTCATTTAAACAAATACAAATTCTAAAAGAATCCTAAATATTTCAACAATATAAAAAGCTATGCTCTCTTGTTTCAGAACTCAACTACCTGTATTTTAAATGCAGAAAAAATTTGTTTTGCATTTTTAAAATGAGAGCTATATACATCTATTCTCTTACAAAAGAAGTCTAAACACCTTATATATGATACACTATGAACATGTGCAGACAGATAATACATATTCTGTACTTCAAAGAACTTAGAGTAAAGGTAGTAATAATGATAAAAATAGCACATTTAAGATGTATGCCTAGATACCAGAAACTTCATGGAACATTTTTAAGTGTATTATCCTCATGAAAACATGAAAGAGGTACTGATAGACTAATTTTTGAGCAAAATAAAGCTACAAGAGTTTGAGTCATATGCTCAATTTAATGTGAAGCAACGACTCCAATATCATCTGGTCATCATTTTATTTACCACCTCTAAATTATTTCTCTGATTTTTTTATAATGTCCCTCCATTAAACTAAACCAACACACACTTCCGTAAAGGCCAGGCAGAAAATATCTTAGCCTTTGTGGACTAGGCAGTCGCCTTTACAGCTACTCAGCTCTGCTGTGGAACTGCAGAAGAAGTAGCTGTGGACAGTACATAAGCAAATAGCATGGCTGTGTTCTAATAACACTGCAATATAGATACAGAAATTTGAAATTTTATAAAATTTTATGTACCACAGAACATTTTTTCGAACATTTAAAAGTGTACAGACCACTCTTATATCATGACCTTTGTAGCACTTCTCAGATTTCTATGTAATTGTTTTATAATTAACTGAATAACACATGTTCTCTCCATTTGATGATGGGAATCTTCGTGATGTTGGGAATCAGGTATATCATATTTATTGCTTCTACCAGTACCAGCTAGGGTAGTGTCTACCACTCACTAAAAGATGGCTTAATGAATTAATCACCTCAGTAAGACTCAAGTAGGTTAGGCCTTCCGACTGCGTGAACCTTGATTCAAGCCATTTCAGTCTGTGATTCAATCTGTAAGTGTTTTTGAACATGAATTCTCTAATTTTACCCGTTTGCACATTTTACCCCATTTATAGGAAAATAATCTATTTTTGTCTCTTTTTAAATAGCATATGTTACATTGTATCAGCCTAAATATTTTAGTTTTCCCTTTGTGTTTTTCATCTTATTGGCACTTCTTCAAGTTGCTGCTTCATATCACAAATCTCTGCTCCTCAGGTTTGAAATGAGGTAGCCACCTATCTGTAGAGGAAGAGCAGTTGAGAGTTCTGGCCTTCAGCAATCTGGCTACATGTACAGACATGGGCTTTACATATGACTGGAAGTGGAGAAACCAAATGCAGAAAAGGAACTCAAATGGCTATAAATCTTTACATGTATGCTCCTCAAGGATTTTTTTTTGTATGAAACGCTATCATAGTTTCATTACAATGTAAAAATAGAGCAGTTTGTGCTATTACCCAAAAGTCAATGACTACGTAGCTTATAAACAAAAATGAAGCTCAATCATCTTCAGTTCCAAAATGGAAACACCATTTCAGGGAAAGACAGTGTGTTTGGTAATGGGGCTGTGTGGCAGCCCCACCCCTAAGGGCAGATCATCAAAAGAAGTGCATATGAAGAGGCCAGGAGACATTTATGAATATTACAAATTGGACAATCCCACCAAATTAAATGAAATGTCGGAAAATCCTTTTTCCATCTATTAGCTCTCATTCTGTAACCCTTCAGAAGGAAATGGAACTGCTAGAGAAAACTTCAATTATGTACTCTGAGCCTAAGGCATATTCAAGCCTTAGTGATCCAACTGGAATGGTTTTAAAATTCAAAGGTAATCTAGTGATGTCAATCAGGGCTTTCTCATCATCCTGCATTTTTCTTCCATCAAAGGAAAAAAAAAAAAAAGAAAAATGTCTAAATGTGATACAGCTCTTACAGCTCTAACAAAGAAACATCCAGCACAGAGGAAATGCTGTTTCCCCTTGACGCACTGTCATTAACCAACAAAGGACCAACTGGAGAGGCAGGTGTTTCCTGGGGAGTAGGAGAGATCAGTAAGGGCATTCTCAGCTTAAACATAAGGACAACTTTATGTAAAGATATGTGTCAGTAGTTTCCTTCTTTATTCCCTTCAGTAGAATCTAACAGAGTGGGATTCCTTCAGGTCTTTTTTGTCTAGGTTTCAATGAAACTGTGAGACATCTTGATTAATTACAGTTGTCCACAATCCTTTGTGGATAGGCAGATGTATATGTAGGTTATGAAACTTTTATGGGGAAGATACCCCAGGAAGCATCAGATACTTGACAACAGGGGAAAATAAGTCTCTTAGCTGACTGTTTTGGTTTGGCTCTGACGCGTGTGCTTCATCCCGATCCAGATCACTACCTGTTAAAGGCAGGCGTGTCCTTCTTTTGTGACTTGATTTTATTTGATATCAGTGTTCTGGCTCACAGCAAAATAAGCTGTAATGATGGAACACTGATGAACAGGAATGCATTTCCATGAAATCATGCTAAAATAAGGTCTGTGTTTCTGTAACTTGGATTTTCCTGCCACCCTTTGGTCTGTGCCTCTGTGTGAGAGGTTGAAGGACAGGCGTAGTTCCCTCTGATTAGACCCGTGTGTGTGGCCCTCCTGGGACATCCCAGCCTACCTGGCTCTGGGTTCCGTCAGTCAAGAAGGTGCTGAATAGCAGGCATGGTGCTGGTGAGCAGCTTCCTCCTTCTGGCTAATAAGCCCCTCCCCAACACTGACTTGCCCAGGCAGGACCAGAGTGACCCTCTGCAAGCCCAAACCTTTTCTCATGGAAAGTCTTGCAGCATCCTCCCGCAGAGAAGAAAAAGCAGGACTGAATTTTCTAACCAATCTGGGGTGGCTCTTCTGGTTATTTTGGGTGAGAAGGTAGGAGAACTAGCTGTGTTGTCCTTCTCTCTGCCTGGTAAACGATACTAGTAACTTTACTGATTTGGGGATGAAGTCAATAGTTTTCATGTCAAAACTACTTTTTGGACCTTTTTGAAAAGAACATATTTTCTAAAATAACATTACCATGTTCCAAGACACACATTTAATAATAAATAATCTTAAACAGCCAAGATAAATGGATCTCTTAAACTATAAATATAATAATTTTAGAATATTCCCATGATGGCATGTAGATAAATCCAAATTGATACGGATTTCATTTATCTGGTAATAGCAGAGACATAGGTTGATATTTACCCTTGCAATAGCTCTAGAAAAAAGGGCAAGCTGGTCCTCCCTAGTGGCTCAGCGGGTTAAAGCACAGCACTAAGAAGCTAAAGCCACTTCCACATGAGTTCAATTCCTGCCTGCCCTGGAGGTGACCACAGGGCGCGGCAGACCTCTCCTGACCCTCCCACTGCTCCCCTCAGCAGTGTACTTCGTTGATCTGCCTGTTCTGCTCCCCACTCTGTCTCTGGTGAAGCCTCTCGCCACCCCTGCACCTCTGGCCTGTACCCCAGTTCTGTATACATAAATAAATAAAATCTTTAAAAAAAAAAAAAGGCAAGCTAAGCAGATTTCTATTGTCCTCACAAACCCATAAGAGCAATGCTTACCTGAGTATCCATTTGTACACAAATTATATAACTGTAACACATAAGCAGGCTATTTTGATAGATTGTTTTCAAATCATCATTTTAGTATAAAGCTTCCCTTGGTTTGCATACTGCTAGTAATTGTGAGAAATGAATTAATTCATTTCTTCAGAGAACAAAGGACTCAGAGGATGTTTTTCCATGATACTTGGAGAAATAGACTCAATCTAAATCTTTGGGCATCTAGTATATTTTACTGATAATTGCTTTTATCATTTAAAAGAAAATTACACTTTTAAAAAATCACAACAATAACACTGTGAGGACTAAGCTGGGTGAAAAATAAAGCATCTGTCAGAATGGCGAGGTTCCAAATCATGGCTTTTTGAATTTGAGTGTCAACTTTTAAATAAATCAGGTTTTCCTTTGTCCACTGTAATCACCCAAGGAATTTTATTTTAACAAATATAGAAAATTTATTTCACTACCATTATATTAAAAGTTTTTTAGCAATAGTTCTTTAAGATATTTATTCAAAAAAATCTAGTCTATAAAATATCACTTTTTAAGATAGATGGGTTTTGTTGTTGCTGTGAAAAGTCATAAGCATTGTGTGACCGTGGAGGTTTTGAGAGTGAGTACTCTAACTTCATCCCAGATGTCAACAAATTCTAAATAATAATCACTTTAACCCTTTTAGAGTATCTTCCTTTTAGTTAGGCTTTTCAGTTTGATTGTTAAGCATGAAATTCTGAAAACTGAGTTTAAATTAAGAGTATTTCTTTTGGAGAGGTATATTTCTAATATCTAGCTAACATAAAAATAGTACTTTGCTTAGGAATGGATTATTTTAACTACTATAATCAATATCTATGGATTATTAATCTCCAAATCACAAAACATTAGGATTAAAAATGGAAAACCCCTGGTATGATATTTTCATTTGTCAGAATGAGTAAGCCGAAACCTATACAAGGAATCACCTTGTCATGTAGCTCTAGACTTGACTTGTTTCTAAGCACTATATTTCTTCTATGACTTTAGCTACTTGAAGTCTTAATTCTGTATTTTAAGCTGTTAAGAACAGCTACATGAAAAGTAGGACTTTGTCCTTTTGTCAAAATAACACTTAATAGAGAAGATTCTGGTTTTATAAGGCAAATGAAAATAAAAGGAAAAGAGTAGAGACACAGTAACTGCATAGAATCTGGATGGGGAAGTCTAGTTTGCTTGGATAATTTCATTAACTTTTTTGTGGGGGGGAAACAAAGGGAAGTAGGTGGAGAAATGTTTGTAGAAAACAAAAAGAACAAGTGCTGTGGATGTAGAGAACATGAACCTCTTACACTGCTAGTAGGAAGCTAAATAGTTACAGCCATTATGGAAAGCTGTGTGGAGGTTCCTGAAACCACAAAAAATGGAGTGGAATCCAGCAATTCCACTCCTAGGGATTGACCCAAAGAACACAAAAATGCTGATATGATAGGAAACCCGCACTCCTATGTTTATTGCAGCACTATTTACAATAGCTAAGAAGAGGAAGCAACCCAAATGCCCCCAAAATGAATAGATCATGAAGAGTGATATACATACACAATGAAATATTATTCAGCAATCAAAAAGGTAAACTCAGGCCATTTGTAGTAATATGGGTGGAGCTGGAAGGGATTATCTAAGCAAAATAATTCAGAAGGAAAAAGCTAAATATCAGATGGTTTCATTTACATGTGCAATACAGAGAAACCAAGGAAAGGGTCCAGGATAGACAAAACTTGCAAGCTGACCATATTCTGAGGCACACAGCATGGGGTGGAGGGAGTTGGGGTCAAAAGTTGGTAGTAAGAGCACCAGGGATGGTGGTGATGGGCGATAGGTGCTATTGTACTGGGAAAACTACAGTGATCACACCGAAGGGAAATAATATCTTCTCCCCAAATTAACAATGATGCAAGGTAAAAGTATATCATTTAAAAAGAAACTAAAAAAGAAAAAAAAATGAACCAAACCCCTTTCCAACCAACCAACAGAACAACTAGACTTCCTTTTGCCTGTTTAGGAATATTATAGCTACCTACTCCATGTCTTGGGATAATTAGCCAGTGTCACATACAAACTGAGAGGCAGAAGTACAGCCACTGGAGAAAAGCAAAATATGTAAAATATTCTACAGAAGATGCAGCACTATCTCGTGTGCATGCCATGACCTCTGTCAATGTTGGAAAGAGTTTGGCATTCAGAGAATGCAGCTAGTCGTCTTGGTTTAAGCAATTAAGTAATAAAAAAGAGATGTACTATTTCTGTTTGAATTTTAAAATATAGTGAGGATACTCCTGAAGAGTCAACTTCAGAAAAGTGCAAAGTTAAACTCAAGTTCCTAATGAATATAGATTACTCTTGATGTTTGGTGCTTGTTAATGCTCCTTTATTGCTCATTTTACACTAAATGTCTCCTCATAATTACTTCAGTATCTACAAGCCATCTTGCTCAAGCTTGCATTGTTTTCACAAACTTCCTTGAAAAATTTTCAATTACATTCCATTCATGAGGTCTGCTAACAGTACATTTCATACCGGGTGGCCTTCTAAGAGGTTTGATAGGTGTCTACATGTGTGAGTGAGAGAGAGAGAATGCTGGGACTCTAACTAACTAACTGCTACGTAAAACCTTCAGAGACTGACTAGGTGTCCAGATATTTCTCTTTCGGAGACATCCACACCACTCAGTAGTTATCCCCAGAATCAAGGAGATTGGCATAGGGAAGTGCAAAGACTCTAAAAATTGAAGTCTAAGGTAGTTTGGTCTTCTGATTCAGCCAGAACACTTGCTACCAATAGATTCCCCATTCCACGACGGGTGCCCTTTCATGCCCTGGCTGGTGCCACTTCTGTGTTAGGTGCACTGCGGTCAGAAGAAAGTACAGGAGCTCGGCGCCATGGCTCGGGAGGGCACAAGGCAGCCCGTTTATACAATGCACTTTCCCTTTTCACAACTTCCAGAAAATGAAAATAAATATATATGTAAAAGAGGCTCTGCTTTTTGAAAAGGCGAAAGTATCCTTTGGAAATCAAAGAGGCAAACCTATCTGAGCAGCTATGTGTGGAATGATATGTCATTTTGGAAAAAATAAAAACTTACTCCACTTTGGCAAAGCAAAGTAAGTGGCATGAATGTTCAATGTGCTGAAAATGCTTACAGCGGTAATACAGCACTCCTAGAAATCGCTTTCAAAATCTCGGACATCTGACATGGAAACTAAATTTGTTGGAATGTTTTAGTTCTCAAGTTCTTCCTTCCCTGTCTGGAGAGAAGATTTTCTGCCCTTACTTAAGTCTGAAGATTGACTTGCAGCCATGGGACTGACCAGACGACTGTAAGCCAGCAGAAAGCCAGTGCATACATTGCCCTCCAGATCTGGAGCAGGCCGGTTCCCCTAAACACTGTCTTTCCTTGGAATGTCTCCTGCACAACAACCGAACCAGGCTTAATGTGTGCTTTGCACAAAACCTCAACCCTTGCCCAAAAGCTGGATTTGTAACCAAGAAGTAAAATCTCTTCCAGAGAGCAAACCCATCAGCTTAGTTCATTCCTTTAATATCTTTCTTATGCAAAGAAAAGTATGAACTCATTAGTAATGAATTACAACATTAACTTCCCTATTTCAATTCCAATTTCAACAGAACTGCAATTACCAAGGGAATTATCTAAACTCTGTGTGTGTGTACATGCAAGAGAGAGAGAGAAAGAAAGGGGGTTAAAAAGTATCTATATATATTAATAGGACAAAAAAGAACACAGGAAATAATTTAAAGCCAAGTTAATACAAAATGCAGGTCATAATGAATAGGTACACGTATACAGTAAGAAATAGGGTTTGAGCCCCTTGCCTAGGGTCGTTGAGATACGTACAGGTGCTCATGAGTCTCAGGCCTGCAACATCCGATGCCAGACAGAGAGAGCTGCTTTCAGCCATGGTCATGCTTCACAACCCCAAATAAAGTCTAAGGAGGCTTCCTTCCAGGCTTATTCTTCTATCCTTGGAAAGATACTGTTTGGATTGTATGACTCAACTCCCCCAAAGTGAAGAGATGGATTCCTTTCTGTATTTCTAGAACCCAAGAGAAGAGCTGGCACACAGGAGGCCCTTGGTGTATGCCTGGGAGACAACCCAGCCAGAAGATACCACAAGCCATAAGTTTCAGTGGAGACCAGCCCTCCGCCCAAGAGCTCACAGGCCCAGAGAAGAGACCCAGAGAAGGCCTGTGTGACTGTGATTCCTAGCTGTTAGCCCTGACTCTTGCAACATTGGAAGGACCGGGGCTCAGCTGTGTGGTACCAACACCATGCTTACCAACTATGCCCTACTAGTCAATATACCTTTCCAGGAGTTACAGATTTCTTTGTGTCTCCAGCTCTAAACCTGCTCATAGCTCCAAACTCAGAAAACCAAGTTAGTTGGTCCTTTGGGGTTGAAATCAGCACAGGCCCCAGGGGGTACATCTGTGATGGGGAGGGGGTGGATGGCAACCCGGGCTTGCCCCGCAGTAGTGACAAGGACGCAGTCTCCTTAAGTGAAAGGCAATGTTTACCTTAAACTACCCTCCTTTTTTTTTTTTTTTTAATTCCAGGAGATATAACACAGATTGCTGGTAACCATAGCAATCAGTTCAACTGTGAGCACCCTCATTTATTCAAGGCACAGAGGCAGTATAGGAGAGAAAACACTATGACAAGTAGGAACAATAGAGTTTAATTCCGGATGCCAAAACAGGATGGACCTGGTATTGGATTCCCAGCCATAGGAAGCATGCTACATGTTCTGGGCTTCATCTGTTCTCTCCTGACCCTCAAGAGTGATATTAATTTCAACTTCTTCCAGAAATAATGATTAATTTCTTTGTAGGACAATCTGGAGAGTAAAATAAAAATATGGAAATCTATATTCCGGGCAGTGCACTCTGCAAGAGATAACCAGCTGAGAACCATAAACCAATGTCAAATGTACACTTTTTCAAAAAGCTATAATGCAGCTTTTTTTTTTCCAGAGCAGTATTCAACTTCCTTTGGTTAATTAGTAAATCAAATATCTCCCTGACTTCAGTCTCTTTATACTCCTATAAGAAAAGGAAAAAACAAAACAAACAAAAAAAAAACCACATGGAGGTTCCAAAACTCATCTGTATCTTGATATTTTCATAGATAAAACTCAATATGTTTGAAAGGTACACAAATATCAAACACTGAATAAAGAGTGAAAGATACAAGGTAATTTTCATCCATAAGGTGTTGCCTCTTTCTCATGCGGTGAGGTCCCATCATGGACAAGTCAAGGGAGGTTTATAAAGATGGGGTAGACATATACCCCAAGTTCTTATTATGTGTAAAGCAATAGGAAATAGAGAAAGAATTCAAAATATTTTATTTCAAAACACTTGAGCTTAGAAAGGAAAAGGTCAGTGGGGAACCGTGAAGGAAATAATGGTTGAAAGCATGACTTTGGAAAAGTATCCATTTAATAAGAAAATTCTAAAAATATATTACTTAGCTTAATGGTAGTAGAATCAGTTTGATTAAAATCATCTACATTTTAACTGCAGAATTTGAAATTTCTTAAAGCTATACTTTGCTTGAAGTTCAGTCCATCTAGCAGACTTTTAATTCAGAGATTTAAAAGTGATGAGAAATAATTTCTTAAATATAGTGAATGTGGGGATTTTTTATTATTTTATTTTGGTTCTCTGATGCCCCCCCACTACGTCCACCTCTCTGACCCAGGCTGTCACCAGCAGCCAATCCCAGTCACCTGTCTTGGAAAATAAATTCAAGATAACATTACCTCATGAGTACCAGAAGGAAGAGTTACCTTTGAGGCTACCAATTAGATAGATGGTCATAGATTTGCTAGTGCTCCTAGCAGTGAGAAACTTCACTAATGTTAAATAACGGTGTGCCGAGAACTGGTCGTCATTCACCCAGGACAGCATTTACCATAGTAAAACTTTCTTGTTAATCCTGGTTATCAACTATTTGTCAAGAAAATTAAGTGATGACATTCATACCAACCCCTTCTTCAGAAAACCAAAAACAGCTAGAACATTGACTCATGTATTACCCTTGGAGCTTTTCTTTGAGTCAATGAAAACTGCTTTTTTCTTCTTAGCCATTCCCTGGTGGTAATTATTTTAATATCCATGTTTGTATCTACTGACTACAGTTTAGTCACTATCCCTACAAGCTAAATGCTTCCAGGCCTCTTCCTTACATGAAATCATAGTAGTGTTACTGTCCACTACAGCAGTGCTTTGCCCCATCTCCATGAAGTGGGATCTCAGCACTCCCTCAACCCACCTCCCAGTTTTTTCTAGAGTACTCATGATGGTTTTTCCTTAGTGTCTGGGAATATCTCTGTTCATGTGCCTGTGTTCCTACTCCCTCCTCCAGACCCCTGAGAGCAGCCTCCCTTGTTCCCCCTATGGAAACAGCAAGGCCATGCCAAGAGTATGCATTGTTTCCAGAGCTTCAGACAAGTGTTTCCTGCTCAGTGCTGTCCCATGGGGACTGAAGCAGGACTGTGCTTTAATTCCTCTCCCAAAGACTGCTGACTGCTGCTGACTCTTCTCCTTTCTCAAGGTGTCCCTCCTCAAGGTGTAAGACTCACATCAAGAGAAAAGACCTCATGCTAGCGCTGCTTATTGTCTTCTAGGCCTAAATCTCGTTCTTGTGCTTTCACTCAAAAACCTAAAGTCAACTCAGTTTCATAATCTCCAAAGGATCCTAGTCCACCAGTCCACAAAGACCAACACTGATGGCCAGTCATAAGGAAATCTGAAATTCAGCTATTTATAGCAAAATGGAGGGAGTTCGAAGGAATTATGTGCAATAAAGCAAGTAAGAAATGACAAATAAATACTGAGCATTTGCTTAGCAAACAATTTCACATGGTAAAATGCAAAATCTAGCAGATATGAATCTGAGGTTAAGAGGCAGTGAGGAGAGAGAGAGAGAGTGGGACAGGTGTACATGAGGAATGGTAATTAAATTAAAATAATTGTAATTTTAAAGTAAAAGCAGTACATGTCTATGATAGTAAACTTGGAAAATATAGAAAAGAACAAAAAAGAAAAGATGCCTGTTTCTAAAAAAAAAAAAAAAATAGACCAAAAGATCCAGAATATATAGAGAATTCCTAAAACTCAACCACAAAAACCTAACCCAAGCAACCCAGTGCAAGACTGAGCAATGGAATATCACAGAGATGTTTCTCTAAAGATGATATAAAAGTGGCCAGTGAGCTAAGAATGCAGATATAAACCAAAAAGATGATTCGCTCACAGTATTAGGATAGTTTGCAAATAACAAGTTTTGGTGAGTATGTGGAGAAACTGGAACCCTTGTATATCATTGATGGGAAAGAAATATGGTATGACCTCTATGGAAAGCAGTATGATTTTCTCAAGAAACTTAAAGCAAAAATAGCATATGACTAAGCAATCCCACTTACGGGAAAGCAGGTGTCAAAGAGACTTTTGTAAACCCCAATTCACAATTGCCAGGAGGTGGAACAACTCAAATATCCATTGATGAATAAATATATAAACAATACAGACAATGAAATATTATTCAGTCTTAATAAGGAAGGAAATCCTGTCATATGCTACACCATGGAGGAAACTTGAGTCATTCGTAAAAAGACAAATGCTGGGTCCTCCCTGGTGGATGCAGTACTACAAGCTGGCCGCAGTTACTTCAGTGTGAGTTCGATCCCCAGCCCTGGAGGTGACCCACATGGCACAGCAAACCTCTTCTGATCTGCTCGCTGCTCCCATCCAGCAGTGTACTTCATTGATTTCCCTGTTCTGTTCCCTGCTCAGTCTCTGGTGAATCCTGTCACTGCCCCTGCATCTGAGGTCTGTGCCCCATTTCTGTATGCATAAATAAACAAATCTTAAATAAAAAAGACAAATGCTTATGATTTCACTTGCATTATGCATCAAAAGCAGTCAAAGTCATAGAAATGAAAAGTAGAATGGTGATTGCCAGGGATTGCCAGGGACTGGGGGAGAGGAAATTCCAGTTGTTGGTTAATGGGTGTAGAGTTTCAGTTTTGCAGGTGAAAACTGGATTTGATTCTTCCTTGTGTGGGAAACCAGGATCAGTCCCTGTCCTTATTTAAAAATCAGCTAACTCTTTTCTACTCTGTATCCCCTTCGAAGTCAGGTGGGGACCAGAGAGAAGGAGGAAAAGGGAGCAGCTTGGGCAGCTCCTGTCCTAAACAGCCTGGAGGTTATCCACAAAGTCAGCTTGGATCTCCCAGGAGATGCTGAGAACTGCACAGATCTGTTTGTAATGAAGCTCTGTTTCCGAGCCACCCCCTTTTGTGAATATCCCTCAGAGTTCTTTCAGGGTAGTGTTGTAGGCTGGATTTGGGTGCTCCAACAGACCACCTTGCTAATTATCACTTCTTCCTCAACCACTCCTGGGCAACTCTCTCTTCCCCCAAGGCCAAGCATCCTGCAGTGTAGGTCCTTGACTATACTAGAGAAAGGTCACATAGCATTTTGACTTAAAGAAGCAGAGATCCATAATGTAACTGACATAAGCTCACAGCTTAGCAAACCACAGATCCGGGTTTGAGTGAGAGCACAGATACTTTTTCATTCCATGAATTTAGGTGATTTCCTTAGCTGCTCTGAGCCTCAGTTTACTTACTGAGTCAGTAACACTTGCCCAAGGGAGTTGTTAATGAGGTTTATATGCACAAAGGAAGCCATCATTGTTTGGTAGATGTGCCAGCCTTCTAAGGTCTGTTCAAAAAGTACTAATCTTTACTGGTTAACATTATTACTAGAAAATTAACTCAAAACTCTGTTGATGGAAGCTTGATACCAAGATATTCTATAAAGATAGGTAATTTGCTGCAAAAACAATAGGAGAAGATGTAGATTGTGCTTGTATTTCCCAACTAGTTAGGTCTCCATGCATATAAATGAACTGAAACAGACTAGATTAACAAAGTGTTTCTTATCTTTATTTTAGGATTTAAAAAAAGCAGCAGGTTTAAATAATGACCATATTTGAAAGACTCTAGAATAACACAGGATGATTAAAGGTCTGTCACCACAGACTGGATGTGTTGATTTCATCTCCCCAAAGGTATCCACATAGCAACTTGGCAGTACACAAATATCCGAAAAATTCTGACAGCTTTAACAGAAAATAATAATTGCACCCTTACCTAAAATGTTAGGTCCCAATTTCATTTTAAAGACTCAGAATGCTTTTGACAAGCTTTTTTTTTTTTTTTTCAATCCTGTCATTGTGAATTTGAAAGAAGGACCCAACACACAGGTACTTAACAAAATAGGTATTTCACTGACAGTTTTCCAAACTCAAACCTATTGATCAAAAGGGGAAGAGTACAGAATCACAAGCTCGAGGAGAATACTCTCAGCTCTACTGTAATCATAGCTCACTGTCTGGCCTATCACCGGTGATTTAAGGCCATGGCCCAGCATCCCTGCATCCTGTGCAAAATTTGTCAAGGTTTCCCCCGGGCAGCTGGTGCCCGGTGAGTGTTTGCCACGTGGCACTGACTTGATCATCCATCTTTTTCACTAGACTTGGCTTGGAATAATTTAGGCTTTTTTTTTTTCCCAAAAAAAAAAAAAAAAAATTAAGTGATCCA
>NW_004567119.1:9295324-9323536 GCF_000260355.1 Condylura cristata | reverse complement strand
TTTTTTTTTTTCCCAAAAAAAATTAAGTCCACCCACGAAGGAAAAAGGCAGAAGGATATTGTGGCAAAAATGCTATCCTGGAAAACAGATCTTGGTTCTGGTGCCAACTCCCTGTGACTTTGGACGACTCACCTGATCTTTCTAGATCAAGTTTCTCCATAAAGTGAGGCTGCAAGACTAGGTCACGTGCCAGGCTGTCAGGCACAGGCCCGCTAAGACATTCACAGGAGCAGAACTGGACACTCTTGCAAGGGACAGGGCACGAATGTTCTGGAATAATTTCAGAATCATTGGATTAAGTGGCAACTCTCCACAGTGACTGCTCCAAAGGAAATAACCACATTTACTCTTTCTGGTTTTCAGAGTTCTGTTCATTTTTTTTAAGTCACATTAATTTTGCAGTTCAAGTTAGTCATGAGGATATAATCAAGAGAGCAAATGTCCAGCAAAAGTCTGCTGTTGCTTGGCATTTTATCCATCATGATTTAGAGTTCCTTCTTTTATTTGTTGCTTAATATATTTGTCCCAGAGCACAGGTTTATGTGTGTGGTGTGATATGATGAGAAAAGAATGAAAGAAGTTTAATCTACTCTTTGGGCTTCATCCACTCAACACATACTTTGACAGACCCTGAGGCTCTTAATGTATCCCCAAGGTCTCCAAAGATCTGGAAAGATCTAATATTCCTACGGGTGATTTACAAAGCTCACATTTTGCCAAGTCACATACAAATAGCTGGAGCGTAAGTCTAGTTTATCTCCTTTCCCTGTCCTCTCCTATGACTGTCTCTCGATAGCCACGCAGAGCTCTCCATAGTCACCTCTCCACCCCACGGCGGTGACATAAATGAGCAGGCAGCTGTCCATATGCCACTCAGTCCATCTCAGAGACAGACTCTGAATTTCCCTAACTCACTCACCAGCAGCGGCTCCCTAATTTTTAAAGTGTGGGCCTTTACGTCGTGGGGGGTGGGGGGGAGGTTATTGTGTAGTATTTGTTTTTTAACACGGCACATAAGTGCACTTCCTTTCTCCCCTGGTAACGTATGGGATAAATGGGATTCTTAACTCACACAAAGCTCGCTGTAGACCCAATGAATGGCACAGATCCGACACCCACCCACACACTTCCCTCAGTTACAGATCCCTGAGAAAGACCAGAAGTTGGCCATGGCTGTGCTGAATATGTACTCCTGTTGGATTTCCATGGGATTTGGTTTCATTAGGTTGTACATGAAATATGTTAGGAAAAGAACACTGTTGCTCTCTCTCTACCTGAAGGTTCAGCTGAGTCAGAGAGGTTTCAAAAGGGGAGACAGCTGCCACCCCTATACCCGGACCCCAGAGAGGAGTCCCTCCAAGCACCTCAAAGCAGCCGAGCCCCAGCCTGCTCTGGATCACTGTGGAGCAGAACCAATTTTTAAATGTCTTCATCTGGTCCCTCCTACTTTGATGGTTGCTCTGGGGGTGGTGAGAATCAGGACGCAGTGAAAGCTGCTGGGACATCTGACTCCTTATTTTCTTGGCTCTACATGTCTTCACTCTGCACCAGTCCTCCCGACTGTGCAGAATTTCACTTTTGAGAGCACAGGCAAAAAGAGACACGCAGAGAGAGCGGGAGTCTTCGCCGCTGTTCAGAGACCAGGGAAGCTAGGCGAACCCCTCCGGGACGCTGCCCCCCCACCAGTCAGCACCACTTCCCATAGCCTCTGAATGGAACTTCCGCTCCATGTCCCACCCAGGACGGGGCATGTGTTCTCGGAGGAAGCCAATGTCCATCAACCTCCTTGCATTTCCAGAAAACAGCCCCACCTTTCTCTTTCTTAAGCGTGAACACCTTTGGATTCCATAGGTAGATGAGTTATAGTGGGAAAAGCAAGATACAGAATAATCTGGAAATAAATCATATACTTAAACCCATCTCTGCTGCTGCAGGGAAATGCCTAGCAAGATGGGGTCATGAAACAACTTCCTTCCAGAATCCTGAATCACAATCCATTGCTAGGAAATGTGTCCAGAAGCTTGAGATAGTCAAGCAAGCTCTGAACAGTCACTTGGTCTGAAAATGTACAAAGGATTCCAAAGTGAGCAGGAAATGTGGGCCTGGTAGAAAGGAACATCCTCCTCTCCCACCTGCTCGGGTCTGCCCCCAGAGAAGGCAGTATTTGCCTGAGCTCAGACCTCTCCTACCACCCAGTGGGAGGGTCAGTTAACACTGCATGGCACAGAGGCTGGCACCACCTTATAGCAGAGCAGATACGGTGCTGTGGTGTCCAGGGACAGCACGGACATACCCACTTCCTTCTTTCACTTCCTGTTTCCACTCTCTTTTCATTTTTGCTTTGTGTCTCAGAGGGCCAGGCCTGCTGCCCTTCTTCCTGGGCACACACGAGGTCAGTCCTAGCTGTGAGAAGTAGCCTCAGTCAGCGAGAAATGAGCCCTCCGGGGAAAGTTGCCTCTCCTGGCCTCCTCTCCTCCTGCAGGACAGGGAGCGGCAGCTGACTGGTCTCTGTCAGTATAGAGCGGACTCCTTGGGATCTGAGACTGCCTCACAAGGGAAGACGGAGGCCTTGCCATGGAGGCTTTTGGGATTAGATTGTTTTCTCAAAGTTCAACAATAGGGGTGCCTCTGTTTGCCCAGCCATTAACCAAGATGGTTCTTCCTTTTTGCAGTAGGTTGTTATTCTTCATAAAGACAATCAAAATCTACCAAACCCATAGAGCGCACAGCACGCTTACACCACAGAGTCTACACAGAACCAGGTTTCCATAACCATTACTAAAGCAGAGCAGAATTTTCTAAACATTACACATTACCCTTAGCAAAGTGTCCAGGCTGTTTTTTTTTTTTTTTTTAAGATGTATTTATTCATACAGAACTGGGGTATAGGCCAGAGATGCAGAGGGTGAGAGGATTCACCAGGAACAGAGTGGGGAGCAGAATAGGCAGATGGAGGAAGTACACTGCTGAGGGGAGCAGCGGGCGGGTCAGGAGAGGTCTGCCACGCCATGTGGATCTCCTCCGGGGCAGGCGGGGATCGAACTCATGTTGAATTGGCTCAAGCCTCTCAGTGCTGTGCTTCAACCCGCTGTGCCACCAGGGAGGGCCCACCAGGCTGTTTTTTTTTTTTTCCTTTTTTTTTTTTTTGCAAACGGTGGGTAAAAATATGTGGAAATTTGTAATCTATCATGTTCTTTAACCCTAAAGTCCTAAAATTCAATAAAATGTGATGAAACAATAGCCTAACACTCAGGTCAATCATCTATTAGGTTTAAAAACACAACAAATTTTTCCACAGATTCACAGTGCTCTTCTCAAACTGTTGGTGCCCCCTACTATCTAATCAATGAACAGTCTTCAGCAGCTACTGGAGAGAGAGCAAACTCCAAGTCATCAGCCCCCAGTTAAGCTGGTTCTGGTAAATACTCTGCCTGCAGTTGCCCTGTGTTACAAATCAACAGATAGACTCTTTTTGTGCCTTTCACAGAAAGCTCTTTCTTACCTGAAGAAAATTAGTCTCATAAAAATCTGTCCCTCAAGTACTTTTCTTGCAGTGGTGCTGATACCAGCACAATCAGGAAGTAATGGCAGTGTTCTCGGAAAAGCCAGTTTGCACTGAGCTCTGCAGGCCAATGAGAGTGAAGATTAACGCAAATAAACTTTGGAATGCCAGCCAAACCCCTGAAGCTTGTCAGCAGTTCACCTACGAAGTTGATTATATTTTTTCAGTCGTCCCTTATCCCGAAATGACCTGATGGAAAAGCCAGTGTCAGATGACGCATGGCGTCGAGGGAAAACTCAGCCGACACAACCTCGCAGCCCCTCCTCCAGGTCCTCGTCTTCCCCAGTGCCCAGGGCACCCTGGGCACCATTTCCACCCCAGCAAAACACGCCAGACTTCAGTTTCATCTCTAGAAAAGACGCGGTCAACAGCATTCATAGACTTGATTTCGGATTGGGAAATCTCAAGCCCCTCATTAAAGTGTCTCTTCTTTTCCCCCAATAAGGGGTATTTTTATATATTTTGTTTATATGCGTTGGTGATTTTACAAGTTATTTTATTAACTGATAATACCCAAAAAAATATTCGGATTTCATTCAAAATGGAAACTGGAAGCACTTCACTGTTTTAACTTCTTTTTTCCCCCAACAAAACTTAACTCAGTATTTTACCTAGCTTGACTTTTCCAATGTGGTATTTCATAGCACCTTGATTTATAGCTGGGTATATGTAAAGGTTATGTCAGCATTTACATTATAAGGTCATGTTTTTGTGGGTTTATAACTAAGTCATAAAAAATAATTCTGACTGAAAGTTGGAATGCCAAGTTTCCACTCTGAAACACAAATTTGTTCCTGGATATAATACGTGCGCACACATACTCACCCACTCACACACTGAATTCTACATTTACTCTTTTGTAAAGTGCTTTTACTCATACGTAACCTTGATGAAAATAAATGGGACGTCAGGGTTGGAACGTGTAATCTAACACAGCTCTCATCTAATAGTAGCCACTAAAACCAGAAGCTATGTTTTAATAGATTTGGAAATTAATAAAAAAGAATGTTCTAATTTTCAAATAATTATGAACTAAAGGGCAAAAAGATAAAGTAACACCTCCATAATAAATAATTTTTATTAACCCAAAGTGTTCGCAACTATTCCACACTGGATAGTAAATATTCTCTTGATCTCTCATAGGTGAAGTCCAATGTCCTGGAACACATTTGTTATAATTCATCATATACACAGCAACAGACAGTGCCATGCCGGTAAACCAGGCTGGCGCTGGACCAGGTAAGTAATTAAGCAAACATGTTCCTATGTCACGCAAGGCTTGTGGGGCCATTTTTTTACATGCCTGTAAAAAAAAAAGATTTCTAGTCCATGTTTTAGACTTTCTAAAGTATGTAAATCTGTTGGCTTCAATTTACATCTTACTGATTTTTGCATTATTAGACTATTTATAGATCCTAGAACATACCTGAATAATTTTTCCTTAGTTCTTTAACATAACTATATTTTTCACTTTCATGATTGTGAAATCTGTTAGCAAGTAAAAAACAATATTTTCACCGAGACATAAAAGATTGAGGATTAGCAGGGAAATCTGTGACAACATAAACACCAGAGTCTTAATTAAAAATATGGCAGTTGGTGTATCTGAAAAATTATTACATGACTACTTAATCATAGAACTTATATACCAAATAGGACTGAAAGAAGAAAAGGTAATTTAATGGAAATGTAACAGTTGCAATGCATGGATCTTAGCTCAGAGGTTAAGGGCATGAACTAAATCGTGGC
This sequence comes from Condylura cristata, assembly GCF_000260355.1. Taxonomy (NCBI): domain Eukaryota; kingdom Metazoa; phylum Chordata; class Mammalia; order Eulipotyphla; family Talpidae; genus Condylura; species Condylura cristata. The sequence goes on along the minus strand of NW_004567119.1, from coordinate 9,318,225 downwards.
TTTAAATCATAGCTGTAGAATTTATACTAGCTACAATCTCATTGTGTCTTGACATCCTCATCTGGAAAGTGGGTACATTGTATCTGAATTGTAGGGAAGTTTTAAAGTTTAAATGGGTAATAAGTGGAAAATACTTTCAAGGCTGGTATATCATAAATATTGCACTGGTTTTAACTAAAATTATTGGTATTATGTCATTGATGATGATGATGTGACCAAACTCAGAAGAAAAATTCTGTCTGAAGAGGTAAACTTATTTAATGACAAAATTCTATGTTATTCTCCAATCCTGGTTCTTTACATTTAAGAAAAAATTAACAAAGAGAAAACTTAAGTTTCGGGAGAAAACGGATAAAAATCAACCAATGTTAACTTGTTATGACCTTACTAAAATTAGACAACTTGAAGAATTATAACAAACTGTGAAATGTTTAACACCAACCCATGACTGACTACTGGGGGAAGTATATAGTGTTCCCATTTGTCACCTGGGGAGTTTTGCAAGTAAGGATAGAGAAGAGCTAGTTTGTCTCAACTTCTGAGGTTGCTTAAAGCAGGTGCTGGTTTCACCATTGAGAAGGTGGGAAAGATTTAGGTTATTTTAAGTCTCAGAAGCAACCCCAAGGTGCTGAATATCAGCCTAGTTACCTTAAATAAATGGAGACCATCACCCCTTCATGAGCATGAGAAGGGAGGAGCCTGAGACTGCCCAGTGAATCCAAGGGGAGTCTGGTACCACCCAACCTAGAAACAAGTCAGGAGATTGTATTTTACCTCTCTTTACCAGAAAAAAACACCAGATAGTGGTTGATCTGGTGCAATCAGTGATTGAAAGCAATCAGTGGGCTCAAAGGCATGTACTAGAAGTCGAGAGGGAAGAAAAGACACGAAGTGATTCCATCTGAGTGTTTCCTAATGAGAAAAAATTTGATTTATTTTTTAAAAATGCTTTCCAAGTCTCAGAGTAGTATGAAGATATATTTGAATTAAGTAATCCCTTCAAAACACCAACAGTAGAGCTACCGGGATGCAGAAAGACCAATGTCCTCCTGTCGTCCTCTCATATTTTCCCATCATGGCTGAGTCAAGCATAGTTTTCTGGATGCAGTCAATAACCACTGCCAAAGAAGACAGGGTATCCACTTCAGACAAACCAGAGTTCCTTTCAGGGGAGACCAGTTCCTTTCAGAAGCTCCTTGTGGGGGACACTAGTGGGTGGTACAAAGCCCTGTCCAGCAGAGATAGTGGTTGATGTGTATCCAGCACAATGTTAGTGCAGTGCATTTCCTGTTGGGCTGCTCTCCACCCACCACACCAGGCCTGCTTGTGTGAAGCCACTTGAATATCTCCTCTTGCCTATACTTCTGTGAGCTGCGATGAATGAAAATAATGGCAGAAGGAGGCGAGTTATATTATTTTCTGTACAATGTCAAAGCTTGTAACATTCAAATACAAAAACTACACCTGAGAGGAGCATGCATTGTACAAAAAGATGCAAAATATACATACAAATATATGCATGCTTTGTGTATATATATATATATAGAGAGAGAGAGAGACATATATATATATATATATTGTCTTGCTTTGTGTATATAGACATGTCTATATATATGTCTGTAGTGGTCCTTCCTATTCCCAGTACCTTATTCAATTTTACTACCTATTTTAAGGATTAATGTGTTCAGTACTCTTCCCCTCTCTGCTATATTACTAGAAAATAGGAGCATTACAGCCCAAAAGAATAGATTTTTTTTTAAACCCTATCTAAGCGTGTTTATGCCGAAGGAATAATTTCTACTCATGGAGAGCAGCCAGGACATCTCTCAGTCTCCTCAGAGGCCAGAGACACACAGTGTCTGTGAACAAGTCCTCACCCAATTGTTTCTCCAGCTAAGGAGATGTCAGTAGCAATGAGCCTCTTGATTTCACTCCAGCACTAAAGGAAACCAGTTGGTCAATGTATCAGTGAAGCTTCTTCTAGAGAGAACATTTCTCCTATTTCAAGTTCCTTTGACCTCATAATGCTATTATTAGAGGGCAAAGGCATGGGGTATTTGACTCCAGTTCAGATGGTCTTGCGGACCACGTCAGCCTTGCCTTCATGAGAACTGGTTATAGAGAATCTCAGCTCCTGCACCACACACCTCCCAAACCAGTATCTGCATTTTAGTAAGATCGGGGGTGTTTGTATACATATTAGTTTGAGAAACACTGGTTAGGATACTCAAAGGTTTTACTAGAAATTCTAGGGAAGTTTCCCAAATAGTGGCTTTGGCAATAGATCAAGATCCTTTTAATGCTGCTTAATTGGGAAAAATTTGATGGCATTCATTCTTTTGTAATATAAAGTTAAACTATAATATATGTTAATTACTTGAAGATGATTTAATGATTTTGATAGCCATTATATGGGACTTGTACTGAATATGTAAACCAGAATTTTAGCATTTACTTACAAATAAATTATATTGATAGTGTTGTGTGTTGCTGCTGGAAACCTGAAATCTGCAAATAATTCTTAATTAGGCATCCTTCTAAAAGTTCTTTTCACTCTTCACCCAAGATATAGATATACATCAGAGAATAATTATGGCAAATGATAAACTTGTAAAAACAGCTAGTTGATTTGAACTTTTACCTCTAATAAGGATTGAAATAGAAACATTACACAAAGAGATTCAGAGATCCGTATCATTTGCTCACAGCCCATTACACTTTATAGGCAGAGGCTACTGCAAAAATTCAGACACAACAGTGATCTACTTTGTTAAGATTACATTCCTGGTAAAATAAACTGTGAATTATAATAATGACGGTAATGGGAGCTGACATTAAGTGAACACTGGCTATAAGTTAAACACAGCCCTAGGTGCTTTATATACACATTAAATAATTCATGGTCCCAATAAAAGCATACCAGTAGACACAAAAATGTTGATTTAGCAGATAGAAAACAGAAGCTCACAGAGATGAAGTCATCGTGATCGGCTTTAAAGCCTTTGTATATGGTAGGGCCTCCCTGGTGGAGCAAGGGGTTAAAGTGCAGCACTAGGAAACTGTCCACAGCCACTGCAGCATGAGTTCAATACCCAGCCAGGGAGGTCACCCACAGGGCGCAGCAGACCTCCCCTGTCTCCCTGCTGTCCCCCTCAGCAGTGTATTTCAGTAGATCTGCCTGTTCTGCTCCCCACTATGTCTCTGGTAAATCCTCTCACCCCCACCCCCCTGCACCTCTGGCCTATACCCTAGTTCTTGTATGCATAAATAAATAAATCTTAAAAAAAAAGTTTGTCAATAATAAAGATGAGAACAGAGACTAAGCGTGTCATTCTCAAGAACCGTCCTTTCCAGAGTAGCATTGTCAAGCACACACACAAAGAAGCCAACAGTTTCCATTTTCTGAATGTCCATGTATATCCAACACTGTGTGAGTCACTTGCCCATTTATTTTCCTATTTTATAAACAGACTCTAAGAAGGAGTAAGTAACTTGCTCTAAGTCTTACACATGCACCACTAGACAAAATCAGGACTTGAACCCAGGCTCTGGACACCAGTATGTGTGGGTTTGGCTTTGTTCAGCCCATGACCATCTCGCTCACTCTTGTGCTGACTGTGACAGCTGGTGGGACAACTGTGTCAGCTTGGCTGCTGTCTTCGGGTGTTGGTCGTCACCGTAAGTTTTCATTAACTACTCAAGGTCAGCCATGTAGACATGAGGAGGAGAATGCCTTCAGCAACATCCCAGAGAACTTTTGGACATTTCTATAGTGGTGATACGAACAAAATTTAAAGCAAAGTCAATTTATGCTTCAATCAGCCCTCTCCACTTTCATTTCCTCCATGGGGAGTTTTGGTCCATGTTTGAGGAGGATGCATGACCCAACCCTGTTTAGGAAGCTCCAGGTCGCATCAGCCCCCAGGATCTGAGTCCCAAGGTCCATATTGACTGTCCCAGGGGACAGCGCACCCCACGAGCACCAGCCCCGCAGCATCAGCTTCTCAACCGCGGCTGCCACAGCAGTTCTTGGAGGCAGACCCACTCTGAAGAGACCTTTGGAGGCCATGATTCCACTGAAACACCACACTGTTTTCAGCGGTTATCTGCAAGGGCAATGAAAATGCCCAGCAGTGTTAATGCCCCATGCAGTGAACACTGAGCAGTGAGAGAGAAGAGACCGGAAAGAAAAGGCAAGTGCATTCCCCTCCTTTCCCTCTGAGACAGGGTTTGTCAAACTCCAAGCAAATCTCACGCATCTGCTATTTCTGTAAAGAAAGTTTATTGGCACATAACCTTGCCCACTCAAGTATTCCTGTTGCCCACTCAAGTATTCCTGTTGTCACGGTACAGCAGAGTACTTGTCACAGACATGGGCCCTGCAAAGTTTGCATATCTCTTGTTGGCTGTTTTTGGAAAACAGTCTGTGGCCCCCTGCCCCAAAGGCTGCTCCGAGGCAGGGCCTGTTTGGAAAGCCCTGTGCGAGACAAGCAGTCGGCTGTGTCTCTTAGGAAGCTGTGGTCAGCGTGGCTGCATGACCTCCTCCCCTGCCTCTGTCCTCCCTGGCTCAGCCCATTGCCCTGAGCTTGTCTCTGTCAATGATACCTGAGTCCACAATCTTGGGCACCGACTCCATTTTCTAGAGAATCATGAATAAAGAGAGCTACCGTCCTCAGAACCAAATTCATAAATTTCATTCTTCTGGGATGTGTTGCTTTGTTCACGTCACATTACTGCATCAAAGGAGGATCATCATCCTCTGGTTCTTCCATGTTAATTGGAACTAATTCTAGAAAGCCATTAGATGTGCAAGATCCCTGGTGAGGATGTTTTGAAAATTCAGGCTGGTTTCACTCATACTGTGTATCTCTGGTCGTGGTTCTGGACCAGGGTTCCTGGTGACTACAGTAGCTTTTCATTTGTCAGCACACGACTGGGAGTCACTTGTGTTTTCTAGATTCATGATTAACGAGTATCGTGAATGGCAACCTGCAGCCTGTGTCTGGCGTGGCTCAATGTCACCTTTCCTCCTCCGCAGTTTGATTCCCCAGCCCCTACGTTGGCCCACTCCTCCAAGTTTCTCTGTTCTTATTTGCTATAATGTTCTCCTATCAATTGTAAAGATTTTAATTTGCAAGTTCTATTAAGCCACCAACAAAGCACTCATTTTTAGCCTAAAGAAAAGCATCAGATTCTGAGACTGATAAGAAATGAGGCCTACATGACAGAAACCAGTTGGATAACCAGAGAGGTTTCAAAAGCAAATATTGTAGCTGGCATTGTTTCTCCCACACCCTGCTGACTAAGGAGCAGCCCAAGAGGCAGCACCAGCTTTAATTTGAGCAGAGTCGTCAGTCTCCCTAAAGCCAAAGATGAAAGCGATAACTGCTGTAGGTCTACCACAGATTTAGCATAGAGCCTCTCTCATCTCCTCTCAGCATCTATGCTCAAATGACCGACACCAGGTCGGGTAAGAAACGAGCGGTGGGATCTGTCTGGGAGTCTGCAGCATCCATCTGCAGAGTGTCAGTGTCCTCTGGGACTTTTCAGTCAGTTTTGATCCTGAGAGATCTTTTGAGAACAAACTGTCGAAAAGGTATCGCCTTGCTCTTCCTCAAGTTCGTCTCCAATCTCTTAAGCCAAAATGGATTGTCTGCCACCCAGTTATTGGGGGGACACTTTAATGATTCATTGCCATCCGTTTGATGTTCTAGTTGCAGGTGTCCACAAAGCAAATCGTGATCAGACTTTGAAAATAAAGGTTGAAATGGAACAGTGGTAGTTACACAGAAATCAGGAGCTGTGCTTCTTTTTACAGAGACTACATTCTTCCCAGCTTTCTCATCTTCTGCCTTTCATGCTTGGGGAGATTCATTTGCAAGTTTGGGAAGTGAAACGAAATTTAAACTTCACTAAAATGTTATAATGCTTTGATTTAGCCAGAGAACTTTCTTTTTCAGTTAAATCCTGTTTAAATATCCATAGCAACTCTACCTTTGAAAATAGAAACTAATTCACAGATCACTGCCTCAGCTTGAATTTAGGAATCAGCCTTGAAGAAGCCATAAACATTCTAATTCTAACTAATATATTGAAACATTTGTTTGGTGTTACTATCAATGTTGTACAACCACTTCAGTACAAAAGCAAGCTAGCAGCAATTATTAAGAACCTGAGAAAAAGTCTGGAGATGTATAATGTGTTTGAAACCAAATGTAAGACCTTAAAATTTAGTTTATTTTGATCGGACTATATGATTAAAATCCAGTAAAGATCAAATAAGATTAGGGGTAGGGTATAAGGTTGGCTTTGCTCATGTTAGAGTCATCAAACCCATACTAATCAAGCAAAGAAATTCAACTACCTGATTTAAATGTGCTATTGCACTAGTTCATAGAATTTAGCAGCACCATTTTGGCATCTCATCAGGACCTAAATATCCAGATTATTGGATCTTGGAAAATATTTTAAATAAGATTACTGGAAAATATTCTTATCCAGCTATTTGAATAAGCGTTGATATAATGGCAGTTGAGTTTCCTCAAGTTAAACGAAACAGTCAAACAAGTAAATGAAAACCCCTATTTTCAAGTCCTCTGGACCTCAGTTTAAACCGTGCTTACTTAAACCACACTTACAATGAATCCTTTTCAGTGTATCCAATCTATTGTATATTTTAAAAATAGTCATCTCAGTAAAATTAGTATTAAGTGCAGCTGGAGAGAAATGATCATTCCAGTTAAGAATTTACTATTTATTATGTGTAAATTTCCCAAAACAACTGGACTGTGGTCGCTAAATATAGCTATGTCATTGATAGTAACACTTTTAAAAAGAGCTTGAGATACACTCTTTTACCTAACATGCTGACTCCTATTTGAAAAAAATTAATTGCATAGTAGTTGGCCATGGCAAATTCTAGTATTTTATGAAGCCTTATTTCTATCTGTGAAACATCGTTAAGGAAGTAAGATCCCTGGCATCTCAGAGACCCCTCCCACTATTTATTTTACTCTATGCACGAAGGCAGACTCTTGACAGTTTAGCCAGGCAGAAGCTCACGTCCTTCGCTCTGTAGAGCCTGCCTCTGTAAAGCACGCCTCCGGGCCACTACTGTAGAGGTATTACTGCTGTACCCAAGGGTTCAGCTTCCTGATGAGGTTGGGGGCGTGGTTCACTCTTCAAACAAACAGGGCACTGTTTTTCAGCCTTACAAGGAAACTCTACTACTTTGAAGGCTAGGAGAGCGCAACACGGCAGCCTCTTGACTGTCCCTTCCACCTACACAGCCAGTAGATTGCACTAGCCACTAGCCATGCACGACCTTTCTTTTTCTCTGAACTTTCTCACAGAACCATGCACATGGCATCCACTCTGAGCAGCTGGCCGCCCGGACACCTGAAATTTGAAGGATTCTTCCATTAGCTATTTGCACAGAGCTACTCAAACTTTGTGTGAAGGAGAGCAACTTGAAATAGCTGGAGACATTTGAAGGCAATGAAGCCCCCAGTGATGGTGAAAGGTGGATGCTTCCCTTGTCCTTATGAACATGCCTCTTTCCCTGCTCAGCTGCACGAAGCACCTATCTTTCCTTAAAGCCTTGAGTGCTGGCAGCCACTCCTCTGCCCACCTGTACTTATGCAGGTGCTTCTTTCCACCAGCTTTCTCCCTCTATAGGGCAGCAGCCTCCTGCCTGCCCGTAACCTGCACTATGCCGGGACTTCACTGCACTGACCTCCCCCAGCGGAGGCCTCTCTCCCAAGACTGCCTGCCTGCAACCATGCAGGTCTCTCTCTGTGCAAACCTGCCCCTTTCAGGGCAGCTCTTCCTGCCCACTTGTGCCTATACAAGTGTCTTTTCCTCTCCTGTCTCTTTCTAATAAACTTACTCTTTCTATACATATAAAGGCTTAAGAGCTTTACCCTGTACAGATATATTGGGTTAGATAACAAGAGTAAGCTTTTAGCATTCACTGATTTAACACGGATGGTTTCCCCAACAGTGAATCTGAGTTGCATAAGCTGTGGACTTGAATCTCACTGACCTCATCATGCACAGCTAAGATCTCATCATGTAAAAATCATGAGGTGACACGGATTTTGTTGCCCTGTGAAAAAAATCATCCTCCAACAAAGGAATTGCTGTTGGTAGTGATAGAAATGAAACTGAATGTAAAATAACCTATGAAAATTAGGGCTTGCGAATATAAAAAGGTTTATGAAGAAAATAATTTGTTATGGTGATATCATAAATTTGAATATTTATGAATTTTTGAGGTAATTCCATTAACTCTAAAGAATATGTTGTAAACCTGTGATTTTTAAGTCATCATAATATCATACCATAAGCAAACTATTTATAAAACTGACTTTTAAGAAATCAAGCATTACTAATTCAGTCACCAAGTCAGCAAAAAGAAATCACAGAAATAAATGTCTTTGAGGAAACCACATACAGATGTGGTTCAATAATGGCTTGATTTTCACTCACCACAAGATTTTGGAATCTTGCATGTTAATACAATTAAAGATTTGGGGTGTTTTCCGTTAAACAGGTCTTTTGTACAAATTGACATATTTTTAGCTACAACTATAGATCTCGAAATCATTTATAAGTGAAAGAAAAAATCCAGCATAATCACCTTACAATCTGACTCATTTATTTTCTTTGGCTCAAGAGGTTACTAAGTTCCTTATCTATTTTATGTATTAACAAAAAGCAGTGGTCTTCAGATATAGGATGTATATGATTATATCAGTGGTTTCAGTCATGAAAGATTTCGTGAGCAGTTATACTAGAAGAAAAAGAGTGGGAAAGTCATTGGAGAATTGAGAAGATTTCATCACTCTCTGGAGTGTAGCCATAGTTGGCCGGTATAAACCTTTGTGTGAAACGGCCCCCATCTGGCCTTTATAGACAGGCACTAAACTCCCTATAAGTAGTGTCATCCATCTGGCTTTTATGAATGTATGATGTACCGGGCTCAACTCAGATGATAACATCTGTCTCGATAGATAAACGCAAGCCACTCTAGAAAGCTCTCTATCTACATATCTATGCGTTATGTAACTGGAAGAGATGCCTGGTGAAAGGAGTCAGTGGCGCTATTGCTTTATCTTTCCCACAATCTATCCTGATTTCAGTATCTTGCCTCAGCCTTTACAAATGCTTTAGAAATACATACTATGTAATGGCTTGTGCATAGAGGATATATTTAAAGCAAACTTTTGTGATTTTTGTCACCTATCAATGACAGCTCAACTGTTTATAGCTTAAAAAAAATGGACATGAGAAGAGGTTAAATAGTCAAAAACTATGTTAATTTTCATGTTCATCTGAAATACATGATGTTGAAGAACCTGTTTGGCAAAGGAAAGTGAGTTCCCTTCATTTAACTTGCATGCTACACAGTGTCAAGAATGGGAATCTTTTCCATTTATATGCCTGAACACTTGGACAATTTATCAAAGAACATGCTCATTTCCAGAACAAGAAGTAATTAGTCATATTAAACATTCGAGACATTGAATGAAACAGAACACTTTGGAAATTATAAAGTAAACACACGGAGAATAAATTCTTATCACTCCAGTAGATTAACTGCAAGACATTGGAAATTTCATTAGAAATAACGAATAATGTACTGTGTTTGCTTTAGTAACTAAGCAGAGGTTTTGCACTCCAACCTCAGTTTACATGAGCTGAACCATTTGTTAGAGCACTGAATTGGAGTCCCGTGAGACTCTCTTTTACCAGGGCTCGACTCCTTTTTCCCTGCCTTTCCTCTACTCAGAATATACTCGACTGGGTTGCCCAGAGTTTTCACTTGGAAACATATTGACCATACAACACTAAAGTGAATCATTAGTAACAAGCAGCAAAATCCTCTCTGATGTACAGCAGCTCCATGCACGCTGAGTCACTGGCCCCAACCTTGAACCAGACTCTTTTCCTGGTGGTCTTCTCCAGAGAGCAAAGGAAACAGAAATGCATGTTGCTCACATAACTCTGCTCTTGACTTAAGGAGACCCTCAGTTACTTCTCGCTCCCTCCGGCACCACTTCTTTCTTCTCGTAACTATAATAGAATGGATGCTGCTGTCTAGCTCTGCTAGGCTTGTCTGCTCTGCTTGCTCTCTCAGAGGAGTTCCTTGTGACTAAAACAATAAAGTCAAGGATTTACTTCTTTAAGTTTTTCCTTTGATTACCATTCAGTCAGAGGACGGTTCAGTTATATGCAGCAGAGAGAGAACAAAAAAAGAGGAAGGGAGTTGCCTTCCTCTAGACAGTCCTCACTGGGAGAGTCTGGTCATTAGTTTCAGATCCACCTTGGGAAGCCACTGCTTTGCCTCATCATTCTGGTGCCCTTTCAAGTACTGCTGAGGTGGGCAGAGAATCCTTCCCCAAATGTATTAAATGTTTCCAAACCACTCAAATGGTCTGTTAATTTGCTTCCAGGAGGAAATCATATGTCATAAAAATTAATACATACACTCACTCATGTGCACTTACACACACACACACACACACACACACAATAAAATCTATCGTATTTTAAATACAAAATTCTCATTCTGTACAAGTGAAAGTGTTTTCCAGGTGCCAGCCAAAAAAATTAGAAAGAGATCACAAGCCAGTCTAGTGCTTTTAGAGCTAAAACAAATGGGATTTCTGATCTCAGTCATCCCATAAATGTCCTTCTGATTTTTTGGGAAATGGAAAACATTTTCAATACAATCTACTTCTCTGTAAAATCACAACACTTTAGGTAAGTGTGAGCCACTTTTTACATATAAAATAATGCCACAAAAGGAAATGGTTTTAGTCACAAAGGACAGAGTCCAAAGAGTTATGAGAAGAACTTTGAACCTACATTTTGGACCTGCCTGCTAGCCTTGATTACTCAGTTTATTAGTTGCCTGACTTTATTTTGCCTCTCAACTTTTACATAGTGGGAGTAATAGTTATAGTGCATGCTGGCTATGAGGGCTGGATGTGGTAATATATATGGTAAGCCAAGCATAATGGCAGACATATAGTGGATCCTCAGTAAATATTAGTACCTTTCTCCACTTAGCTAGGGTGTATAGCCTAAATACTTATTTGCTGAAAAGTCTTCTAGAGCAATGGATAAAGGCAAATCTAGACCCTAAGATTTAAAATTGAGTTTCAAAATTTCATAATGAGTTGTAAAACCGTCCCTGATTTACTATTATAAAAGCAATAATGACTTGGAGAAGGGAGAAAAGTACTATTTTAGAGTTGGAAGAGCTCAACATTCTTACCATTTTGCATGTAGTGGCCCAAGAGAAAAGGAGGTTCAATTCTACTTAGTAGGGAGGCTAAAGGCAGGTGAAACCTGCCTTAAACAGGGAGACATTAAGACCTCTCCCCCTGAAGGAAGAAGCTCTCTGTCTCTGGAATCTTTTGATGTTCGATTCTTATAGTAACCCTAGGCTGAACCCAAACAAACAAACAAACAAACAAAAATCCCCTTATTCTTTTAACTCTAAAATTACCTTTTACTATATTTCACAAAGTTTTATATTAAAAAGGACATAGAAAAATGATCCCGTAGTTTATCTCATGCGTTGGATGAATTGAGCAAAACAATGGACAAATTTACTCTACCAGGCAAGTCCCAAAAGTCCATGATTTTGAAGCAGAAACAGATGCTTGCTGCTGGTCAGGTGCCTGGAAAACAGACTGAGATTGAAGGCAAAACGTTTACCAGGGAGGGAGGGAGGGGGGTGTGCTCGTAAGGTCTGTGGGATGGTTCCGTAAGGAGGTCTGCAGAAAAAGATTCACCAAGATCAGAGCAGACCTCATAGGGAGCCCTGGAGCCAGGATCATTGAAGGTGGAGGTGCAGGAAATTGGGCAAAGGAGGGAGCCCTTAAGTCCTTCTGTCAGCCATTAGATTTAGGCGTCCCTGGGAAGGAGGGGAGATCCCCTGACTGGAGAGGTGGGAACTCGTCTTTGTGCTGTTGGTCTTCAGCATCCCCAGAAGTTGGGGGATGAGAAATTCAACCCAACTGGGAAGGAAAGATAGAGTATGAGGTCCTTTTTGAGGCATTCTCTTGGTGTTCCCCTTTGTGATAGTTCTTACCAGGGTTAGACACCATTGAGTGGTTTCTTACTATTATATTTGTTTGTATTTTTTTAAAAAAGATTTATTTATGCATACAGAACTGGGGTACAGGTCAGAGGTGCAGGGAATGTGAGAGGCTTCGCCAGAGTCGAAGCTGGGGCCAGAATAGGCAGACTGACGAAGTACACTGCTGAGGGGAGCAGCGGGGGATACAGGAGAGGTCTGCCACGCCATGTGGATCACCTTAGGGGTGTGGATTGAACTAGCACCAAAGTGACTGTGGCCAGCTTCACAGTGCTGTGCTTTAACCTGTTGCACCACCAGGGAGGGCTGCTTGTATTTTGGGGGTGGGTCTCTGGACCTTTGAATTAAATTTGGGCCAAGTGTCTATTTATTGCCCATAATCCTCTGTCCAACATTTCTCGAAAATTGGTATGCGACATTTCTCACCTTGTTATGTCGCTATTAAGTAAATGCCTTTGGGTTCCTTTGCCTAAGTCCTGGAGTATGTATTTCTCTCTGGTCATTATGAGTTTGTGGTGTTGTTTTCTCTGAAGATCTCTCCTGTAGTGAGTGAATTGTGGATCGGTAAACTGGCTAGGATCCAGAAAAGGTAAATAATGTTGACATGTTATTGGGGAGTTGCCTAATCTATTGATGATCTACTTTTGATTTACTTTAATTGTTTAGGTTGAGCAAATACCTGTCCTAGGTCCCCATCTCTCTTGCCCCTGGCAATGCTATTCGCTACTAACCCCTCTCAACTCTGTGCCTCTCAGGTCTGTCAGCCACCACTACAGCTTGCCACTCTGTGTAGTAGGTACACTCCACTGATTTTTGACCTTGAATAATTGACTTTTATTCTTTGGGGGTCTCCCCCCCGCCACTATGAGGGAGCCCTGTTCTGTCTGGGTAACTCCTAACATCAACTCTGGCCCCAAGGGCACAACCCCCATGGAGCTTCTCTCTGATCTTAGCACCTCCTGGCAAAGGATGTCGGCAGCTTTCTAACCTGACTCAGTGTGTTGACTTCCATTAGCTTTTCGAGGCTTTGGGTCTTTCCCGTGTGTTGCCTTTCACACCTTTCATGCAGGCCGTCATTTTCCTCAAACTACTCAGGGTGGTTTCAGCAGTACTGCAGCATCGGCTCTCAGGAGCCCTGAGCTTGGGACAGTCCCTCTGCTGACAAATTCTCACTCCGACAACTTCATGTTCTACTCTTTTGGACAACACAATTACATTTGAGAAAATTTAGGAACTATGGGAAGTGATCAAGAAACAGGACCAGTGTGATCACACACTAAAAAGCAAATTAGATGAGCTTTGACAAAATTGATTATAATTCCTCAGATGAAACTATTGAGTATTCTGTAGTCAAACAATTCAGTCACTTGTAAAGCTAATACTATTTCAAGGAGATGAATGAGTTAAATTAGAAAAAATGTAATCGGCTAACTTCCCTGTGATTTTCCTATCTTAAGATATTTTTCTCTTTTCTCCGTCAATTGGACAGCAGAGAATCTGCTCCCAGAGCAGTTGGAAGGTGGACAGTTGCTTGGCCAATACCCGTCTCGTGGTGGGCACAGCTTCCAAGAGAATCTGCCTTCGCAGAATATAAAGATGAAGTGTGCAAAATGTGGTTATCGCAGAAGGAAAGTCAGCATCTGCCTGAACCTTCCTGTCCTAAAAAGGAAGGGGTCACTTTTGCAGAAGCAAATGCATTGACAACTGCCTGAGACAGCCGTTCACAATTCAATCCCTTCCTGAAGGCTGCCCAGAGTAGTCCAGCATTTTTTCTTCTTAATGCCAGCTGCCCTCACTGCCCCCAAAGCCCCACATACCCAGCACTGCCAATCTCTCCCATATGCTAATGTTAATAACATGATGGAAAGAAATGCAAAAACCAAATCATTTTCTTAAAATTAACAATAGCAAAAATGAGTCCTTTGAACTTGCTGAGTAACCATAGTTTCTCTGTGAGCAAAGCAGCTGTCCCAAGCATCATAAACCACTAGCACTGAGCTGACCTTTTAGATAAATATTTATCAATAAATCTCCAAAGTAACTTAGATTGCATTTGTCTGCTAGATCATAAAGAGGTTCTTTCTGTTGCTTTTAACCTTGAGGCAGGAAGACACTTGGAACTGGGACCCTCTGCATTTTAATCAGAGACATTTGAAATATTTAATAAGAAGAGTATATTTATGCTCATTATATATGTGTGTCTTTTTGTTTGACATTTGGAGAAATTCAGTCTATATACTTTTGAAGCATTTACAGCAAGATTATTTTAAAAGGTTTTGTCAGATCTATTTGCCATCCAAAAGCGTTAAGGCATTTCTTTTCTCTTCAAGCTCTTTATTAAAACACAAAGGGAACTATCATTTGCCAAGTATAAACAAACACAGACACCAAATGTCTCAAGTAGACTGGAAACCTGACTGTGAATCTGAAGAAAGATTCCATCGGTGGTTCACGAGAAAGCTATGCCTCCACCCACTCTCGCCTCTCGTGGCGTCTGTGCCTTAATTGCTGCTTTTTATCACGAACCTTTCCCAACTCCCGAGACGCCCCCTCTCCCGCTCTGCTGGCTATTTGGTGCCGCTCTCTCCTTCCACACTGGAGCAGCCTTGCCACCCTTTGTGGCTGGAGAAGGTGATCTGTGTGCACCTGGAGCCCTGGCGGTGGGGAAGGTGAGGCCAGTGACAACAATGACCCCTGTCCTAGGCACCCTCTGCCCTAGTTCTCCTTTGCCACAGACTCCGTTAACATCCACCCGCCTTCCTCCTTTCCTCTCACTCCCTTAGGTTTTCTTTTCCCACCACCCCCCCCCCAATCTGCCTGTTCTGTGACTTCATCTTAGGAGTGCAACTTGCTGCATTTGGTTGTGGATCCTGGATCTGCACAGTGGCACGACTGGAGGGCAGCTCACTGAAGGTTTGGGAATACTGTGTCACCTCAGCGCTTCCTCCATGCCACCTCAGTGACACGACAAAGCACGGACCTCCCTAGGTGCAGCCAAAGGCAGGTGAAGAGTTGTCCTTGAGCCTTCCCAAAGAAGAGACAGCTCCTGCTCGGTCCCCTCACCACATGTCCAGAACGTAGCCCACTCCCTTCCACAGACAAATGTTGACTTCAGTTTCTCTGCCTGAGGTACCGTGAATCCTTTAACAGCCTCACTGAGAGGGGCTCCCAGGCAGCCTGGAGATTAAGTCAGCACTATCACTGCTGCTGCCGCCTGAGTTCGATCCCCAGCCAGGGAGCTGACCCAAGGGTTGCAGCAGACCGCTCCTGTCTTGCCTGCTGCTCCCCTCAGCAGGGTATTTCAGTAAATCCACCTTCTCTGCTCCCCACTATCTCACTCACCCCAACTCAAACCTCTGGCCTATGGACCAGTTCTTCTACGAAATAAATAAAAATAAATAAACAAATAAATAAATAAATCTTTCCAGAGAGCAGAGTGGAAGCATCTCAGTTCAAACCACCACAAACTTCACCTGGGCACAAAGAAGCTCCATCACTGTAGGCCACACACACACACACACACCTGCTTCTTCCTCACGCTCTGGAGTTTAGAGGGCATTTTCAGATCCCAAATATGATCGCATTGCTAAGTTTTCCCTCATAAAACTCATGGAGGCCTCTGACTAAAGTCCAGCCCCATCTTGGACACCGCCCCCTCTCTACTCACCCGCCACAGCACTTTTTGTCCCGCCTCAGCACTGAGGCCCCTCCCCAAGGGGCTCTGCTCCGTGGTGGCAGAGATCGGTCAGTGGCCTTCCGGCTCCCCTCAGCGCCTGGCCTCCTTCCTCACAGTCCAGGCTTGCGCACCTTCCTCTTCTCTGCCCAGCCTTTAATTCCTAGGACGAATTTTAGTTCCTTTCTCAAATGTTCTTACTGTATAATTTTCCACTACTTCAGCGTTCTTGTCTGATACACAGAATTGCTCAGATACGACTGGGAGGAATGTGAGACGGTGCAGCTACTCCGGAAAAACATGTTGGCATTTTCATTGAAAAACTGAACATGCTTCTAGTATCACCTGTAACTTCCCCACTGGACATTCCCAGGATAAGAGCTAACCTCCTAGTTCATACCAAATAGGAATCCTAAAGAGGTAAAATCTCATCTGCTACAGGTGTGTGTGTGTGTGTGTGTGTGTGTGTAAATTTATAATTTACATAATAGTAATCTGTATCTGTTTGGCTTCGCTTACTGTCTTCACATTTTCACAAAGTGGTTGCAGCTGTTGCTGTTACAGTTCAGAATTTCCTCCCCTCAATTAAAAGCAGGATGGTAGGGCTTAATTAGACTACAGGGAATTTTAATAAGGTATCACCAAAATTATCATGAGATCTCATTAAGCTTACCACAAAACTTTAAATATCTGTGATAACAGTTTTTCATGAGCTGGAGTCTGGAATATTGCTCCAGGAAATTCTGAGATTTTACCAGCCAGTAAATCAGCAATAAAATAGCCCCACTAAATCACTGGAAAATGATTGATACTTTCTTTCCAGATGTAGTTACATGAAATGAAATTTGATGGTGGGTTATTAAGAGAGGCAAAAATGAATACATGCTACTGCAAGCAAGACTGAGGCCATTAAAAATGAAGCAGAAAAAAAAAAAAAACATGCTAATTGGCAACTCAGCAGTATTTCAACAATAGGCTCTTCAAAAGTTGAACTTTTTCAGAGCACATCGTCCCCTTTCAGACTGTCAAGACCACGTGGAGGAAGTTGGTAATGGATACATGGCAATTATGATGTCACACCCATAAATATTAAATAATAATAACAAAACACTATCGCAGTGGAGTGACCTACCTAGAGCCAAAACAGGATTTGATTTCTCAAGAGCCAAATGAGAGCCAGCTGGGAAAAATGCCCAGCCTTAGGGAAAAAGACAGTAATGAAGAGTGTAGTGTTATTCTACTGAGGGAAGCTCTGCAAGCCACACCACACATTCAGGGACCAAGAATCAGGTCACTTCAGGAAGGAGGCCTGTGAGGAACCTCAGAGAACTTAAGCAGGAAATGGATTTAATTGATGTGGCCCGTCACCCCGTGGATTCTCCGGCCCTCTCTGTAATGAGCCCCACGCAGACCCACCAGCACATCCTGCACTGAGAGCCAGCGACTTGTCACTTCACCTGTAGTCCATGTTATAGGAAAACCTGCTTTTGTTTTCACCACTGAACCTTGGCCAATTCCCTTTAATTGACCTGGATTATAGTGCTGATCCTAGAAGAAGAATCTAAGCAGTCAAAAGGGCCACATTTCTCTCCAAAGATTATCCTGAACTCAAACAAGCAGGGTCCAGCTCGATTTATCAAATGTTCAATTACCCAGTTAGATCTGTGGCTTCCTTACACCTTAGACACGTCCTATTGCTCCGATCACATTTCCTTGGCTTGAAACTGACACTTTTAGGATATTTTTCCCTCTCCCTTTCACACCTATAGCTTCCTGTGGGCGTTTGATGATTTTTTTTTTTTCTTATGTGAATCTAACCTGATGGGGATTTATCCAGAGAGGACAGGAGCTTAGTATCATTTCCGGCCCTGTTTTGTTGAGGTGTCATTTCTCAGTGACAGCTGGTACCGTCTTCTGTATAAGTTGTGCTTTTTATTGCTAAGAAATCATGCAAATACACACAACCCAGATACAGGCCTCATGATCATGGACCCACCGACAGGTCACACCCAACCGCATAATCTAGGGCTTCTCCATGAAAAAAAGAACAAAAAATACTGACAGTGTGTTTCTCTTCAACGGCCACTAATGTAGACATTCACTTCTATACTTTTGGTCATGGGACTGGTAATATTAGCAAAGTATCTCAATAGAACATTTCCAGCATTATCTCCCCATCATTTTACCCTTAACCAAGGAAACTCGTTTTTTACCGCAAATCCTGCAGTAACCTTCAATGTCTAAAAACACCGAGATTCTCGGTCCTGGTGTCTTGGAGAATTCCAATTTCTTCTGCATTAGGGAGCACCCAGTCTCTAAGCAAAAATAAGCTATTGCTGTTATTTATTTATAAGCATTAAAACTTCTTGGGTGTTTGTCTTTAATATCACTTAAATATTCATAACATGCAAATGACCAATATCATGTACTTTCTGTAGAGCAGGTATTCACGGGGCAAAAATTTAGGAATAAGTGTGGGGGATACAGAAAAAGAGAGTCTGGAAAGACCAAAGATAAACAGCTCCAGTTTTGCCAAGAACCAGCCCCATGCGTCATGAGAGTTGCGACACATTTACATTTGGCTTTTAATTTCTCCATCAATTTGGACTGCGTTTTTATGAAAATGAGATAATATATGTGAAAGTACCTAGCCGAATTCTTGGGACATGGCAGACACCCAATAAATATAAGTTTTTACTACTATATTAAGCATCTTCTTGTCATAAGTAAAATTTACCCAGTTGGTAAAGAAAAGTTACAACTTAGTAGAGCCAATTAGAATAAAACATTTCAAGCTGAGAACACACACTTAATGTTACCATAAAAATTCTCAACCTCACCTTCATCCAAGAATATAAAAATAATTGAATTCAATTCTGAACAACCTAAGAATTCCTGTTTCCCAACTCTAACTCTCCCTAAACGATCATTCCAAAAGAAGCCAGGCGAATCTTCAAATCATTCTGTTTTTCACTGTTTCCAAGTTATCTCCTAGTTGACACTGCTAAGTGTTAAATCAGTGTCATACATGACAAGCTCTTAATGAATGCATGCCTATGGAAAGCCAGCAAAGGAAATATGCACTTCTGCAAGCAAAATCCCTCTTTGGCAGATGTGTGTGTAATGTCTGGTGTTTGTAGATGCTCTCCATTGACTACTGACAGGTGTGGTGCTGACCCTTGCTTCTGATGTCAACGCTGTTGGAGTGACAAAAATTCTCCAACTTAGAGAGTCCTGGACAGGGACTATTTCAGAATACAACAGTGAGTAGCAAGTAACATAAAAACAGAATCCAAGAGTCTTACAACTGATTCTTATGTTTAAAAAAAATAGTTTAGTTTTAATGTTATTTATGCATACAAGAACTGGGGTGTAGGCCAGAGGTGTGTGTGTTGGGGGGAGGGAGGAGAGGATACACCAGAGACAGAGTGGGGAGCAGAGCAGACAGATCTACTGAAATGCATGGTGGAGGGGAGCAACAGGTGAGACAGGAGAGGTCTGCTGTGCCATGTGGGTCAGCTCCCTGGCTGGGGATCAAACTCAGGCCACAGAGGTGATAGCGCTGCAACTAAATCCCTAGGCCACCAGGAAGGCCCTCATTCATGTGTTCTAACATTATGTTGTACAAAGAATCTCGTAATCCTTTAGTAGCATCACTTAGCAGATCTGCTGGGAGGTCTCTAATATATTAATTATGATATTTGTATATTCTTACATTCCTTATGCTACGTTAGAAATGTTCATCTTGTTAAATAAAATCTCTGTTCTATTTAGTTCATGTTTGTTCTAAGATCATTCCTTTTTTAGATCTGTTCCTAGATACACTTATATGTGTAAATCCAGTAATTCTAATATAAAATATTAAATATGTATAAAGTATATAAAAAACTACATCAGAAATTACTTTTTTTTTCAGTGTTCCAAAATGTTTGGAGGAACCATTTATCATTTTTCATTTATTCATTTCACTTTCAACTAAGTTAATTTTATTTTTTGAAAGATTTACTTATGCATATAAGAACTGGGGTATAGGCCAGAGATGAGGGGGGTGAGAGGATTCACCAGAGTGGGGAGCAGAACAGACAGATTGATGAAGTCCGCTGCTGAGGAGAGCAGCGGGCGGTCTGGAGAGGTCTGCTGGGCCCTGTGGGTCACCTCTGGGGCTGGGGCCAAACTCGTACTGGTGGACAGTTTCACAGTGCTGTGCTTTAAACCCTTGCGCCACCAGGGAGGGCCCCCAAGTTAATTCTAAGTGGCCCACTATTTAAAGGTTATTATATAGAAATAACCACTTGAATCATTATGGAAGCAAAATAAAAGTGACGTTTTGTATTTACAGTTTATTTACAAAGATGCAAATATATCTATAGGAAATGGCTATTTTGCACCAATTTTATACATATGATATACTACGTCAGGTAAAATAATCACTTTTTTTTAATAATGACTTTTTTTTTTTTTTAAAGATTTATTTATTTGTACATACAGACGGGGTACAGGCCAGAGACTCAGGGGCAGTGAGAGACTTCACCAGAGACAGAGCGGGGAGCAGAACAGGCAGATCAACGAAGTACACTACTGAGGGGAGCAGCGGGCGGGTCAGGAGAGGTCTGCCTCGCCATGTGGTCACCTCCGGGGCAGGCGGGAATCGAACTCATGCGGAAGTGGCTTTAGCTTCTCAGTGCTGTGCTTTAACCCGCTGCGCCACCAGGGAGGGCCCCAATAATGACTTTTTAATTAACTTTTAATTTAACCCCAATATCATTTATTATTTGCTTGAAAAAATTATTTCCATGGTTAAAAAGAAATCCCAGTTCTCAGTGTGGACATCTAGCTCCATCTTTTATAGGAGACTGTACAAATTCTAAGTATCCCCTGGAACATTTAGGTCACAGGTCAATCTCTGCCTTGTTCACAATGATTTAAAGTCATTAACAGCTAATGATTATTTGTGTAGAACAAGAGTCCAATCATGCCACAAGCTGTCATAGATGGTGCTAATTAACAGCCTCTATAGTAGCAGCAAGTTCAGAAATTGAATAATCCTTTCTAGCACTGTCTGGTTAGTAGGAAGTTTCTCATGCATCTCTGCCTGTTCTACAAAGGGAACCCCTCTGTCTAAATGTCTAAGCACCATGACATTTCGATATAGCTTTAGCCATTTTTACAAGACAAGGAGAAATGTAACAGCATGAAAAAAAGAAGGTTGTTGTTCCTAATATTTGAAAATATGATTCAAGGAAATATTATCCAAGAATAATTGAAGGCTTGGTTTAATCAAAAGCAGATTAAACATGTCACTGAAAGCATAGCTCCAATATCCAGTTATTAATAGGCAGTACCAGCAATAATAATAATGTACCTTAATGTTTATCGTTGGGGCATGCCCCGTAGGTGAATCAATAAGTACAGATGAAAGCCCCTGTATAAATTAGAAGTGCTAACATTTCCATGAATAATAAATAATTGATTCCTATGGCTATAGAGAAAATAATTTACCTGAAGAATTTTATCTCTTTTCCAATTTATAACTCTTCTTGACATTTTGTTCTGATATTCAAAATCATGTCAGAGCAAATGAACTTTTATAGGAAAAGTTGTATTAATTTTACTCGTTCATAGAAGCAAAACACATCGCTTTTGATTTTTATGAATAGGTAATTTTGTTTTTCATAAATACATAATGAACTCCTATTTTTTTCCATGAATGGAAAGGAGCTTTTGAATACATAAGCTCTAGCCACAAGGATGCCAATCTCTTTTTGTTTATATATCTGTTCAGCGAACACATTTGAAATGTTAGAAAGCTGATGTTTCTTTTTACATGTTACAAAGTCTGTCACTAGTACACTGTTGACAAGATTCATTACTAACCCTTTCCTATGTTACAAGTCTTCAACTTCAACCTGAGCACCAGGAAAGCTTGTGGTTAATAATATCAAGTAAGAGACATTATTGTAGACATCTATTGCTTTTAGGAGAAGGAGGTTTCTTGCCCTTGCAATGATACAGATGTGCCAGAATAGGACAAGGCAGATAGCAAATAGCCACATCAGTTTGGAGCTTTACTTGGCTCTTAGGAAAATGGAATTAGTACCGCAACTGTATTCTCTTTAAGGGGTGATGAGCCATTGTGACAGTAAGCATCTGGGCTACACTTTTCAGAAGTCTCTCTTCCTTTAGCCACCCTAAAACCCATGTATTGTATCAGGGAATCGAGGGCAGCTGCTAGTTATTCCTCTGAAGTCCTGGCAGAAAGAATGTCATCAAAGCATCCAGGAAGATGGTTGGGTAATTGTGTCCGTAAAGACCACATATGACTGTAAAACCCATTGCTGAACTCTCTTACTCCATTCAATCAAACTAAGAAGAGTTCTTTCTTGTGGACAATTATTTTGGGATGAAATAGAATATTTTGTCCAGCCTTGGTCATTTTGGAGATCTATTGCAAAAAAGTAAAATAAGAAGGCAGCGGTAATTACAGACTACATAACTATACAATTGAAATTTGAAATGTAATCATATTGTATACTCAGCACCAACCTGGTGGTCAAATGATGCTCTTCTTATAGCTTTACTTTGTTTATAGTTGAATATTCTTTGCAAAGATTTTGTGATCAGAAATTGGTTGCTGAAGCAAGATTACCTGAACCAATTCACATTCTCCACTGAAATGCAATGTGAATAGTATCTAATTTTTTCAGTGTAAGTGTAGAGATACACCCTTTGAAATCATACCTTCTCATTACTATGACACCACAGGTAGAAAACACTCTTTGGAAATTAAGATTAGTGGAGCTATGATTTGCCTCCTCATCAATTCAAAAGAAAACCTAGGTGGAGTGTTTATTAGGTGCCAAGGATTGTGCCTAATGCTGAGAAGGCACAAAGGGGAAAAGACACAGGCCACAGGGGTGTCCAGAGGGAGGGGCTGCGAACCAGACCAGAATGACCATTCTGAGGGCCTCTCCCTAGGATAAATCTCTAAATGAGTAATCAAGTAACATTAGCTGTAACTGGAATTTATATTTATATAAATATAATCTAAATAATATAATATGATATGAATATATCATAATAAACTTTTATATTATAATATATTATGTTATACATATA